>NW_024063474.1:0-439029 GCF_006381635.1 Hibiscus syriacus
TACAAAAGGGCACCTAAGTGACCGAGTGAGAGGTAGTAAATGCAAAAATCGGTTGCAGAGGGCTGAGATTTATGCGTGCGTGTGTGAGCATATTGAAAAAGAGAGAGAACAGAGGAGAAGAGTGAGACCCATGGTCATCATCATCATATTTAAACAAAAGATTTAAGATTAGTTTAGCAGTAGGATACAAAGATTGCCAAATCTGGGAAATAGGCGGTTCTTTACCTTTCTCGCAAATCTAGGAAATAGGGTGGTTCTTTACCTTTCTCTTCTTTTGATATGTAGGAAGAATTGTTGTTTAGATTCCGTGTTGTTAACCTTTTTACAGTGGCGATTATTGCTGACGACCCGCCTCGTGGATTAATCTGTGTCGTCTTTAGTTATGGAGCAGGCGAGCCTTGCTTGCTCGTGTGCTTTCAGATTTTAATGCTGCTCATTCCTTGTCAGTCGTGCATGGCATGTGTTTCTGGGTATTGACTTCTCTCCCACATCGATCAATTATAATTTCATATACATAATCAGGGACGTCTCGTCAAATCTAACAACTTTGATCAACTAATTATCTTTACTCTTTCACTAAAAAGTAAGCACACATGTGCTCACTTAAAGAAGGATTCTCATTGAAGTTCACAAAGATATTCCGTAAGGTAATTCTCTTGTACGATAATCTAATTTAAAGTTAAGAAATTGTAAAAAAAAATCGTAACCTAAAATTTATAAAAATTATAATAATTTGTTTGAATTCAATTTAAAATATTAATTTTTAATATTTTTAGTTGAACCAAAATATTATGTAACATTTTCGATTATCATCAAAAAAAGTTATAAATAAGTTTTTAACCAAAATTGTCAAGAAAAATTTTAACATTTAGGTTGCACTCAACTACAAAAATTATAATTTTATAACATTTTGAATTACGCATTTTCTCAATCTTAAATTAGGCTGCATATCCTTAGACTCTCCTGTCACAGTATCACATCCCTTCAACCTTGATATAATTGCTTGTAATTAGAGACTGTGAAAATATTAATGCACTACAATCTGATTTAATTTTATAAAATTAATTTTTTTTAAAAATATATTCAAGACAGATTTTATAAAGTAAATTACACCATATACCATCAAATTTAAGTGTGTATCGTTTATACCATTGAACTTTTAATTTATTAATTAAAGCAATGAATTTTGATTTTTATTTCAATTATCCATTGAGCCATTAAATCGTTAACAGCCAAATTAAAACGACGTCAAAAGAGGTGTCCACGTCGATAATCGTCAATCACATCGTAGCTGTTAGCCACATCATTGTCCCCATTAACGATTAATTGGTATAATTGAAATGAAATCAAATTCAGTTCTATAGTTGAGAAAATTAAAACCAGTGGTATAAACGATAGAACACCTAAAGTTCGGTAGTATGATGTAGTTTACCCTTTTATAAATGAGTGAGTAGAATCATCTAGAATAAAATTTAAAATAGAGCTAAAAATTTTCTAATAGAAAAGAACATACTAAATTCATTTCCTCGTCATTTTCTTCTTAAAACCAAAACTTTTCTTTTTCATTTTGAGGTCTTCATTATCCCCTTCAGAACTCTAATACTAACGACCTTCGTTCAACCTCCCGTATTGTGAAATTTTATACCAGTCAAGATCCGTCTTCTCTTTCTTTCGATCTATTGACTCAATTCTTTGATAATACCTCTAAATGTAACAAAACTCGATTAGTGGCGGATGTATGTGTTCACTCTGAAATTCGATTTTAATTATTTATTTTATTAGTGATGTTCACGCTAAAAATTTGTTTGTACATATTCCATGCGATTTTTTTATTAATACATATGTTTAGTCTGAAAAAATTTATCGATTCGACACTTGTACTGTTGATATTCTCTACATCCAATCAGGGGCAGACGTATAATTTTATGTTGGAGGGCGAACTTGAAGTTGTAAAATTCTAGGGGACCGAAAACAAATTTTAATAGAAAAATATAGAAAAAATAAAAATATATGGTATTTTTAATTTTAAATCTAAAATATATGGTAATTTGACACAATTTCCATCAAACATTCAACCAATTATCAACGGTGTGACTCACTATTGAAAAAGATCACTACGGTGAGAGTTCGTGATGATTCGATAAAGTATGAGATATTCGATTTAAATTTTAGAAATTTTATTAGACATAAAAGGAGAGAGAAATGATTTGTTTGGTGGTGATGGTGATCAAAGAAAGTCATCAAAGAGATATAATATAAATAATAATAATAATAATAATAATAATAATAATAATAATAATAATAATAATAATAATAATAATATAATAATAACCGATTATTAGAATTTATGTTTATAAGAGAATACATTTAAAAACTTGTTGGACCGTCGAAATGATTCGGAGGTGAATCTCAATCTCAAAATTCAGAACAAAGGAATTGTGATTAAAATGAGGCCCCGTGAGACAACATAAGAAGAAGTGGCAAATGAGATGGAGGGTCCTGATTCCCGGAATGGGAGGCATGTTAATTGTTAACCTAGCCACCTTATGAATGATTGATCGAAGGAGGCAGCCGAGCTCCATAAATGCCGGCGTTGCACGTCTAAACTGTCCCACACAATTAAGAGTGCGTTTGGTTCACGGAATGTAAGATTATCAGTGGGAATGTAAGATAATCAGGGAATATGATTAATGGGAATGTTGTATTTTGTGTTTGTTGGCTTAGAAGGAATGTAAGATTATCTTATTTGGTTAAAGGAATAAAAGATTATTGGAATGCATATTTGACCAAATTGTCCTTATTATATATATTTTTTTAACAAATTAGAAAATATTTATATATTTTCTTTAAAAAATTTAAATTCATAAAACTTATATATATTTTTTACAAAATTAAAATATAAAAGGTTTAATGAAAGGTAAAATTTTATTTTAACCCCTGAACTTCATATAAAATTTAATTATATATTTTTTTTGTAAATCTAAAATAGTTTAAGGATAAATCTGTAATTTAATATTCGTAGAATTTTATTATTCAATGACAGAAGAATGATATTTTTTAAAGAAAAAAATTAAGGGCATTTAGTCTAAAACACCAGTAATCTAACAATACCTAAGGAAAGGGAGGTAATGTCATTCCCGATAATATACCCAAAAAATCCACTATTGGTAATCTTGCATTACCGAGAATGAGATTCACGGCTAATCAAATGGGAGAATGTGAATTCTATTCCCTAATATCCCACATTCCCCCATCCAAACACACTCTAAAGGCTTCTCCTATAGTCTCTCTCCGAACATAGTAAAGGATACCAGCATCCATGATGAATACATTCATACAAATACTCTCTACACTTTTATTTCATACATACATACATACATACATAGAAATACTATCAATGACCTTATTCAGGTGGTTGTGTAGCTAGGGCTAGGGCTGGATCTTGTAGGGCTGCTTTTTGAATGTGTTATCATTTCTTTTGTCTGTAGGGCAGCTAAAGCCATAGCCCTGATTATTGAGCTCCTCTGTCCTCCCTCGCGGAGGAAATTGATAAAAGAAAAACATGTAGGACCCCATTTTCATTATCCATAATATACATACGTACGTCTTTGTTGATCGGTAGGGATGAAGTATTGAACATAGATAGTGGGGGCATCCACCTACAATCAATTCAGTACCTAAACTCAAGGTGGTTGAAATTTCAAGGTTTACACAGTAACAGATTAAAAATTAAAAGATGGATTTAAAATTGTAATATTTTTCTTTTAAAAATAGCTATTCAATTAAATTTATCGGATTTCTAAAAGTAATGTATATATATAATTATTCTTTTAGAGGAATTTGTGCATTTGTCCCCGTTTACAAAACGATTGGAAAATGAGAAAAATTATAGGATAAAACTGTGTAATTAATACCTAAACTATTAATTTTGATCTATTTTGCTATCAAAACATTTAATTTTTTTAAAATCATATCTAATGTTTAGATTTTGTTTCATTTTAGTATCCTATTGTTAAAACTTAACGCGTTTAGTACTTAAACTATCACTTTTGGTCCCTTTTAGCACCTACACTTTCATTTTTTTTAAAACTTAACGTTAAATTTTAAACGGGTACTAAAATGAAACAAAAACTAAATTTAGGTGATTTGAAAAAATGAAAGTTTAGATATTAAAATGGACTAAAATTGATAGTTTAGGTACTAAACACATAATTTACCCAAAAATATCCAAAACTAAGAGACTATTTATTTGCCTTAATAGAACCATTCAATGTTGAATGTTGAATCGTTCAGCTTCAGCGCGTTTGTTTTGCACTTCTGAATGATTCATTGCTGACTGATTCAGCAAAACAGTGCTGAATGATTCAACACAGAAGTACATTTAAATGATTCAGAGCCAGTAAACAAACAACATGTCACATTCAAGCTAATTCATACAGAACCTCTAAATCATTCATCATTGAATTATTCAGCGCTTAATCATTCTAAAATAAACAACAACCCCTAAAGCACTAGATAACCTGACAATAAGTACAAGATTGTAAAAGAGAATAGGAGACGGTAACGCCATACCACTGAACCAATCGGTTCTTGGTATTGTTTTTTTTACGACCAACAACTTCAAACCGAACTTTAAACATGTTTGGTTTATTTGCAGCATTGCTGTCTCTCGGATTTTGTTTTTTACATTTAGACCAATATATGAATATACCTCGTTTTGATTGGCCATTTTCCTAAACACTTTGACGCTTAATGTCACCACAAGGATCTCAACAAGGTGAAGCTCCGGCATCCCTGTTCCCCTGCTTCTCAGGACCACCACTTCCAGAATTCCGTCAGGGCGGAAATTGAGAAAACAATCGGGATCAACCGTCCAGGCAGATTAAGGAAATCGTGAACGGCCCGGGAGAGCAAAACTCCTCGACTATCATCTCGCATTTGCTCGATAGTTCCTGAACCACTCCAATGCCCTGTGTTATCATGCCCTGTATAAGAACTTTCCCATCACGTTGCATCTCACATTTCACTTACCTGGTGGAATCACATTACATTCTTGGTCATCTACTCATCTTTATTTGTAATTTTTGTTCAACAGGATAACATGGTTTCATACCAGATTGCAATTCTGATGCACCTTTTAGGCTAATGATGTCATTATTAGTTAAAGGAAAGGTAATAAACAACTATATCGGTGCACTAGACTTACAATGTTGTCAAGGGCACAACCTGCAGACTAGGTACAAGAGCCCTTTCATTGCATCAGGCACAAAAAACGCACTTGCCCCAGTGAAGTAAACCACAATATTTTTTAGTGTTAATCATTCGTTAACTAACGGTTTCTATCTACATAGGAGTCTTTTTGCTCCCAATTGAAACGTTGGGGCCAAAATGCTCCCAAAAAAAAAAAAAAAAGGGGGCTAAAGTGACTATTTAATAAAGGGGACTCTAAAGAATGATCTACTTTCTTTACAAAACATGTAATCTTTTGTTGCTCAATATGTATTATGTCCTTACAGATAGTTAGATACTATCCCTTATGTGCTTTTCTTATGCCCATCACTTTGCACACAAGCATGCATAGTTGCATACATGCACTGTACGTGTGTCTGATCAAATGGACCTTGCCTAAAAGGATGCAGTGTACAGCATTAATATTTACATGCTATTGATAACATAGTTGACAATAGAAGCTTACTGTGATCGTTCCTGATACTTGGCAATGCAACTCGAAAAAGGAAGGCACTATGACTGACCCCAATGTCTATACGACCAATGGATGGTCCGTTAGATTCCTTTGCAGATCCAGTTAAAACAACAGATGGCTTCAAATTTGAGTCTGCATAATCTTGAACGCCCATGGCAGCAACTTCCCTTCACACACGTCAGCCACAAGACTTGTTTACTGATATCACTGATACAAAACAGACATGCAGTTAAGAAGTTAATAAGTGAATTACGGCATGTGATTGTGCATGCACATCTGCACTTCTCATGCAGCATGATACCAATTGTCACATCCATGAATATAATGCCGATAAAGAGAAGAGTCGGCACAGATGAGAAAAGTCAGTTTGCTTGTGCAACAATTTAGAGATTTCACATAAAGTTCCAGGCTTGAATTGACAATTGAAATGCAAAAAATCTCTTTAGTATATTTGTTATAATTGGTTTATACCCACAATTAAACACTAACATAATGAAAATAATGAGCTCAGTTTCGAAAAAAGTGCAAATCGATTCGTTCCCAAAAAGAGAAACAAATTTGGAACTGCAAAATCTTTATCATCCAACCAGCCCGGCATAACCAGGAAGCCAACCTACAGAGAACATCTCACACAGAGAGCTTGTGGTGAATAATGAATAACTGGAAAAGTTAAACATAATTGTTCACTGCACGAAATGAAAATTGCAGAATTTCAAATCATTTTTATGAGTTTCCAATGGGAACAAAATTCGAATTCCTCTGGCTTTCGATTCGAACCGTCTGAAATCCTTTTTTTTGGGGGGTGGGGGGGATCATCCATTTTCAACTCAGCATATACTTGCAAAATGAAAAAGTGTAAGGACCGTATCGTAACATTTTCAAGGTCACTGCAACAACGTAACTCATCTTCAATTTAAAATCTTAGTTTTAGGAAACAAATCAGGCCATAAAATTCGTAACCGCGACACCGCAGCCACTACCGCAATCACGGCCGCAACAGCAACACTACTAATATGGCAAGCTTAATGAGTGAACCATGGCAAAGATAATTATATACAAGTAGATGAGCAGTCTAGCGAAAAATAGCAGATCGAAAACAGAAAATAAAATGCAGCAGATAGTTGCAGAGGCAGGGAACATATAACTCAAAATCTCATACGACTCAAATAGAAATCCTCAAGTTGATTTTAGGGTTTCAAAAATACCTTAATGGTTTTCTTGGTCCGTTAGAATCTGGAAGACAAGCTGGGACTATGGTGGACTGGTGAGTAATTAGAAAAAAAAAGGTTGTTTTGTCTTTTAATTATATTAAATTTACATTTTGATTTAATTTAATTAGTAATTTTTTTACGTCGTTGACCGTAACGATATCACGTGACCGTTTATTGTACCAATATAGTAGTCTACATACAAATGTTGATGTGGTAAAAAGATTAGATTTATTGAATGTTGTTTACTATCTTTGGAGTCGTTTAGTTTCATCAATTTTTTTTTTAATTTTAATCAACGATGGTCATTATGCTATTAATATAATAATTTGTTTTGGTGGTGTGACAATCTACGTTTGAATAGAGATAACAACGAGTGAGATTAAGTTTTTAGTCAATTCGATCCGAATAAAATATATATATATAACTTGAACTTCAATTTTGTTCGACCCGAAAAATATATATCATCCATTTGACCTGACCTGACTAAAAGAGCATATTTTCTCTACTTGAATCTAATTCAACTCAAGTTTTTAGAGTATAAACATGACTTGACTTGGGATGAGTCTAGAGCGTACGTCACAGACCGAAACACACCACTAGTGTAACACATTGATGCACACCACTAATTAAATTGTCCTTATTAAATAAATAAGAAAAATATAATGATGTACACACAATTAATCCTTTATTATTTTTTTTAAATTTTCATAGGAATATAATTAAATTATATTTTTTTAAAATTATAATTATTTTAAAAACTTTTATCTGTTTAGAATTGGAACACTTAATTTATATAAGCTTACAAAATCATCCCAACAATAACCCATAAAATAAAGCATCAACGACCCTATCCATGCCTTTGACCGAATCTGTCACGATTTTATATTGAACAACAGATTTCCGGCGATGAACAAGGTCGATGCTCGTTGTTTGGATGATTTTATAATTTTAAATAAATTAAGTGTTTCAATTCTAAAATAATTATAATTTTTAATAAAAGAATATAATTTAATTGTATTCTTATTAAAATTTTGAGTAGATAATAATAAAGGATTAATTGTGGATATATCATTATATGTTTTCATAATTATTTAATAAAGACAATTTAACTAAGGGTTAACTACATGATTGATCACTTATATTTGTGTTTGTTCATTTTCCTCTTAATTTTAAAACTAATACAGTTAAAACTATAAATAATGTCAGACCAGAGAAATTTATTAATTTAGAGAGTTATTAATTTATCGATAAATTAATAATTATTAATTTAAAGAGTTTTTAAGTAATTATACTGTACATACCAAACAAAAAGGCAAATTAGTCTATGCCTCTTAGAATTACGTTGCAAGATATGAGTTAAATTAATAATGAGCACCAAAAAGACTTGAACTTTAAAGGAAAACAAACAACTATTGAATCATATTTTAATAGAGTGTAATATATTTTTTTCAGTTTCTATGAATTATTAATTTATGATTTTCTTGGGACCAAAAATTATAAAGGGATCTCACGAAAAATTTATTATCTTATTATTTTATCGAGTTTTTCAATTTTTTTACATTGGCCCAAGTCGGGACCGGACAAATTTATTATTTTAGAGAGTTTATTAATTTACCAAATATTTTGATATAATTACATATTTGGTCCCTATTTTTTTATATATTCTATCAATTTAGTTATACTTTTAATAATTTAAAATAAATTTAATCATCCTATCGAATAATGTCACGTGTCACCATTGAGATTATGTACAGATGATTTGTCTACTCTTATTTTCATGTACATATTTTCGTTACAAATTTAATTTCGTAAATTAGTTCTCAGATAAAGGTGATCGAAATTTGTTATGTACTCTTTTACTATTTGGCGTAAAAATTTTAAAAAAAAGTTTCATTATTACTCTAATATAATGTTAATTATATTTTAGAATATGTTCAAAGAATTGTAACCGGTTTAGACCAACAATACGATGAAAGAGTTTACATTTTCTATTATTTTCTAAATTTTTTAAATTTTAAATTTTAAATATTTATATTTATTATTTATCCTTTTATAACTTTTATTTTTATTTATTTTTAATTTGGTTTTTAATATTTTAATTTATACCTTTAATATTTTTAACTTTGTAATAATTTCTTAATTTATTTTTTAAAATATTATATAAAGTGTGAAACTTTAATTAAAATTAGTTGTCTTTAAATATGATAAAATCAATATACTTTCGAAGTAGATTAAAATATCAATTTAACTATTTTGTTACGTCATTATTGTAACACCCTAATTTAGGGGCTAAATTTAAGAAATTATAAAGTGGTGAATTTAATTGGAATTTTGGAAGAAATTAAGAATTAAATTGAATAATTTCAAAGTTGATAGACTGTTTTAATAAGTGAAGGAAGTTTAGTGACAAAACTCATAGTTTACTCATTTTTTATTTTGGGAGAATTATAACTCCATTTTCCCGTATGTTCTGCAGATTAATTTCTCAGTTTCCCTCTCCATTCAACCTACCTTTCAACTCTGATCTACTTGCCGTCCGACCTCCGATCGACGAGCCGAAACTACCATCGTGTTCGTTGTCAACCAAGAAACAAAACCCCTCAAACCTTTCGTCGTGAATCGTCGTCGTTCGTCGTTAATTTTAGTCGGAAGTATCGTCGATAATAACTCGTTTTCAATTGGTTTTTCGTCGATTCACGACGATCCGATGATCCGTTTATGACACCTCCCGCACCATCGTGTTCCTTGCATCGTTCCGAGACTGCCGGTGTCATCCTTGGTCTCCGTCGATGGCGGCGCGTGAGGAGGTGAAGCGGTCAAAGTTTCTGATTCGTTGAAATCGAGCTCTCCGCCGTTCAAAATTGTAAACCAAGCTTTGTAAGTATCTCGAAATCGCTTAAAATAATTTTTAGGAATTTTTCCGAGAATTTTTCGATATCAGGGCACTGTTCACGCACCGCCACTGCGCGTGGGGAAGGAAAAAGTGACTGGTTTGACCGGTCACAACCCGACCCGACCAGTTGACCTTTGACCAGTGTTGACCACTGTTGATCAAAACTTTGACTGGCTTTGACCGGACATTAAACGACCTTTGACTTTGACAGAGTATACATATCCTGACATTTTTCGACGTTCCAAATCATATTCTGCACTCTGTTTTTCGAAATTCGAACCCGAAAGTTTCGAAATTGCCGGTCAAACCCGTTGACATTGATTTTGACCGAAAATTCTAAATTTCCGAAAAGTCATATTTTATGATTTCGACGTTCTGAATCCGAATCCGAAGTCCGTTTCGCCAAATTCAAACCAGGTAAGCTATTTTTCACTGATTTATCACCCGATTTGATCCATTTATCGCAATTAAGCTCCGTTTCTGATATAGTTTATGTTAATATGTATCTGAGGAATTATTGGAAGTTGAATTGAAGATCAAATGTGTTCGAATGGAATTTTTATGGTCGATCAGTATTGCACAAAAATCGATGTAATACTTTACTATCTCTTTATGCTTTATGGAACATGTGAATATTGGTAAATGCATGATTAAGATAATGTTGGTCTCTTTTGTGTAGTTAATTAGTTTCTACACTCAATCTGAATACGGTAAAAGGGTTCAGTAATTGATTATGGTTCAGATGATTTTTATAAGAAATTGAGGGATTGTTAGAATTAAATTACAAGTTTTGTGCTTAGTGATAAAGAAATCAACATGGATTTGTAACTTATAGTTTATTTCATCAAAGGTTAAATGTTAAAGGTACTTGGATGGGAAATTATGATAATACTCTGGTAGGGTAAAATTACGAAAATACCCTTAAGTTGTAAGATGTCAAGAATTGTCCCTGGAAGTTGATTAATAACTCTGAAAGGATATATTGATATGATAAAACTACATATGTGCTTAAGAAATGCTAGATTTTGCTTACGAAATACAGATAACCGATTTTTAACCCCTAGAGGGTTTGTGCAATATATTAGAATTCTATTAAGGAATCATTTCAAGATAAGAGAATGTTCGGGAAAGCAATTGATCATAGGATCTCTAAATTATAATTAATTTCGTTAAGAGCCAATATTGAAATTATCTGGTTAAGAAATTACAGAAATTCCTTTGAGAGGTAAAATAGTCCTAGTTACTGAATGAGAAAATACTTTGAGGATTCGTACTTAACTCGATTAAGTACATATTTGATTGTTAAGATCCTGACTTAGTTCAGGAAAATTCCTTATTTTTCGTTTGTAAAATCTGATAAGACACTTGACCCAAAAATATCTGAGTTATGAGTAAATACCTGAAGAATAATTTATCGGGGTGTTCTGTTGTCATAATTGTTCGAAATAACTTAAATAAATGATAAGATTGAATTTATTAGTAAGATCGGACGGAAGGAAATGATTTAAATACGTTGAATCTATAAAATGACCAAAATACCCCTGTAATGGAAATAATCCAAGAATATCACCAAGCTCAGGAATGATTGGATATCCTTGAGCTCTTAAGTGAATGGAATAAAACTGAATACCAAAAATTACCAAAATAACCTTATGGCCTAAACTAAGTAAATGTTTTGGATTAATTAAGGAATCCAAATAAGCATATGTACTATACTACCTTTAAGAGTAATGGAAAACAACTTAAGTGAGTAGATCAACCCTAAAGCTATGTCAATACCTGAACGGCATAGATATTACTGGAATGCGTGTTTGTCTTTTCAAGTTTGGCTCGATGATAATTTTGGAAGTAATCAGCTCAACTCAACTCTAGATCACATTCAGTACTAAGAATTGGATATTTGTTCGACAAATCAACCACGAATACTAAACTGAACAAAAGTACAATATGTATCCGAAATTCAGAAAATGTCCGCTTTACTCTGGAAAAACTCATAAGTAACCGGGATAGACTTGACTGTTAAATGAAACAAGTAACCTCAATGACTGATGTTTAAATAAGTGATTTGGATGAGTCTGGAATCGTTAACGAACATACATAATGAAATGGTTTTTTATGGGTCATGAACTATAAATCAAGCACGTCAGCATTTCATGATATTGTGGAAGCGTGAAAATGAAATAAAGAGCATTGGAATATCTATGGATAAGAATGTTAGGTATAAAAAAATAAATACCCTGGAAGGACAAAGAATTGACCAGTCGATAAGCATTAGTTATGGGAATTATTCATATCGAGTAACTCATTAATCCGATCAATCGACAAAGATTGTAAAATTTTTGAATCATTGTTCTCCCTTATCAACTCAAATTAGTTAGGTTATATCTGAAAATATAAGTAGCTCAGATGTAAAAGATTCTGAATACCCTTTTGATTATGTAGAGCTTCCGAAAAATGTATGAATAAGATATGATCTTGATAAGTCTCAATCTGAATAACTTATGATTCCGTCAGTTATTGAACTCTTCCAATAGTGATTATAAATCCCAACATTCTATCGGTATACTGAAGATCCGTGTTTCTCTGCCTGATAAGACTATTATGTACTTATGAATAATATCTGTAAACTCTGGTGTGTTCCCTACCCACATGAATATTTTATCTGATTTCCAATTTCAATTATGTTCTGACATTTGATCTGAAATCTATTGTGGTTTCTGACCTGGATTCTGTTCTGATATATGATCTGAATTATGTTTTGTTTTCGGATATCTCCATTTATTGATGATAAATTGTTATTTGGGGGTATTGTTGGAGGTTACTATATATGCAGGTTCCTCGGTTTTATGCTCGGGGCCTTACTTGGTGTGTTGGTGGGTGTGTGGTTTTGGGGAACCTACACATTATGGTGTGTTTGGTTGGAGGGATTACTATGGTTTTTGATAAATGTTTTATGGGAGGGTGTCGTTGGAGGAAGTTATCGTTACCATTACTGCAGGCTCCTCTGCTTTGTGCTCAGGGCCTTACTTGGTGTGTTGGTGGTGTATGGTTCTGGGCAACCTACACATTATGGTGTGTTTGGTTGGATGGATTAATATGGTTTTTGAATAAAAATATGTTTTGAACTGCCACTGTTTTAAAATAAAAGATATGTATCTTTTCACTGGTTTTGTGGGAACACACTAGATAACCTATTCTGATCTCCTGAATTTAGTCATCCGAAATATTTCTCTGAACTGAAAGCTCATTGTTCGTTACTACCTGAAATATCAGTAGGATCTCTGCTCAACATGAAAATCTGTAAATGTTCGGAAACAATAAGGATATATATATATTTATCTATATCTGCATGTTTTTCAGCATCATCTGGTAGTTCTGTATTACTGAGCTTTCCGAAGCTCACTCTATTACTCAACATTGTAGGTTAAAAGAATCGTACCAGTGCATCTATCGACTTCAGTAAGGGAGTTATTCCGGCGTTGTTGCAGAGTATGGTACATGTGATTAGGGGGCATGTAATTGTATTTTGTTTTATATACGAGTCTGGAAATCTGTTTTATTTTTAAATATAGACAAATGATTTTATAAGTTTACATGTTCTGATAAAAAGTTTCAATTTTTTCGCTATTTTTACAGTGGGTCGCTCTGGTGGCCCTAATGTGACACTCCAGATCGGATCGGGTTACCCGTATCGGTCTGGGGGGTTACAATTATTCACACGTAGGGAAGATAATTTAATTTAAAATTTTAAGATTTTAACTCAATCCAACTCGATAGGGTCTATTTTAAAATATATTCAAATTTGAGGGGTCGGATCAAATTTTATATAGTGTGAGGTCGGTCTGATTCTAGTTCGGATGGAGGGTGAAAATCTCTTATCCAACTCGATTAGGGATAGTAGTGTACTTTTTATATAAATTTATACATAATTACTATAATACCCCAATGTAGTTCTTTTAATTAGATCATTTTTTTACGTGAGGTCAAGGGAAAATTTTAGAGCGCACATCGTACAACGAAACACACCATTAATGTGACACACCGATGCACACCATTAATTAAAAATGTTAATTACATGACTAATCACTTATGTTTATATTTTGTTCACTTTTCTTCACTGATTTCAAAACACATAATGTATGGCCATTTTTCGTTTTTATTTAATTAAGATGGGGTCACCAAGATTTAACCGTTGTTAAATATTTTAGTATAATCACACATTTAGTTCATATTTTGGTATAATCACCACGTTTCGTGCCACGTGTCACCGTTCGGTTGGATGACTAAATTTATTTTAACTTAATATATTATTATTAACTTAATTTAAATATATTTATTTTTATTTAATTTAAAATTATATATTTTATGTTAAAATATTTTGAAGCTAGTCCTCCAATCGAATGGTGACACGTGACATCATTCGATAGGATGATTAAATTTATTTTAAAATATTAAGAGTATGACTAAATTGATAGAATATGTAAAAAAGGACCAAATATGTAATTATACCAAAAAAGAGACCAAATATGGGCGAAGTAAATCGATTGCGGAGCAATTGGTTCTCAAGTACAACGGTCGCCCTTTAAAGTAAGTGAATTGAATTGATCAAAATTGTTCACCTAATCTTTGAGTTTACAATTTACTGTCATAGGATGAACTATCGGTTGAAATGTATGTGGAATTTACTTGAATGACATGATGTACTCTAGTATTTTGGATGATCTAGATTAATTGTTACTCAAGTTTGCTATTGCTTGTGCATTTTCTTCGCTGTTTAATGCTACGATGAGAAATGAGTTGCATGGAAAACAGATTGGTTGCGCGAATAGCGTCCACGTCAGGAGGGATGAATAACAAAGAATCAATCACCGACGAAAGATGATACTGACGGCGGCGACGATGGTGACGACAACAGCAACAAAGACGACAGTGACGACGAGAGCTTTAAAGCTTTAAATAAAATTAGGGTTTTTAATTTAGGGGTTAATATTTAATCTAATTATAATTAAAAAATAAGACTATAAAAATAATATAATTAATATTATATTTTAAATAAATTACATTTAGATTTTCAACTAATTTATAATTATACGTTGAATACTTTATAGTTTTAACGTTTTATAAATTAATTTAATTGTTCTCATCGTTAGTGGTACTCATCGGTGCTCGTCGAGCGTGACAGACTCATCCCTATAATTATAAATTTTAAATTTAATATATTTAAGCTCCTTAAATTTTTTAACTCTTAATATTTTTACCCTTGATATAATCATTAAATTTTGAGGAAAAAATCAAGATGATTATGGACTAATATATTAAATATTTAAAATAAGAGCCCTTAACTTTTTTACAGTTATATTGAACCATGCCCTGAATAATCCATACTCTGGCACTACAAGTTGCTGAAAAAAATTACTTTTTCCAGCTATATTTATATACATATAGGAATGAATCCAGCAATGGACATTAAGGGAGAGTCGTAACTGGTGAAGTGTAAAAGATTTGAGTGCTTGTCTGGTGCGTTTTTCTAAGCCTGCTTATTTGGCTCGTTTTCTCTATTATTATGATTTGAGTATGTGTGAAATTATTTGTTTAAATTTTTAGGGCAAAGTATAGTAATGGTCACTGAATATTTCTAAAGCTTGCATTTAGGTCTCCCAACTTTTAAAACTTGCAATACAGTCCCCCAACATTTATTCTGTTTGCAATATGGTCCTCCAACTTAAACCACAGTTAGAAAATTAGGGTAAACTATATAAACGGTCATTGAACTTTTCAGGCACTTGAATTTAGGTCTCCCAACTTTTAAAACAGTACTCAATTTCATTCTAAACCCCAATTTCCAAAGTAATTCAATTTCATTCTAAACCATTGATTCTACTAAATCATAAATGATCATTGTATGAGCAAATTCATGTGAATCATAAATGATCACACTGTAAAGCACTGAAGGGTTAGGTACTCAAATCTGATAAAAAAAATAGCATGCAAGAACATAGTGGTACTTAAATCATAATGCTCCAAATGAGTGTTCCGAATTTCATATAGTCAAAAGTTGAAGAAATGAGCAGAATTTATGGGAAGTTGAAATACCGAATAGAGTGCTTCCATTTTGCTATTCGGGATGTTTAATCAATGTATATTGTTATTCAAAATTGATATAAATAGTTAACAACCCTCAAATTTATATTGAAATAAATATTGTCAAATAGTAAATTCATGTTCAAAATTTCAAAACACCTTAATTTCATTCTAAACCCTAAATTCCAAAATAATTCAATTACATTCTAAACCTTAAATTGAAGTATTTTAGAATTTGGGGTTTAAATTTTAATTGAATTATTTTGGAATTTAGGGTTTAGAATAAAATTGAATTACATTGGAAATTGGGGTTTAGAATGAAATTGAGGACTGTTTTGCAAGTTTTAAAAGTTGGGAGACCTAAATTCAAGTGCCTGAAAAGTTCAATGACCGTTTATATAATTTACCCTAATTTTCTAACGGTGGTTTAAGTTGGGGACCATATTGCAAACGGAATAAATATTGGGGGACTGTATTGCAAGTTTTAAAAGTTGGGGACCTAAATGTAAGCTTCAGAAATGTTCAGTGACCATTACTATACTTTACCCAAAATTTTATTATTTTGTCTAAAATTATTTATTTAATATGTTAAAAAAATTTAATTTGACAAAAAAGATAGAAGGATTTTTTTTCAAGTTAAGTCGTTAGAAAAACATTGAAGTAATTGTGTATAGATTTTATTTGAAGTATTTTACGATTTATTGTTATGTTAATTTTGTAATATTTATAGTTGTATTTTACCTTTACAGATTTATTGTTGTTATTATGATTATAATATTTTTATATTATATAAAATCATTTTACGATTTATGATCATATTATAATTGTTTATGTACCTGTTTTTTTAGCGTATTAAATAAATAATTTCACGTAAAATAACATATTAAATATCATTCTATCTCTTTTGTCGTCTGTAAAAAAATTAACATATTAAATAAATAATTTCAGATAAAATAAGAAAAATTTAAACAAATAATTTTAAACTTACTCAAATCAGAATAACAGAGTAAGTGCATCAAATAAGTAGCAGGGAAAAACGCACCAGATGAACACTCAAATCTTTTACACTTCACCGATTGTTGCTCTCTTCTTAATGTTCATTTCCGGATTCATTACTATATATATATATATATTTGGAAAAATAATTTTTTTCAACTTGTAGTATTGGACATGGTTCGATATCTAATGAGCAGGACATGGTGAGTAGCTACAACTGTGCATGAAAAATGCATTGAAAACCAAATTTGTATTTGAAATGCAAATTCACTCAAATCTTTTTTGTCTCGCATGGTGATCACGCAAAATTTCAATATATTTCATGTGTCGCATGGTGATCCATGCAAAGAGGGTTTCGCATGGAAGCGACATAGGTGGATGTCGCATCATTCGAGCCATATTTCCCCTCTTCTCTGACCATTATCCTAAATATTTTGCCATCAATAGTATGATGCAAAATATAAATTTCAAATATTTTGTAAATATAACCGGAAATATACATTTTAAATATATTTGAAGGTATTACTTATTTAAGTAATCGATAAAGAAATAAATAAATAGAAGAAGAAGAAGAATACTTCTTTGTACACAAATCTTTTTTTTTTCTGGTCATTTCAGTTGAAGGAAAATGCATCAGAGAGCTTCATCCATGTTGTGAAGTGAAGCTCTCGTAACCATTCATAAAATGCAGCATGCCTACTACTACTAATATGCACAACCCCTAGGATAATCCACCAGAGACAAGACTATCTATACATACACCTCAAATGCTGTGGACTATGAAAAAGAATCATATGTTGATTCTAAACATGAATCCTTTTTTTACACCTTTTTTTTTATTCCCCTATGTGGATGGTTGCTAGAATCCCTTTCCAGCATCCATCAATCCCTTCACTCCTGGCCTCCCAACCAGCAGCTGTATACTAACGTTCTTTATAAATACAAAAGGTTAAACGACAACACCGCCACCATCGAGGAAGACTTCCCGGCTTCCTCCATATTGCTTCTCCACCATCTGGAGCGACTCGGACAACATACGACTTCTCTGGTGAGCATGACTACGTACGACCTGCACAAAGATCAAACACCATAAGGCCAATACCCTAACAATATTAAGATACACTGTTCACTGTATGCATTCAGCCTCGAGTGCATGTTTCCTTATCACATATTCGTTAAACAATCATTACGATACTTCTCATTTCTTCAAATTATGAACTGAATACTAAAACCACACCAGAACTGATCCCTACAACACTACTGCAGGAAAGAAAATTACTCTATGTATAACAGTGCAAAGAGAAAAGGTATAGTACCTGTAGAATGCAAAATAAATAATTTGCAAGGCTAGATCCGAAGCCCGCCACTCATGTAGCAGTTCCGCTGCTCTTAGTCCTGCTGCAATCTAAGGATACCTGAATTGATTGAAAAAAGACACCGGCCACAGTTAATCCACAGCAAGAGGCCCAGGCAACCTAAGAACTTCATGTACCAAGACGTGGCTACTTACCTTGATCAACTCCTCACCCGGTTGTTTGGTCAGAACCACTACCTTGCATAAACTGAGGAGTAGTAACAATAAATTGTGGCTGTGCTGGAACAGATGCTGCTATACCTAATAAACAAGCACACTTGGGTGATATGTTGTTCTATGCATTTACAAACTCAAAAAAATTGGGGCCTGCTATAAGGTTCTCAGAGCTACCTTCCAAGATTGATCAAAAAATAAAATGAAGTTCATTCATGTGCACCACAATTCTCTAAGCTTAACCAAAGAGCCCATTCTCTATATAATATCTAGTTCACATATAAACTCAGCAACGGATATTTTCTTAGATCACAGAGCAAAAATAAATTTGATCAATGAAATATAAAAGCTAAGATGTACTGGTCTCTAGATATGAAGAGGAAATAAATGGTTGACAGACAGAATTATGGGGAAACGCAGAGCCAATAGCATAAACAATGGCAAAAGGAAAATTTTAATTATTGATATTAACCTCCAGGATATGGTGTTTGGATTGTGGCCATTGGAGAAGTTGTTATTGCATTAGCAACGGCTCCACCAAACTGCACTATTTGATGACTTGGCATTGCATATCCCTGTAAAGCTGTATAACCACGTCCGCTAGGAACATTTTGACCTACTTGCCCATATGGATAAATAGCTGCGTTAACTGCTCCAGGTACTCCATATATCTGAAGGTACTGCTGAGCCATATAAGGGTTGTAAGCACCCTGTCCAGAGAAACAAGAATAAATCAGCATTGGGGCACAAACATTACTTGCTCCGTTTTTTCACAAAATTGCACTTTGTAACGCCATTAACCTGAGAATAGACATATTCAGGTCCATATGTTGCATACCTGCACAGATAAACATATATCAAAGATGTCAAAAAGTTCGGGCATTAATTAGGAGCAAGGCAATAAATTTTATACCATAAATGAAGTTATAGAAAGGACAGAAACAATATTATTTATCACATCAGAACAACCAAGTCTTCCAAGTGATATACCGGAACACTACTATCAATGAGCCATACCAAGGCCCAACAACTTCATGTGTAACATTATAAAGCCTAACTACTCAGCCCATGAGAACAACCACATCCCCCCTTCTCCCAACATTTCTTTCCTTTAGATCCTTATCAAATCACAATCATGATCTTGCCTGTTCAATAAACATTGAGCTCGGGCACATATCCTCTGCAACTACCAATTTTGCATTCCTGCAATTACCAATCACACCATGTCATATGACTGTACTTTGGACTAATTAATCCTGAATTCTAAGCTAAAGACTAAAAACTCCTCGGCCATTTTGCATACTGTGATCGGTTTGAACTTCCATGAGACAAGGAGAATAATTAAAAGACGAGAAAGTAGCTGCAAAAGGAGATGTACCCAATTGAACTCTGATTAGCGAGCTTTCCATAATGACCCAACCACATTGCAGGTTGACGAGGCATATAGAGCACAAACAACCATATTTATGCCAAGGCTACAACCTATTCCCCGTTAACCATTAAATAAGATAGGTTTCTGCACCTACTGTTGGCTACAACCTATTCCTCGTTAACCATTAAATAAGATAGGTTTCTGCACCTACTGTTTGTGCTTGTGCAGAAACACACGATCAACACATGATAAAATTTCTAATGACAAACAAGCTTTACACAAAGTAGCCTAGAGACCTGCATTACAATTTACCAAGAGGGCAAAGCAAAAAAAAATTTAATGTGCCCATTCTTTCAATCCCAAGGAGAAAATCCCAGGAAATTATCACATAAGAGACACATAAAAAGTGTCTGACATGCACTTGTATCAAATTCAATTGTAGACAAAATCCCCCCAAAGAAACCTAAATAAGATCTCTTTGGCACTTAAAAGAACAAAACCTTCTAAACTACAAGCATAAATCATAAAAACTAGAAAAATGCTCAATCAAGACAAGCTCAATTGAATCACAATTAGAACAACCAATTTAGTTAGAAACCTTGACTCAGAAAGCATAACTCACCCATAAGAAGGGTACATTAATCCTTGTTGGTAGTTGTAAGGAAGTGGGGGCTGATAGCCAAAACTTCCAACATAAGCCCCTCGTGTAGCTTGCACACCTCCAACATATGGAGAAGCTGGTCTCAAACGTCCTATACGAAGATAACAAGGAAAAATTCTAAGCCTGATCGTAAAGGCTGATATAAATGTCCAAATGGAAAACCAACTGAAAGTCTGAACAATTTCAAAATTAGTTCAACTATAAGTATGCTGCCATCAGCTTTAGAGTTTAATGGAAGCCAAATAAAACCACCCTGCAAATTTGGGCAGGATAAACAATGTAACACTTTTGTCATATGATGACAATTTTAAATGGAAGGACAATTTCGACCACTGTTGTAAGAATGTAAATGGAAACTAAATTTAAAACAGAAAGGACAAAACTGGAAAATGAAGGGAAATGAATAATGAATATCGGTGCAATTGAGAGTTATGCATACGGAGTGGTCTCAAAAATGAATACTGATGGGATACACCACTTGGTCTTAGGAATGTTTACACTATGTAAACAAGAGGAAGTACAAGGCATGTAAACCGGGCAGGGAATATAATAGCTGCCCTACATTGTAATGATCTTCCTTTTGAAAATCAAAACCTTGTACTTCAAAAATGCTATTAGTTTGCTGCATTGTTGATAAAGCTTGTCCTTTATCCTCGAGAAGAATTGGAAATAGCATGAAGGAATCAGCTTAAAGATCAGACTAACCGGGCAAATTTGAGATGATACCGTAAGGAACAGGAGGTCGAGGACGGCCAAGAGAAGCCAAATTACAATTAGCGCGCCTGCCATCGATAATTGGGGTCGGATCAGCACAGGCTCTCCTAGCAGCCTCTGGATCCCGGAAAGTCACCTATACCCTCCATGCAAAGCCAAGAAGAAACCAATTCACTTTAAAGTCAATGCTTCACTTAAAACACATTGCTTTATCATGAAAGGGCATGCAGCAACCATTGAATTAATTCCAATTCGTCATTATTTGCATAACAATAACAACGATGACCAAATGCATAAGTAGCATATTATCTTTGAAAAGCAATAAAAGGGGGGAAAACAATTAACACTCACAAAACCGTATCCTTTTGAACGGCCGGTGTTCTTATCAGTGATGACAACGGCCTCCAAAATTTCACCGAACTGCTCGAAATAGCGGCGCATCGTTTCACTTTGGGTTTCCCAAGCAAGACCCCCAACAAAGACCTTGGTGTACGTTGTATCTCCAAATGGGGAATTCATGTATTGAAACCCAGAACTCGAACTCGACACCGAGCCCGGACCCGGAATTTGCTGATACGCCATGACCACAGATGACCCGGTTCAAATCCAAGGATAACAAATCAATTGATAAAGAGGTTAACCCCAAAATTCAGAGAGAATAAAACCACAGTATTTTTTCTTTACAAAGAATTATAAAACCCTAGAAAAACCCTAGATTTGGCAACAAAGATAGATACCCAGAATCGTTTGGGATTTAAGGGAATCAAACGACAGTGATGAAGGATGATGATTGGATTTTGACAGCAAATAAAGGATTACAAAGCGGAGGCGCAGACATAACAATAATCCTAAAGAATCATATGATCATAATAAAACCAGGGATACGAAAAAGGGGTGAATAAAGAAAGGAGGGGGAGGAGGAAAGGAAAACCCTAGACGGGCTAATAAGAGGGATGAAGTGGGTAGTTTTGGGGTAGGGTTTGGGGCTCTATACACAGTTTGGGAAGATTGGTGGGTAGAAAACAGAGTGAAAAGTCAAGCTTTAATAATACCAGAACACGAAGATCAAAGGAAAAACACTAGTAACTATGGTAAAGGGAAATTAATAAGAAATCTAACTCAGTTCATTGTAGATGAGAGATGGAGGATGGAATATGGGGAGAATTAGAAGATGAGTAATCATGATGATGAAGGAAGAAGGAGAAAAAGGGGGGGAAAGAAGAAGAAGAAGAAAAAGGAGGAAAAAAATAAAGGAGGAAAGAGAGGAGGGGAGAGGCTTTTAGTGCCGGAGAGTTCTGAAACAAGTAATGGCAATCAACAAAGACAGCTTGGTAGGGGTGGGGACTTTGGGCTCTTGAGGGGGACCTACAACCCTTACTTCAATGGCTAATCCAATTGGTTTATTTTACTTCTCTTACTCTAATCTCTATCTGTCTGCTAATGCTACCTGCCTGTTTCTGCTATAATTTAAACAACAAACTCCTGAACAAGCAGCACTCATTTTGTCTGCCTTCAATTTCTCTCCTTTTCAATCACAAGAAGGTTTTTTTTTTTGTTGGAAGTGAGATGTCTGATTAAACTCGAATTTCATTTGGATCGAATCTAATTAAAAATAATTTTATATTATTTCTTCATCATAAGGTTTGAATTTAATATCGATTTTTTAGACTTAAATATAAAATAAGTGTATAAAATATACATATTTTCACAAATATGTACCTACAGTATTTTTTCGGCCATCAAAGTGCCTAACGCTATAAACGTTATCTATTTAAGTGTCCGGACCGTTAATGACGCTAAATTCTTTCGTTAAGGGACATGTGCTACAATTAGGTGATTTGAATTTTTTATAAATATATTGAATTTTTTTTTAATATTAAAAGTATTAATTTTTTCTTAAATTATAAAATAGCATTCAAATCTCCAAAATCTTCAAATCATATCCTTAATCTTTCACCGCCGCCTTTTTCGACTACAACCACCGCAGTCGGCATGATCCTTGGCATCCTTCTAGTCATATGCCGCAGTATTTGCTATCGATTGGCAGTAGGAATTACATGGGATCGCGATTTTTAACACAGGGTTCGAGGGGTATAAAACATAGATTCGTTGTCAATCGATCGTCGATCAATCACGATTTCATAGGGGTTTTGATCGTCAGGGGGAGGTGAGGTCGGGTAGAGCTACGTCGACGGGAAAGGGTGGTGGTCGGTGTGGGTTTAGGGGTTGAAATGAAGATTTTCAAAGTTTTGGGTTTATTTTGAAATTTTTGTGTTTTATTTTTTTAAAAAAATATATAATTTTATTTTTCTTAAATTTTATACAAAAAAATTTAAAACTATCAGATTGCGACACGTATCGGTTAAATGGAGAAATTAACTTCGTTGACGGCCCATACACCTAAATGGATAACGTTTGTAACGTTAGGCACCTGGATGAGCCGAAAAATATTGTAGTCTCCTATTCGTGAAAATATGTATAGTTTGGACACTTATTTTACACTTAAGCCCCTTTTTTTCACTCGAATAAATATTGACAATAAAAGCTAATTAAAACTCTTAAACATAAGGTAATAGGCTTAGGTTTTTGGTTGCTAATCCTAAATTAGTGGTGGGATAATTTGGTTTAAAAAAAACGTATCAATTGTAATGCAATGAACGTATTATTAAAGAGTTGGGGAGGATTGGATAAAGCTGAAGGAGCTGTCCAAGTAAAAGTCAGGAAATCGAAAGGGACCCTCAAAAAAACAAAAGGATGATGTTGCTTGCGACAATCATGCATTATTGTTGTTCTTTCATTGAACCGGTTGGTATATTATATTTTTGCAATAAAAAAATGGATCTCAAACATTGTACCCCATCTTCAGCTCCAAGACCTGCAAAAACAGATTGGGTTGAAGCAAGAAGAGTCCAAATAAACCCACAGGTCCAAGTGTTCGATCCTTGAAATTACATGGTCTAATAATCATGCCGAAACAGAAGAGTGAAAACCAACAATGAGCAAAATCATCGGCATGAAAAATAAAAAAAACACGGTACTAATAACAATGATGTGTGGTGGTGGGGACGAAGAGGGCATTAACATGTGCTGCCTTGAACAAAATCATATCTGTCAGTTGCTATTCTTTATTCTTTGACAACTTTCTTGAGCAGGAAAACCTCTCCCTGCTTTCCTTTTTATCTTTTGGGTTTGTTATTGTTGATGGGGGTATCTTGCAATGGAGAATGGCCTACTTGCTTCTCTAAATTCTGCAATTTTTGCATCTTTTAACTGGTACATACACGGCAGAATAGTGTAAGCACTACATGCATGATGAATTGATGATGATGATGATACATGTGCTAGTGCTTTAATTCACAAATTAACGCTTGAAATTATTCTTGTTTTCTGACTTTGCATTCTAAATCTCCACTGCACTTCGCCATTTGATTTTTGATGAGATTTATTTTCAGCCGATTCCAACATTCTTAAATATAGAAAACCACAGGGAAAATTACAACTAATTCAACAGTACCAAGTTTACTTCTAGTTACATTTCTCCTAAAATGAGTCTGGCCAAAGCCACCTAATCTAAACATGATGAGGCTCACATTGATCCCTGCTAGAAGGGACACGCACAAAGAGTCGACCATGCAAGCTAACAACAGCGGATGTCTGAAGCGGATCGATTCTCGCCGGTAAGGTCATTACTTGTACAAACCACACCAAATTAAGATCAGCTGAACGAGTCTTCCTAACGTTTTCGTCTGAAATACGATGATAAAACTATAAAGAAACTAAACACAAGAATTTCAGCGCCATCAAAGATGGGATTAATTCCTCCTATTTTGTGTATTCTCACTATGTTATCAAGCATGTGATTGAGGACTTGAGGACAGTCTATAGATGCTACACCTTCTTAAAGGGGGTGATACCCCAAGGATTGTCAACATGCTCTGGTTCACCCGTTATAACCAAACGTCCAGCAGGATCTGATTGAACTCGTACCTATATCCACAGGAAAGCAAGTCCACTCTTACATCCAGTGAAACTTCATAGAGACTAAAGCAATATGAAAATCATAGGTTTCCACGAATATGAAAAATCATAGTAACAGACTCTAAAAGGACCAAAAACTTTCCACGAATTTGAAAGCAGAAAAGCAGCTAAAAAATTGTTGAGTAGGGAATAAACCCCCTGATACAACTATTTAATTCTTAGGCAAAACTTTCGAGATAATGTTATCGAATAAATTAATTCACGAGATAATGCATTCCCCATATTAATTGCTCAAATAGGGTGAAATCCACAGTGTTGGCCGTAGGTCGCCATGCATCCGGGCGACCTACTAGGTCGCCATTTCTTCCCGGCGAGCTACGAGATATTTTGCATGTGTCATGCACGTCCCAACACGCTGGGCATCCGAGGCCATCCGACCGCATCCGACCAAGGCCATCCGAGGGGTAGGTCGCCATGCACGCTGGGCTAAGTAACAAATATTACCTACATCGGTAATTAGGCTTTCATGCGATTACCTAAATTTCCCTAAGTAACAACGATTACCTACATCGGTAATTAGGCTTTTTAACTATACTGAAATGGAGGTCGCCATGTATGCCGGGCGACCTTATAGGTCGCCATGTATGCCGGGCGACCTTATAGGTCGCCATGTGATCCCGGCGACCAAACTGACGAGATGCCTAATTACCGATATAGATAATGAAGCAGCTCACCACAGCTTGCAGGGACGGCATGACAACCTCTTTGGTCGCCAGGAGCGCCTGGCGACATATGTTCGACATCAAATAATTTCAATTAGACCTTATTTCAACAAATAATTTTTTTCAAAACTCTACAGAGAACATGGAAATCCAAAATGTTTTAAGATATCATTTTACTAACCTAACAAATCTTGTGAACTAATAAGACGAATTACTAGATAATGTATTGCTACCGGCATTGACAAATTACTGAAAATAACAACAGACACGTGAGCTTTTTTGCATACTTATCTATGTAATCATCCACAAATACTAAAGTATAGGTTGCAATGCCAACTGTCGAAGATCATACCAAATGTTTACTAATTTACATCACATCATGTAAAAACGATTTCAGGACAAGTGCATACCTCCTCACGCAGGAGTCCAGGGACCAGAGCATATACCTCAAAGCAATCCTTCTGTCCATTTTAAGGCCAGGGAAACAGCTCTGAACTCAAAACCCCAACACAAGAGAATCCAAAACCGATTGTAACTGAAACCAGTTTTGTAATAGTTTTTTTATGTGTGTACACTGGGTAGGGAACAAGGGAAACTTACAGTTTCACGCACATTGATGTTCACCCAATCAGCAGGAGTTCCAGCATCAACAACCTCAGTGACCAATCTACATCAAGAAAAATCGCATTTGATCAGGAAGTAGAATAAAACAACAATCAGGTTAGTTTGAGCAAGTTTAATATTTGTGGACTTCTTCATGGGTCCGACATCCCTCCACTTTCCCTTTTCTACAGAGGCATCAAAGGATTATCACCATCCCAGACCGGTGATGGAATAGGGCTAATGCTAACTGTGGCCCTCTTAAGTGAAACATCAATAGCAAATTATATGGGCCCACAATAAAAGGGTTCTTAAGCCTTCCACAGATTAGTAAGAAACAGATTGGTGCTTAAATTCTCTTTGTAAATTTAAATTAGGAGCATTCTTTGTAAACAGGCTTTGCACTGGCTCAATTTTTCAAGGTGTTCCTAGCAGCAAAGGGTGCAATAAGACATATCAAGAATATGATTCTTTGAATTAAATCAATTATGCAGCCGTAAATCATTCATCTATATCTTCTTTCGATGGAAAACCCTTTCTTAATTACTAATTAATCGAATGAAAAATTGTCTCCATCTTCAACTTAAACTTTCAATTATGCAGAATGTAAATAGAGACGGGCAAAAGAAAACCCTAAATAAACATAACATATAGCTAAGTGATTAGCAGATATATTAACTGCTTATCTGATTCATGTCCAGATTCCATGTTTATTGGCGTCTTCTGCTTCTGCAAACCTGGAAAAGAACCCAAAAACAATATGAAAATTCATGGCAACAAAGGTACAAGTGTATTTTTGCAACATTACTATTAATGATATTCTTTAATTCTTTTTTCTTTTAAATATAATAGAAAGATCTGAAGATATAGCAGCATACCAATGTTTTTGAGATGTCTTTCACGCTTCGGAGTAGGACTTGAGATCTTACCCTGTATAGAGGAATTCTTGTTACCACTTAGACTTTTGCATTATAACAAATGATCCAAAAACAGGAATACAACAATATAGAAAATTAGAGATGATAACCTCTCCATATCCAACAGAACGTTGAGCATGCCAACCCTGCATGGCACGAGCTGCAGCATCCCTGAGTGCCCTGCCCGACCCAGGAAGGAAGCCACTTGACTGCATGGGAAACTCGGAAAACATTAGAAAAAGTATGCCTTACCAAAAATGGAGAGAGGAAAAATGTACGTCATTAGTTTACTTGTATGAAATTCAGCTTCATGTCAGTATATCGAATGGAAGATGGGAAGCTCAAAAATATATCATCAGACTGTTGTCCAATATGAATAAATAAACTCCTACAGTCCTACCACCTTTTCACCACTTGCATGAGGTAGTGGGGAAGCAGGAAGTTGAATCTCACCATTCTCCCTCTTATACTTTTCATATTCTAATAGTGCCTGCTTATTGGAAAACTAATTTCAATGGTGTATTTACACAGGAAAAGGATGATCTATCATATCAACAAGTACACCAATTTATAAGAGATACAATGCTCATCAGCTTTCCTCTAACTGCCTAACAACTCCAGCTAACCACTTAACAGACTAACTGCTTAATACATGTGCATATTTCTTTAACAGCAATACACGTGCATGTTCTTTAACAGTCTAACATTCTTCCTACTTTCTAAACCTTCTTGATGAAAAGATGAATAATTGAATCGAAAGTGCGGATGCTTCCTTCCGTTCACTTTGAATCGAAAGTGCCGATGCTTCCTTTCGTTCTTCTTGAATCGAAAGTGCGGATGCTTCATTCCATTCACTTTGAATCGAAAGTGCCGATGCTTCCTTTCGTTCTTCTTGAATCGAAAGTGCCGATGCTTCCTTTCGTTCACTTTGAATCGAAAGTGCTGATGCTTCCTTTCGTTCTTCTTATTCACCTTCATTTATTTCTTCTTCATCCTCTTATACAAGGATCCTTGACAGACTAAAACTACTTGATATGAAGAATTTGAACAACTGACGAATACATTTTTTGTCCTCCTGTTTGAGCTAACAAAGCCCACATTTTTCCTTCTTTCATCTGGAATTCCTTCAGGAATCAAAACCTTTTTATTTTAGCGTACTCGTTCATATGAAGTTGCCGCACTTGAATCCGGTGTGGCACCAGTCCACAAACTGAATGGTGGACTGGTGCGCTTGGTCTTGATGGTGGCAATGACAACGTTGATGTCTTTGGGCATGAAATCACCATGGTACATCAAACAACAAGCTATGTACTTGCCATGACGAGGGTTGCACTTGACCATCATAGAAGAGGGTTCAAAAGCACTGTTGGTAATTTCAACAGCTGATAGTTGCTCATGGTAAGCCTTCTCGGCAGAGATGACTGGAGCATAAGACGAAAGCATGAAGTGGATTCTTGGGTAGGGGACCAAGTTGGTCTGGAACTCGATTACATCGACGTTCAATGCACCATTGAACTTTAGTGAAGTAGTCAAAGAGGAGATCACCTGAGAGACAAGACGATTAACATTGGTGTAAGTGGGTTGCTCGACGTCGAGAGAGCACCTGCAAGTGTCGTAGATGGCCTCATTGTAAAGAAGAACAGATACATCGGTGTGCTCCAAAAGAGAGTGAGCCGAGAGAACACTGTTGTAGGGCTCAACAACAGAAGTAAAGACTTGAGGAGTTGGGTAGACAGCGAAACCTAGCTTGGATTTCTTGCTGTAATCAACGGACAGACGCACCCGAAGGAGAGAACCAAGACCAGAACCAGTGCAGTTATCAGCGAGCTTTCTGATACGGTCTAAGCACAAGTTGGCGATCTCCTTGCTAATTGAATAGTGGCCACAAGCAAAGTTTCTGGCAGCATCTTTCTTGCCGCTAATGAGTTGCTCGAGAAGAGCGAGGCCGATTGAATAAGAACACCAACAAAGCGGAAGAGAAATGGTCGCAGTATCATAGTTGAATGATTTCATCCGTTCTACTGAAACAAATCAGACACCAGCAACATCATTGAAACATTTGGTCGAACAGATTGGAAGCATGCACACCGAACAGGAACAGAGATAGAAGATGAATTGAGAAGATTCCCAGTAACTATGATGACGACAACGATAAACCACATGTACCGTAGCAGATAAAGCAATCAAGAACAGCGGTTGAGAAGATCAATCACCGACGAGAAAATGTTACCAGGATCACCGAGGAGAATGGAAGCAACTAGGAGCAGAAGCAACAAAACAGCGAAAACAAAACTGAAGATCGGAAAAAAAAATCTACAAACTATGCCGTAGTAACGGCAGGAGAGTAAAGGAATTCAATCGGCGCAACGGCGGAAGCGACAATGACGCCAGGATCTTTTAGCGAATGATACCATATTGGAAAACTAATTTCAATGGTGTATTTACACAGGAAAAGGATGATCTATCATATCAACAAGTACACCAATTTATAAGAGATACAATGCTCATCAGCTTTCCTCTAACTGCCTAACAACTCCAGCTAACCACTTAACAGACTAACTGCTTAATACATGTGCATATTTCTTTAACAGCAATACACGTGCATGTTCTTTAACAGTCTAACACTGCTCAATCATAAAATAATCAGACAATAGGAAATACAGCCTCAAATACAACGATTGTTACAAAAAATGTGTAAATCAATGAACTTTCCTCTTTACCCAATCAAGCAGTCAAATAGATTATGAGAAATATTGGCAGTGCTATAAGTTTACCACGTTTATTACTTAGTTTGGTTTGGATAAGCATGTCTTTGAAAATTTGCACTATGATTCTGATTATACCAAGAAAAAACTACACTAGTTTCATTTAGCGGTTCAAAGATATGACAGATCACAAGAAATATTGGTACTGCAATCAGTTTGCCACATTTTTATTATTTAGTTTGGTTTGGATAAGCATGTCTTCGAAAACTTTTACTATGATTCTGATTATACCAAGAAAAAAACTGCTAGTTTCATTTAATGGTTCGAAGATATGCTGGGGAGGGGCAGGCAAAACATATACTCCACAACTTAGATACAAGTAGAGTCTTTCTCATATACACATTAGTCTAAAATGCATGCCGTATAACTTTCACAAAGAACATGCTCAAAATAATCCCCAAATTCATTTCCAGCACAGGAAGAATGTTATCCATGATACCTATCATTTATGTTTAATGCAACCCAAAAAATGAAACCAAAAGAAAGGGCATATGCATTGCTATTTCTTTTCTTTTCTTTCTTCCTTTTCACTTGAATGTTTAAATTTAATTAAATGTGTCAATTGATGAGTGTCTTGGCAGAACAACAAGACTGGTCCATTATGATCTAGAGGTCACATTTCCAAGGCATGGAAACAACCTCATCTCACAGCAAGGGTAAAGTTACATGTATTGTACCCACAGTCCTTACAATAAGGCAGCTTGTTAACTGTCCCAGCCAAAAAAACATTCCTTCTCGTAGAAAATGCGGAATGTCCAAGAGACAGTTGTGCAGGTCCTGGGAGAAGGAAAGAGTTAGTTACCAAAGTCAATCAAGAGAATAATGTAAACTTCCACAAAGAGCGTGTCATATAAAGTACTTTGTGTTAACATCAAATGCAACCCCGAAACCATTGGGATTGAAAAATAACTATGCATAAAAATGTGCATAGTAAAAAAAAAGAATAAAAAAACCATCTTTCTTCTTACTTTGGGGGGTCGAAAGACTCTCCCACTTGCCGCCATAACTTTGATGCAGTCACCTATCAATATTGATCGTGAAAAAATCAATTTATATATATTGATGATGTAAAAGAAGAGAAAAAATAAATTTATAAATAAGTGTTGTATGCAACAATAAGACACGTTATATTCTTAAAAAATATTCAAATATAAATATTAAAGAAAATATTGTTGAAAAGAATCTCAAACTTCGAACATAGATCATAAAATAAACATAAATTTTATATAATAATGTATATATATTTTAAATATGCAAGAAATAAAAATACAAAAGTTTTATTTTTTAAATTTTCTCTTTATTCTTTCTATTCCTTTCTCTTTTCCATGTCTTTTTTTTTCTCTCCAATTTTTCTCACTTTGTACGCACTCACGCCCCCTCCCCCTCCCAAAAAAGAGAGAATACATTCACAGTGACCAATATTTCTTACTTTAAGGCATTATAGATTGACTAAATCTTTAGTCAGCATATTTACAGCTTAATATATTACACCTACTGTGTTAAACTGGGTCTTCGACCAGGTAAGACACAATTGAATACGATATTTGATAAAGAGAATTAAATAAAGGGTAAAGTACACAATGATTCTCTGATTATAGGATGTTGTTTTGTTGAGTCATCTGACTATTAAATGTTACAAAATGGTCCCTTGATTATAGGATGTTGCTTTGTTGAGTCTCTCAACTATTAAAAGTTGCAAAATAATCACCCGACTATTCATTATGTTTCAAACTTGTCATTTTCCGTTAAAAAATTAACAGTCGTATGAGTTGGACGTTAATATGCTAACTGAGGTATGATAGTCATTTGAGATTCTGAGATTATTATTTTATCATAACCCAGTTAGTCGATTAACGTCCAACTCAGGCTACCGTCAAATTTTTAACGAAAAATGACGAGTTTTGAATATAATGAATAGTTAGGTGACCATTTCGTAATTTTTAATAGTCGAGGGACTCAATAAAGCAACATACTATAGTCGGAGGATCATTATGCACTTCACCCTTAAATAAAAATTCAAATTTAAAATGTTTATGACAATTTATATAAAACCAAAATGTCTTAAACAATACACAAGGGATAGAATTAAGATAATACAGATAAGGTTGATACATACTACATGATTCAATCATGTTTTAAATTAAATATGAATAATTTTAAATATGATTAGATACTATGAATAAGATTATTTTGTGACAATATAAAGAAATGTCTTAAGATAATATGTCTTGATCGAAAATTTTGTTAAATATAATGTATTACATATTATTAAAAACTAAATAATTTCTTTGCGTACTTTGAATGTTATAGTGCTTTTTTGTATTCTTTTAAGGCTGTTTTGTTGGGACAACTTTGGTCCATTAGAAACGAGGTCGTGATTCATAGCAAGCTTTTTCCAGCTCACATGGTGCGAAAAGTTTGCATGGTGAATTTAGAATGCGTAATTTGAGGCATGTTGATGCATCGATACGTACACGGATAGATCGAGGAGTTGACGAGAGCAATTATCTCTCTTAAAAATTTCAAATTCTTATATATTTTAGATATTTTATTGATAATTTATTTTATCTTTCGTAAAATTTTATAAGTTAGCGCACCTAACATAAAATCTATCCGTCTTGCATGTCAAGATCTTGACACAACAGGGCATTGGTGATGTGCTAAATTGTGATGGAATGGTTGTGCACATCGACTAGAGGACCAATTGAACCCCAAGTATGGTGGAAACCCAAGCAATCATTTGTTGTGTGCTTCCACTTGCTATGAGCGTCCTTAATCATCAAATACAATAATCGAACCGATAATTTTTATGGTCATAATCGACTTAACCGAACCGACTTAATACAAGCACCACACACAAAATACATGTACCACAGAGAATGTAAACTGAGCTGTAAATTGCATTTTACAAAAGTATAATATAGATATAATTACATGCATTACAAAACATGTAAATCATAGTGAAGCAGTAAGCTAGGGTTAATGTAACAGAATTACACTCGTAATCAGAGACATCAGGTCGCACACCTGATCCGGAGATGGACAACGAAAGAAATGAAAGAACGAACCATTAACACAAGCTATAACTAAAGAAAACTGTAGTTTTACTACTTCTGGAAGCAGCTGATAACTTGCTTGTTTCTCGAAGTTGGTTGGTTCTTAGTCATGGAATTCAAAATCTCCTTTACGTTCCCTTAAGCTTCTTCCTCTCCTATAGTCGATCTCTGCATCAGAGCATGACAAGCCCAGTTGATATTTCCTGCTCCTCGATGAACTCTTCTTCAAAAGTACAACACCCTCTTCATCGGTCAAGGGATGGTTGATAGGCATACTCGATCCAGAGACATCAACCACCTGCCTCCTTGATTTATGATCTGCACCACATTAGGAGAGAACGTTATTGATTTTCAACAGGGCACAATATCTTTAAGGTCTGAGGCTCCTATTACAGAGCAGAAAGCAGTCCAGGTGCTAGGGAACTTAAACATTCTCGAGTAGTAATTTGTTTGATTCATCACTTTTTTTATTCATCACGACCTCCAATTCTAACACAATGCTGTGCATGTCTATTGTCTTTTGCATATGATAAAGTAGGAACACCAATGCCACAAACTATCACTCAGAATTTGAAAATATACAATTATGCCTTATTTACTATTAGAAATTATGAAATAGATTATATCTAAAATGCTTAGAAGGTTAAATGTGAAGATGCCAAGGATGTTCAGTAAAATTGTGGTCCCATTATTTCTTGACAAGCAATAACAGCCAGAGTAATAAATGAACTTTAGATCAACTAAAGGACACTTTACCTTCATATTCATTGCATGACACTTGCACATCATGGTGTCCAGCCCAATTGACAAGATCAGGTTTTGGTTTTCGTTTCATATCACCCAGAGAGTTTTCCTGTAACCTCTCTGCCTTCGATCCTCTGGCAACAGATGCAAGTTCCGTACTTTCTTCAAAAGCAGGTTTATCTATGGGAAAGGGTGTCATTGTAAACGAATCATCCGTAACATCAGTAATCTCCACATATTGAGTAGTAGTGATTATTTCATCTGCACTAAATCCAAAGGAAGCTCTATAAGCTTCCAGTTCTTCTACATCTTGCTTAGGACTTTTACTATGCTTATTTTGATGTGCACTGCTACTGGTAGGGTAAACATCTGAATCCTTCGAAACACTTAATCTACCAACAGCATGAGGAAGTGGGTTCTGATCCAGATAGAATCGTGCAAATGTATCAGGACAAAAGAAATTAGTATCTTGAGACCCTATGGAGGAACCGGTTACATCATGCACAAATAGTCTGCCAGAACCACTCCTAGAATGTTTGCCATTCTGAGCAGAAGTTGAAGGATCCCATTGTGGAGGAAACTCCCTGTCAGGGAAGGATGACGACAAACAGTCAGCTGAAGTACTAGAGATTGGTGATCTGAGGCTACTGGCAGGACTGCCTGGATAAAGTGAATATGTAGATTGAAGATCATTTGCACCAATATAATGATTCTTATTGGCATTTTCAAGATCCGCAGAAGAGGTCAAGAACCGAGCAAAAGGGACATCAGGTGAAGAGGGGGTTGTCAGGTGGGCCAACTCAGGCGGAGGAGTGAGAGGAGCAGTGGAAGGCTCAGTTGTGAAGGTTGAGAAAACAGGAGGAGAAACTAGTTGTGTCTCATGGGCATATGGTCCAGTGGCAAACATATTGGAAGATGGCCCTCCAGGTGAGTTAGCTGATAATGACAAGAAGCAACTAGGTGATTGAGCAGTTGAAGGGAGGGCAGAATTAGAAAACGACGCTGGTGAAGAAGGCGGTGCTAGAAGTGATGGAACTAATGTAGTAGCTTGATTGGTCAACCCAGCAACAGCTTGAGAACCATTTGGCTGGGCAGCTGATGCATTGCCCTCGGGCATACGAGGTACAATACGCTTTCCACCTTTCTGTGAACTGAAACAGGAAAATGCCCCCCAACATCCTCCCCATCTCTTCTGCTAGCAACAAGATTAAACATAGAAAGATTATATCAGATAATAGAAAATAAAATATCGAAATTAAACAATTTACAACCATTAGCGCTCATAATTTTCTCAAAAGCCAGAAAAATTCAGCAACGGATAAACAAGCACTACAAATATTTCTACATCTACGCAACATTGAAAGACAATTCATATAACAAAATACCCAGATTTTTCAAGAATTCATGTATAAGAAATCGAGAAGTGAAAATATGCTTGGGAAATAATATTTTTCTAAAAATGAACAAGAGAGCACTATCCAATCATAGTAATTCATGTTATACTTAAATACAAACAGAAAACATATGGATTTTTTTTTCTAAAAATGCACAAGAGAGAACTATTCAATATAATAATCCAAACCCAGGTGTTTCTAACTAATAACCCAGAACAGAAAACTTACGTTCCGTGAAGGAGAACAAGAACCTTAAGTAAAAGAAAAAGAGAACATGGCTAAAAGAATGCAGCCTTAAAGCCTAACCTTAAGCATGGTTAAGTAAATTTCCAACGTCGTATTTGCAACTTTGAGCTTTCGTTAGAGTTAGATTTCCAATCAGAGATGAAGTGCAGTTAAATGTTTGGGATTTTAGGTTTTCGTTTGCCAGGAAACGAAAAAGGCAGCTAAGGTAAATTACTTGTAGACTCAAGAGAAGGGATCCATGTACCTTAAACAGTTCACTATCATTAACAACAAAAAAAAAAACTATTCAGTACACAGATTTTGAACTGAAGAAGTGGTGAAGTAGTTGGATCAATAGACGAACAAAGAGTGCAAAAGGCCAAGTACATGAATATGTACGGTTCAAGAAAAAAACAATAAAAATTCTGATGACTAATGGCAAATCAATAAAAACAAAGCACAAAGCCAAAATTAATCACACCAAGGAATCCAGCATTTCATCTATGTAGGTATCAACCAAATGGGCACATCTCAAATAAATTTTTCTCCTTCTTCAATTGATCTTCACTATTAAAAAAAAGAACAAAAATAAACAAGAACACCATGTTACAACTAGCAAGCAAATCTGAGCACAACAGAGTAACAATAAGCAACATGGAATCAGATCTGAGAAAAAATTGGAAACAAAATGTACGGATCTAAACAAGGCACGGGAAAAAAATAAAAGGTACCCGTTCTTGCTGGGGGAATCTGTTCTGCTCGGAACCCATTGTGGGTGGGGTTTCTTTCTTTTTGTTCTCTTTTGCTCTGAATTGACAACTTTTTTGTTTGTTTATATAGTAGTTGCAGTACTAGCAGAAGAATACATGTGAAATGATTGCGAGAAAGTTAAATTAACAGGAGGAAGTTGATGAACCCAGAAATTTTTTTATCTTTTCCTTCTTTATTTGTTTCATAACATTTGGAAAAGATTGAGCAGGCAGATGAGGGAAGACAAACACTCCCTTCCTCCTTTGCTCCTTTACACTGCTCTAGGCCTGGCCTGCCCAGCTACTTGCTTACCTTTTTTCCCCTTTTTTTTCTTTTTCTAATTTATTATTATTAAATTGCCATTGGATAAAAAGAAGAGAAAATCGTCTCAGTGACTAAAAATGCCTTATAATATACGATTTTAACCAATTTTTTTTGGATTTGCCAAAATGACCAACAAAATCGCAACGCGAAATAAAAATCGCAACGCGATCCCCAGAATCGCAAACCAGTTTCCAAAATCGCAACGCGATTCTTGACAATCGCAATGCGATAGTACAAATTCGCATTGCGATTTTCAAGAATCGCAACGCGAATATGAAAATCGCAACGCGAACACATAAATCGCAACGCGTATCCGTAAATCGCAACGTGTATCCGTAAATCGCAACGCGTATCCGTAAATCGCAATGCGTATCCGTATATCGCAACGCGTATCCGTAAATCGCAACGATAATCAGTAAATCGCAACGAGTATCCGTAAATCGCAACGCGATTTTTAAAGCGCCATTATAATCGCTACGCGTATTTTATTTTCAAATTACAAAAACGAATATTAAGACAAAATCCCGTAATCGCAACTCATAACCTAAAACCTAAAACCTAAAATCACAACTCAGTCCCATCTCCATCTCTCACTCTCTACGGCGAAATCCGTCCCCATCTCCGAAGATTTCCGTCCCCATCTCCGGCGAAATCCCTCACAACCATTCACGGTCAGAAATCCTTCACAATATTCAGAAATGGAAAATCAACCTCCGAGGGTTAGTTTTTTTAATTATTTTTATTTTGAAATTTTTGCATTATTGTAGGTTTTTTATATTGAAACTGATGATATGTTTACTGGTCATTTCAATAATAGATTAACCATTTCACTTAGATTTCATTTCGCATTACGATTCTCTCGTTGCGATTTTCATTTCGCGTTGCTATTCTCTCGTTGCGATTTTCAAGTTAGTATTTGTCTTTGTCTTTGTTCTGTCTTTTGGTTGAAGTAATGCAATCCATTCAAGTTTCAATTTGCAGAAGAGTCGCAACGAGATAAATGAAAATCGCAACGTGAAAATGACTATCGCAACGAGAAAAATGAAAATCGCAACGAGAGAATCGCAACGCGAAATGAAAATCGCAACGAGAGAATCGCAACGCGAAACCAAAATCGCATTGCGATTTTCATTTCGCGTTGCGATTCTCTCGTTGCGATTTTCATTTCTCTCGTTGCGACAGTCATTCTCTCGTTGCGATTTTCATTTCAACCAAAAGACAAAACAGTGTTGCAAATTTTAGTTTCAAGAATAAACTACTACTTTTTATGTTTATTGTTTTTGGTATATCTTCACAGTGTAGTTTTTGGTATATCTAACTTGGTATGTTTATTGTTTTTGTAGAAATTTTTTTCGGCTTCATTGACATTAAGGAATAAAGTTAGCCTAGCCACTACAATTGCTTCGAAGCTTTCACCTGCACAAAGACAATTGTTTGAGGAAACCTGCTTCGGGCCATGGCTGAGAGTACAGCATCCGGGTGGAGATGCTAATTTGAACCATTTGTGGCTTCAGACCATGACATCAAATCTACCCGACAGTATACAACGTGGTGAGGAAGAGATATGGTTTCATTTTCCACTAGCGTATACTTGTTTTGGGCGGAAGGAGTTCTGTTTAATCACTGGTCTACGATTCGGACACGATGATGTAGGCCGGTACACTCGTCATATCGCCCGCCCATCATGGTTATCCCGGGTGTTTCCGGATGAGTCAATGGAGAAGCCGAACCTACACGTCGACGACCTGAAGAAATTGTTTAATAAGAAAGCTGGTTTCACTCGGATGGATGACGTCGATGTTGTCCGAGTATGCCTTCTACTACTTGTGTATGCCGGCTTTTTAGGCAGAGAGGCCAGACAACCTATTCCTCGGGAGCTAATAATATTGGTAGAGGACCTGAATGCATGGAATCTGTTTCCGTGGGGTTCGTATATATGGAAAGCTACCTGGACTAAGTTGTCTACTGCCTTTGATGACCGCAAAAGTTTGCGTGGCGATGGGTCGAAATACACTTTGTCAGGCTTTGTTTGGGCCTTTAAGGTAAGAATTTCTATATAATGTTTATAAAATTATAATTAATTATTTAACAAATACACATTTCGCAATCTTTTATTCTCTTTGCAATCATACGCCACGTACAGTTTTTGTCAATCATACACCTTGTTTCGAAACGATCTTTGCTTGATTTGTTAACTTTTAGTTGATAGCCATCTTCCACACATTTCGTATACAAAGCTATCTTCAAGTCTTCCTTTGTATCAAAACAATCATCTTTCTTGATACGAATAACTTTTGTGTAACAATCAACTGCTTTCTTTACCAACTCTTCTTCCGGTATCTGAAGTAATTCTGGCATATTCCAGTTATACGCCCGTGGCATTTTCTTTTCTTCGGGGACTTTTTCTTCTTCTTTTTCTTCTTCAGGATTATATGAATTACAGAATGGATGTTCAACATGTTCATTCACAGTCGTAACTTCCTCCTCATTATCATCAACAATACATTCTTCGACAACGGCTGTTTCATCATCAAAATTCGGGTATTGACCAATATCAAAATCATTACATGCAGGGTCTGTTTCTTCTTCTGAAACATCATCAAAATCCGTGTATTGACCAATATCAAAGTCCGGATATTGACCGAGACCAAATTTCGAATACTGACTAGTACTCACAATTTTTTCTGTTGGCTCATCATCGTCTAACTGGTCAATACGAAAACTGGAATTTGGTGCTGAAAGTTGATTGGGATTTGGATTAGAGAAAGGTTGTGGGTTTTGAGAAAAACTTAGTTGATTACTACCCGCTACTGACCCAACAATACTACTTCTAGGTTCAACAACATACAATGTAACATCATCTTGTGAAACACTAATGTAAGAAATGAATCGTTCAACATCTTCATTGTCGGTTAACAAATAAACTTTACCATTTCTCTGATAAGATAGCCTAAATCCACTTAGGGGCTCTAAATTCAATTTATTTGAAACACGTAGCATTAGAGTTTCATAAGTTAACTTTTGTAAAGACAATTTTAGTTGAAGATTCATGGGTAAAGACATATTGTAAAACACCATGAACATTATCCCATGACCCTCCAAAACACAAATCTATCCAAACATGATCAACATTAGATGATTTCATGGTTGTAAATTAATTTACTAAACAGACGAGCTGCGAAACTAAAACCTGTTGCCGGATTGGGAAGGATGTCGTTGGATATAGGAATGGATGTCGCCGGAGAGAGTGATAGATGGAGATGGAATGAGTTGCGATTTAGGGATTTAGTTTATGATTTGCTGCTGTTGCGTAGTTATATACCCAAAATTTCAGTGTTGTGATTTACATATTCTCGTTGCGATTTACGGATTATCGTTGCGATTTACAGATTCTCGTTGTGATTTACTGATTATCGTTGCGATTTACGGATACGCGTTGCGATATACGGATACGCATTGCGATTTACGGATACGCGTTGCGATTTACGGATACACGTTGCGATTTACGGATACGCGTTGCGATTTATGTGTTCGCGTTGCGATTTTCATATTCGCGTTGCGATTCTGTAAAATCGCAATGCGAATTTGTACTATCGCATTGCGATTGTCAAGAATCGCGTTGCGATTTTGGAAACTGGTTTGCGATTCTGGGGATCGCGTTGCGATTTTTATTTCGCGTTGCGATTTTGTTGGTCATTTTGGCAAATCCAAAAAAAGTTGGTTAAAATTGTATATTATAAGGCATTTTTGGTCACTGAGGCGATTTTCTCTAAAAAGAATAAGGAAATATACATTTTTTTTTGAAGGAAAATATACATTAGATTATATGATATTGTTACCTTTAAAATGTGGATAAATAAAAATATACGTTTATAGAAAATAATGAATGGTAAGAAATCTATTTGTGAACTTATAAATTTCATGTTTGAATCTCATAGTTTAACAATTTCATTTAAAAATAATATGCAAAGAATGAAAAAGTAAAGGGTAAATTACACGGTTCCTCGCTAAACTTTACTCTCTCCTATTTTCCTCACCTAACTTTCAATTTGATCAATTTGCTAACTGAACTTTACAGATTGAATAATTTTGCTCACTATGTCATTAACTATTTAATGACGTTATGACGTGGCACAGACATCAAAACGACGTCGTTTCAAAAAACTCAAATATACTCCAACATGACGTCGTTTCGATGAGTAAAATAGGAAAGAGAGTAAAATCCAGTGACTCGTGGTGTAATTTACCCTTTTTTCTTCTCTTCTTCATTTTCACTTCGTCGGCCACCATGTCATTTTCATTCATGGCTTGGTTCGTCTCGACCCTCTAAGTTTGAATTTGGTGATTGTTTCACCGGAAAATATCTAAAAACCCGTGAATTTGTGTAACCCCCTCAGACTGATGTGGATAGCTCGATCCGATCTGGAGTGTCACATTAGGGCCACTGGAGCGACTCACTGTAAAAATAGCGAAAAAATTAAAACTTTTCTTAAAACATGTAAACTCATAAAATCATTTATAAATACAAAATAAAATTTATCAGTATTCGAAATAAAACAGATTTTCAGAATCTTATATAAAACAAAATACAATTACATGCCCCCTAATCACATGTACCATACTCTGCAAGCAATGCTGGAAGAACTCCCTTATTGATATCGATAGCTGCATTGGTACAATTCTTTTAACCAGCAATGGTGAGTAATAGAGTAAACTTCGGAAAGCTCAATAATACAGAACTACCAGATGATGCTGAAAAATGTGCAGATACAGATAAACATATATTTCCTTATTGAATCAGACATATACAAATTTTTGGGATAATCTGGGGTGCCACTGGTAGTTCATCGAGTAGAAGCCATGAATCTCAGTTCATAAGAACATTTCATACTATCACTTTTTCATGAGGTCGAATAGGATGTCTAGTGTGTTCCAATCAAAACCAGTGAAAATATATAAATCTTTTAAAACCATAGCGGAACCCTTCAACCAAACTCCATTATGCAGTTCCCCAGAATTGCTTCCGTAGGGCTTACCCTAAGCACACAGCAAAGGGGCCAACCTAAGATATGCCTTGGGACCTATGGGTCTACCCAATGGTATTATTAGGTCTATAAGGTCTTACCAGCTAGATCAGGCCTCCATACTCCAGAATCATATCTATATAAAAATCCTATATAAATCAGTTTTAGCCATAAATCGTAATACCTGGACCATTATCCAGTAATATGTCATAATCGTAATAATGAAATAAACCATATAACTGATTTCCACCTATACTCCATAAATAGTCTCATGATTAACCTAAGAGAATGCCTTGGGGCCTATAGCCTACCCAAGGATCATCTTAGGTCCGTAAGGATTTACCAGCTTGATCAGAGTTGTACCTCCATACTCCAGTCTACCCATATAATATCCCAATAAAATGATTTCAGTAGTAATCAGTATATTTCATGATCCATAAATCAATAACAATCATATTTTCCAATGAAAACAGGGAAACCCGAAAACACATTTCAGGTAACCATAATTCATTAACCAATAAATTCCATGGTTCCATAATTCAGAAAAAATCATATTTTTCGATGAAAACCAAAAATCAGATATCACATACCATGTTGTCATGGTTCATAAATCAGTAAATCAATACTTTCTTTAAAACTCATTTCAAAACATATAAAACCGGCATATAGTACATATGGAACACACTAGAGGATCCAATTATTTATCAAAAACACAGGGTAATTATCAGAATGGATAACATGAATCTGATGTAATTTGATCGGATTCCAGGAACGAGGTCCTAATGAAAATGATCGATTACTAAAGGATCTAATCGTACATTTAGAGTTGATACTTTAGAATCTCAATATGTTTTCATGTGCATCAGGAAAACGTTTAGGAATGTCCGGAATGATTTGAGCTAATAAAGGAGAAACGAAGATTCAAGACAATTACAATCCATGTTGATCGATCGGTTTATCAAACAATTCGAACTGAACAACTCTCAGAACTAATGCATGTCAACCCGTCGATTTGTTGCCTTTCCAGGGTATTCACTCTTTAATACTAACAATTCTTCTCCATAGATCATCTTTAGAATTATCACTGAATATACCTTAAGGAATCGAACATGTATCCCCATAATCTTTACTTCCTTTCTACATTACAACAATATCAAGAATTGATGACGTATTTGACTCTTGGTTCATAATCCATAGGTACCGTACATCATAAAAATTCATTGTTATTCCCAGACTCATTCAATAACTTACTAAATTCTCCATCATTAAGTTTACTTAATTCATTTAATAGTCAAGTCTATTTCAGTTACTCTAGAGTTTTCCAGAGTAATTAGTACATTTCTGAATTTCGGATACATGCTATACTTTTGTTCAGTTCAATTTGGTATTCGTAGTTGATTTGTCTAACGAATAGCCACTTCTTAGTACCGAATGCGATCTAGAGTTGAGCTGAGCTGAGTACTTCCAGAATTATCATCGATCCAAACTTGAGAAGACGAAACAAGATTCGAGTGGTAAATATGCTATTCAGGTACTGACATAAAATTAGCGTTGGTCAACTCACTTAAGTTGAGTTCCATAACTTTTAAGGGTAGTACAACTCCCATGTTTGTTTGGATTCCTTAATTAATCCAAAACATTTACTTAGTCTATACTATAAGGGCATTTTAGTCATTTTAGTGCTCAATGTTTTTCCATCCATTTCAAAGCTTGAAGATATTAATTCATTCCTGGGCTTGGCGATACTCTTGAGTCATTTTCATTATATGGGTATTGGTCATTTTACTAATCCAGCGTATTTCAACCCTTTTCTCCCATCTGATCTTATTATTTAATTCAAACGTATTATCTTTTCCAGACCTTTCGAAATATTCTAACAAAAGAGCACCCTCGATAATTTATTCTTAACTCGGAGATTTTTAGGTCAATTGTCTTCTCAGAAGTTATCAACAGGTTACAAAGAATTTTTTGTACAAAGACAGGATCTTAACAATTAAATCCTTAATTTATCGATTTAATTACGAATCCTCAAAGTACTTTCTCATTCAGGGTCAAATCGGTCTATTTTTACCTTTCAAGGGCATTTTCATAATTTTGTAATTTCACCTAACCGAAATATTCTCATAATTTATTATCCAAGTACCTTTGGCATTTAATCTTTAATGATATAATTTATAATTTACAAAATTAGACTGATTAATTTATCACTTAATCACAAAACTTGTAGTTAAATTCCAACTGTCCTCCAATTTCTTATATTAATCATCTGAACCATATTCAGTTACTGAATTTTTACCGTATTCGAATCGAGTGTAGAAATTGTAGAAATTAATTAACTACACAAATGAGACCAAATATTATCTTATTCATGCATTTACCAATATCAGCATGTTCCATAAAGCATAAAGAGGTAGTAAAGTATTACCTCGATTTTTCGTGCCCTACTGATCGACCATTTAAATTTCATTCGAACGCCCTCGATCTTTCATTCAACTTCCAATATTTTCCTCTCGATCCAGACCATCAAAATTACTAACTCGCATCCAAATAATTTTCCTCTCCATAAAGATAGCTTATTAGAATTGAAATAATAATTTGGAAACCCAATTAGTATAATAAAATACTTGTGGGATTACTATAATAATTAATCACTAAAATTAGGGACTGAACCAAATTAATTTGCATTATTTAGCCATAAACTAAAACTAAAGGAAACTATAAGACAAGACCAAATTCTTACCAAGCCTTGAGGACTCATGATGATTTTCCACTTATTTTATTAACCACCCACGTGATTTTCCTTTTGGGAATCATAACCCCATTTTCCCTTTCCTTGCTAAAAGTTCCTACTATTGCTCCCATTTTTAGTGAAAAAAAATTCATGTGAAGCAAAGTTTATGCCTCCACCGACCGTATCTCTTGTTGAATATGTTGGACCAAAAGTACCTCCCTTTGTTTGCCCACGATAGAGCCTACCATCATCCCCATGATACCCGTAATTGTTTACTTCCCACCCCGATTGCCTGCGCATCTTGAAGCCTTCAATGGTGAATCAAATAGAAATTTGACCATTGACTCCAGCGTTCTTCATATAAATCTCGAAGTAATAAACTAGACGCTTTACAAGAACCAATTATTGGCTTGAACCACTCTGATATCATGGCCATTGAGGGTTACGGCAGTATACTTCACCGACAACTTATCAGGCGCCACCACCAAGAACCCTGCCGAGCTATTAATTGTCAGTACCACCTTCTCATCATTTTCCATCTCTACCGGAGCCTTAGAAGAGCCGATCCGAGCCAGCTCCAAGAAGTATAAATCGGGATCTTGGCTTAAGCTATCAAAACTGTTGTTGTTTCACTGACTGGAGTTCATCATTTTTTTTAAGTTTCAGTCTTTCCTGGAAAAATGATTTTCCCTACAATTATTGAAATAGATAATACAAAATATGGCGTGGCACAAACATCAAAACGACGTCGTTTCAAAAAACTCAAATATATTCCAACACGACGTCGTTTCGATGAGTAAAATAGGAAAGAGAGTAAAATCCAATGACTCATGGTGTAATTTACCCTTTTTTCTTCTCTTCTTCATTTTCACTTCGTCGGCCACCATGTCATTTTCATTCATGGCTTGGTTCGTCTCGATCCTCTAAGTCTGAATTTGGTGATTGCTTCACCGGAAAATATCTAAAAACTTGTGAATTTATGTAACCCCCTCAGAGCGATGCGGATAGTCCGATCCGATCTGGAGTGTCACATTAGGGCCACTGGAGCGACCCACTGTAAAAATAGCGAAAAAATTAAAACTTTTCTTAAAACATGTAAACTCATAAAATCATTTATGAATACAAAATAAAATTTATCAGTATTCGAAATAAAACAGATTTTCAGACTCTTATATAAAACAAAATACAATTACATGCCCCCTAATCACATGTACCATACTCTGCAAGCAATGCTGGAAGAACTCCCTTATTGATATTGATAGCTGCACTGGTACAATTCTTTTAACCAGCAATGGTGAGTAATAAAGTAAGCTTCGGAAAGCTCAATAATACAGAACTACCAGATGATGCTGAAAAATGTGCAGATACAGATAAACATATATTTCCTTATTGAATCATACATATACAAATTTTCGGGATAATCTGGGGTGCCACTGGTAGTTCATCGAGTAGAAGTCATGAATCTCAGTTCATAAGAACATTTCATACTATCACTTTTTCATGAGGTCGAATAGGATGTCTAGTGTGTTCCAATCAAAACCAATGAAAAGATATAAATCTTTTAAAACCATAGCGGAACCCTCCAACCAAACTCCATTATGCAATTCCCCAGAACTGCTTCCGTAGGGCTTACCCTAAGCACACAGCAAAGGGGGCCAACCTAAGATATGCCTTGGGACCTATGGGTCTATCCAAGGGTATTATTAGGTCTATAAGGTCTTACCAGCTAGATCAGGGTTGTGCCTCTATACTCCAGAATCATATCTATATAAAAATCCTATATAAATTAGTTTTAGCCATAAATCGTAATACCTGGACCGTTATCCAGTAATATGTCATAATCGTAATAATGAAATAAACCATATAACTGATTTCCACCTATACTCCATAAATAGTCTCATGATTAACCTAAGAGAATGCCTTTGGGCCTATGGCCTACCCAAGGATCGTCTTAGGTCCGTAAGGATTTACCAGCTTGATCAGAGTTGTACCTCCATACTCCAGTCTACCCATATAATATCCCAATAAAATGATTTCAGTAGTAATCAGTATATTTCATGATCCATAAATCAATAACAATCATATTTTCCAATGAAAACAGGGAAACCCGAAAACACATTTCAGGTAACCATAATTCATTAACCAATAAATTCCATGGTTCCATAATTCAGAAAAAATCATATTTTTCGATGAAAACCAAAAACCAAAAACCAGATATCACATACCTTGTTGTCATAGTTCATAAATCAGTAAATCAATACTTTCTTTAAAACTCATTTCAAAACATATAAAATCGTCATATAGTACATATGGAACACACTAGAGGATCCAATTATTTATCAGAAACACAGGGTAGTTATCAGAATGGATAACATGAATCTGATGTAATTTGATCGGATTCCAGGAAAGAGGTCCTAATGAAAATGATCGATTACTAAAGGATCTAATCGGATATTTAGAGTTGATACTTTAGAATCTCAATATGTTTTCATGTGCATCAGGAAAACGTTCAGGAATGTCCGGAATAATTTGAGCTAATAAAGGAGAAACGAAGATTCAAGACAATTACAATCCATGTTGATCGATCGGTTTATCAAACAATTCGAACTGAACAACTCTCAGAACTAATGCATGTCAACCCGTCGATTTTTTGCCTTTCCAGGGTATTAACTCTTTAATACTAACAATTCTTGTCCATATATCATCTTTAGAATTATCATTGAATATACCTTAAGGAATCGAACGTGTATCCCCATAATCTTTACTTCCTTTCTACATTACAACAATATAAAGAATTGATGACGTATTTGATTCTTGGTTCATAATCCATAGGGACCGTACATCATACAAATTCATTGTTATTCCCAGACTCATCCAATAACTTACTAAATTCTCCATCATTAAGTTTACTTAATTCATTTAATAGTTAAGTCTATTCCGGTTACTCTAGAGTTTTCCATAGTAATTAGTACGTTTCTGAATTTTGGATACATGCTATACTTTTGTTCAGTTCAATTTGGTATTCGTAGTTGATTTGTCTAACGAATAGCCACTTCTTAGTACCGAATGCGATCTAGAGTTGAGCTGAGCTGAGTACTTCCAAAATTAACATCGATCCAAACTTGAGAAGACGAACCAGGATTCGAGTAGTAAATATGCTATTCAGGTACTGACATAACATTAGCGTTAGTCAACTCACTTAAGTTGAGTTCCATAACTTTTAAGGGTAGTACAACACCCATTTTTGTTTGGATTCCTTAAGTAATCCAAAACATTTACTTAGTCTATACTATAAGGGCATTTTAGTCATTTTAGTGCTCAATGTTTTTCCATCCATTTCAAAGCTTGAAGATATTCATTCATTCCTGGGCTTGGCGATACTCTTGAGTCATTTTCATTATAGGGGTATTGGTCATTTTACTAATCCAGCGTATTTCAACCCTTTTCTCCCATCTAATCTTATTATTTAATTCAAACGTATCATCTTTTCTAGACCTTTCGAAATATTCTAACAAAAGAGCACCCTCGATAATTTATTCTTAACTCGGAGATTTTCAGGTCAATTGTCTTCTCAAAAGTTATCAACTGGTTACCAAGAATTTTTTGTACAAAGACAGGATCTTAACAATTAAATCCGTAATTTATCGATTTAATTACGAATCCTCAAAGTACTTTCTCATTCAGGGTCAAATCAGTCTATTTTTACCTTTCAAGGGCATTTTCATAATTTTGTAATTTCACCTAACCGAAATATTCTCATAATTTATTATCCAAGTACCTTTGGCATTTAATCTTTAATGATATAATTTATAATTTACAAAATCAGATTGATTAATATATCACTTAATTACAAAACTTGTAGTTAAATTCCAACTGTCCTCCAATTTCTTATATTAATTGTCTGAACCATATTCAGTTACTGAATTTTTACCGTATTCGAATCGAGTGTAGAAATTAATTAACTACGCAAATGAGACCAAATATTATCTTATTCATGCATTTACCAATATCAGCATGTTCCATAAAGCATAAAGAGGTAGTAAAGTATTACCTCGATTTTCCGTGCCCTACTGATCGACCATTTAAATTTCATTCGAACGCCCTCGATCTTTCATTCAACTTCCAATATTTTCCTCTCGATCAAGACCATCAAAATTACTAACTCGCATCCAAATAATTTTCCTCACCATAAAGATAGCTTATTAGAATTGAAATAATAATTTGGAAACTCAATTAGTATAATAAAATACTTGTGGGGTTACTATAATAATTAATCACTAAAATTAGGGACTGAACTAAATTAATTTACACTATTTAGCCATAAACTAAAACTAAAGGAAACTGTAAGACAAGATCAAGTTCTTACCAAGCCTTGAGGACTCATGATGATTTTCCACTTATTTTATTAACCACCCACGTGATTTTCCTTTTGGGAATCATAACCCCATTTTCCTTTTCTGCTAAAAGTTCCTACTATTGCTCCCATTTTTAGTGAAAAAAAAATTCATGTGAAGAAAAGTTTATGCCTCCACCAACCGTATCTCTTGTTGAATATGTTGGACCAAAAGTATCTCCCTTTGTTTGCCCACGATAGAGCCTACCATCATCCCCATGATACCCGTAATTATTTACTTCCCACCCCGATTGCCTGCGTATCTTGAAGCCTTCAATGGTGAATCAAATAGAAATTTGACCCTTGACTCTAGCTTCATATAAATCTCGAAGTAATAAACTAGACGCTTTACAGGAACCGATTATTGGCTTGAACCACTCTGATATCATGGCCATGGAGGGTTACGGCAGTATACTTCACCGACAACTTATCAGGCGCCACCACCAAGAACCCTGCCGAGCTATTAACCGTGTTGAGCTCAGTCGATACCACCTTCTCATCCTTTTCCATCTCTACCGAAGCCTTAAAAGAGCCGATCCGAGCCAGCTCCAAGAAGTATAAACCGGGATCTTGGCTTAAGCTATCAAAACTGTTGTTGTTTTCATTGTTTCACTGACTGGAGTTCATCATTTTTTTTAAGTTTCAGTCTTTCCTGGAAAAATGATTTTCCCTACAATTATTGAAATAGATAATACAAAATATGGTTGGTGGAGGTTGAGCTGCAGACTGGGGTGGGGTGGTCTCGTGTACACTTTTGATTGGTGGGTAAACAAAAGATCCAACATATTTTAGTTTAAATTTCTCTATCCTGATTTCAGGTGTTTTTTCTGAAAAATCACCGGTGATCGGTATATTTACTGATCTAACACCGATCAGATTATATTTCCTGATCTAACACCCGTAGCAGTAAAGCGCGCCCCATGAACCGCGCTATATGCTGATTTGACGTCACGTGGGTATAGCGCGCTCCTTGCCCCGCGATATACGATGATTTGGCGCCACGTTGGTATAGTGCACCCCCTGATTTGCGTTATACCTAGGTATCTGACACGTGGGGTATAGCGTGATGCGGGGGAGCGCTATACCCCTAAATACCCGTTCCACACCTCAATCCTCCCTATAAATACCCTCATCCTCAATCACTTTTATCACACAAAATTCTCTCAAATTCTCTAAATTTCTCTCAAATACTCTCCCTTTTTAAGGTATATTTTATAATATTTTTACTATTATGTATATAATTTATTTAAGTATTTTACTTTATTTAATATTTTCCTAATATAATTCTTTTACAGATATATAATGGAAGGCAATCTACTTCGCTCGGATGGAAATCATATATCTCTACACTTTGCTGATACGGTAACATTTTAACGTTTTAATTTAATTTAAATTATTAGTAATATTTAGTTGATTTATTTAATGCATGATTATTAGATTAAGAATTAAATATCTCGACACTTTGTTGATACGGTAACATTTTAACGTTTTAATTTAATTTAAATTATTAGTAATAATTAGTTGATTTATTTAATACATGATTATTAGATTAAGAATTAATTTTTGTAATTATTTATTTTTAGGAGAAGGACCGTGTATTAGATCATTTTATTAGGAATCTTAAGTTAGTGATACCCAGCCATGTCTTGCCGTATTTAGTAGAGGCTGGATTCGGTTATATAGGTAGATATCAGGGTCACTGTAAGATAAAGCCAGACCTGATTTCTGCCTTAGTAGAGCGGTGGAGGCCGGAGACCCACACATTCCATCTTCCGTGCGGAGAGTGCACGATCACGCTTGAGGATGTTTCTATGCACCTGGGGCTTCCGGTGGATGGAGATGTGATATCGGGGATAGCTTCCGATTCTTGGACTACTTTGTGTCGGGATAGTCTAGGACGTGTCCCGGAAAATTTTATCGGAGGTAGGATACCGTTAAATTGGTTAGATGCCAATTTTTGGGAGTTGAGCACAGACGCCTCTAAGGATGAGGTTAAGATGTATGCACGAGCATGCATACTCCAGCTGATAGGAGGGTTGCTGATGCCGGACAAATCACGCAACCTAGTTCACTGCATGTGGTTGCGACATCTTAGCGACTTTCGTCTCGCCGGATCATTCAGTTGGGGCTCGGCAGTTTTGGCTTTGCTGTACAGGGAGATGTGTGGAGCCACTAACTACAGGCGTAATGCTATCGGCGGATGTCTCCTGCTGCTGCAGTCTTGGACATGGTATCGATTGCCCTTTTTATGTCTCGTTGTGAAGAACCCATTCGTATTTCCACTACTTCTGAGGTAATTATAAAACTGATTTTGTATATTAATAATTTTATATAGTGTATAACAAATTTTTTTTCTTGAATAGGTGGTCTACTGATAGGAAAAATCATCAGGAGCTACCTGATGATTTAGAAAAAATTAAGGTGCTAATCGATCAGAAGGCTGGCACACAGGTATGCATTTTAATGTTTAAAAATCGATTTTAGATTATAGTTATATAATTAGATTATTATTTTGATAAAAAATATATATTATTTGTTTTAGTTTGAATGGGTGCCATATTCTACTGATGATGTGAGGGCGTTGATCCCACCTGAGTTGAGGGGTCCATCAGATGTTTGGATGGCGATGGTCCCTCTGATCTGTTATGCGACCGTCGAGTGGTACTCCACTGATCGCGTGCTCCGGTAGTTTGGTTGTTTTCAACCAATTCCGGAAGCACATCGCAATATGGACGAGTTGCATAGCTTAAATTGACGCGGCAAGACAGATACAGATTGGTTGGTGAGGCATCATGGGTGGGTCGTGTTGTGGGAGGATCGACATCGGCGCCTTCCCCGTAGAGAGCCCATTTTTTATGACCTCTTGATGTATGCTGAGGATTATTATGAGTTGGTTCAACAGTACGGGGAAACCGTTTCTACTTCCCGAGGATGCACGAGGGCAGACCTTTCCACGACGTCGACAGAGACGTTCACCGACACAGCACCATCGTCCCCTGACTCGTGGACGGAGAACAGGTGCTTCCGGTTCATCCTCAGCTGCACCAACAGGATCTTCCCAGCAGCCACCGCAACCATATATTATGTCGCAACCATATATGATGCCGCCATCGCCTTTCCATTACCAGATGTCACCGCCGCCGCCTTCACCTGGTTTTATGACCCCGCCACCGCCACCATCACAGATGACCTCTCCTGGAGGCTATTATGGGTCTATGTTTGCAGATCCGACTTAGGGTTCATATGCTGGATATTTGGCGGGTTTAGCCTCATCACCCATGGCTGCAGCACAGACACCTCCTGTACAGTTTTCACACTCAGCGATGTCTGGGTTTTCCCAGTTCTCGCAGGCCGATGGGATAGTCAGTCATACACCTCCAGGGTCCTTATTCTATGGAGGTGTTTCATCGTCATCAGCTCCTCATCAACCTAATGTACTTGCTCAGGACAACGATGACGACGACGACGACAACGAGGAGTCAGAACCAGTGATACGAAGAAATCCTCCTCGATACCGATAGCCACCGCCCTGCGGAACACATTCGCGACGCATACATTGATAGATTTTTTTATTATATTTGTATTTACTTTATTTTGTTTAATTGTAATTTTTTATTATTTCTCATTTAATACTTACTTTAATTTGTTAAATTTGTTGGATTTTTTTAATATATTTCAGTTAATTTTGTTTATTACCATTTAATTTTGTTAAATTGTTATTAATTTGATAAAATTTAATGATTGTGTTCGTTTTTTTAATCTTTATCAGCGATTATCGAATGACATTAACTTGAAGTAAATGCAAATTAAAATACAAGAATTATTATTTGATAAACAAATACAATATTTCCTCATCAATTGTTACTTGATGATAATAGAAGTGGACATGTTTTTCTAGTGTATCCTGGGTTTCTACAATGGCCACATCTTGTCTTGTCTAGATCTTTCTCGAATATCCATATCGCAATGAATTCAATTGGATTTTGGACGACCACGCTCCCTCAATAAACTCAGATTTGGTACAATCGGAAGCCAATCTTGAACCTCATCAGGGTCTTTGTCATTACCTATGGGGGGAAACTCAAATTCGTATACCTTAAAAACTTCAGATAGTAGGTATACGGGATCCACAAAATGGTTATAGTCTTGACGTGTATACGAGCAAGCTGCTATCACATGAGAGCATGGATACTTCAGAGCTTGAAAAAACTCGCAGTCGCACGTTCTGTCCCTTAGATTTACTCTTAACGACACAGCTTCAATCCCTTGAAGAGGTCGCGGCAAATCTGTGACACGAAACATTTCATCCCTTCTAGAGAAGCTTGTTACATACATTCCATTCGATGCAACAATTTTTTTTTGTATATCTGCCACTAATCTAGGGTGATAGACATGACCGCCTTGCATCCAGGTTTAAGCTTGTCCCCCGAGCTTCGCAAAAAGTGCCCCCAAACAAAAATATATAGTTTTTACTAAAGCCGCTACAGGTAAGTGACGTGCACCCTTTAAGGTGGAATTGATTGCCTCAGCCAAGTTGGTCGTCATGTGTCCATATCGATATCCACCATCATATACGTTCGTCCACATTTCTTTATCGATGAGGCTGATGTAATCGTATCCTTCCTCGTTCTTCGCTCGCAAATCTTGAAACATTGATTCCAACGTTCGAGGAAGTAGTTCACAACCTGATCAAAAAATGTATAACTTACAAACTTGTTTTCTTTGCAAAATTAAAATGATCAAAAAATGTATAACTTACTAAATTGCTCTCACTTACCCATGCGCACAATTAATTGACGCTCATCATTCTTCTTATACCTTCCATGATAGTTCGCAACAATGTGTCGGAGACAATACCTATGTTGGACAAAGGGTGGTTGCCACATTGGACCCAAAGACTCCATTTCTGTTTTGATCCCAGCTCCGCGATATGAAATGACACAAAATTTTCCCTCGTGATAGTATGTGCACGTAAATTTCGGAGGAAAAAAGCCCAAGAATTTGTATCTTCTCCTTCGACAATAGCAAAAGCAACTGGAAGAATGTTGCGATTGCCATCTTGGACAACTGCCAATAATAAAACTTGCTTGTATTTTCCATACAAGAAAGTCACGTCGATCTGGATCACATGCTTGCAGTATTTGGCAGCATTAACGCGCTGTGGGTAACTCCAAAAAACTCGGTAGAATTGGCATCGATCGCGAAGAACTCGATCATTATGGTATGCATAGGAGGTTTCGAAGTCCACAATTGTCCCATGATTTAACGTCCGCACCAGCCTAAACCAACCTGGAAGTTCGTTGTAAGATGCATCTCATTCGCCATGAAGTTTGACAATGGCATTTTATTTTGCCAACCAAGCTTTTTTATAGGAGACAGTGTACCCATACTGCGATTGTATAGCTGAAATCAACACTGCAACAACTATATGAGAGCTTGCTTTTACCATGGGCATGATGGCTTGGCATATCACTTCAGAGTCCAAGTTGGGATGATCTTGGTTGACCCCTCCAACACAACATGTGTGAGGACCGTTATATACTGCTAGTTTCTATATGTTGTTTTTCCTCTTCATTTTCGATACGCGAACCATCTAATTGCATCCATTTTCGCGTCGGGCACAATAGCATACATATTTTTCGGTCGTCGATCGGTTGAATCTAGACTGAACATAATTACGGATATTATAATTTTTGATAGCCATCATCGCTTCTTCTTTGCTTGAAAACTCCATACCTAAAGATAACTCACCATTATTTATTGATGAGTAATATTCATAGTCACCGAGATGAGGCATATCCGCAAATTCTGGCCCGTACATTGCACCATAATCAGCTTCATACATGTGTGCAGGAGGGTCAGTTTGTGCCACATTTCCTGGAACTTCATCATCATCGGAGTTGAATTGCGGTGATTCTGGGTGAATGAATAGTCCAGTCTCAGCACCATCTGCACCAGGCTCACGAAGCGGTTCTTCTAGTGGAGATGATGGTTCCTCCATGCTCTCCACATTTAGGTCGAAGAACCTACTGCTTGCACACCTTCCCATTGAACTGTAAGGCATATCGACATTCAGATCGAAAAAGCTCGCAGTTGAATGCCTCCCCCTGGAGCTTGAAGCCATTATGTCAAATGGAAACTGCACAGATGGTTGGGTCGATGGAATCTCCATATGGTCAAAGAAATTTGCAGATGAATGCCTTCCCCTTCAACTGGACGTGGTGTTGCCATACGGATTGTTCGTGGACCCACCTCGGTACATATCGTAAGGAGTTGCGGATGAATGTCTCCCCATTATGGCATTAAAATCATTACATATTACTGTAGTCGGGCTGTCAACTTGATCAACTTGTTCAGCTAGCCCATAGTGTGAGCTTAAAGATTGACCTCGAACAGCACACACTTGAACAAAATGTGCATACATCTCAATAACGGCGTCTGAATAATTACTTTGAGCTTCAACCATCATTTGAACATCATCATTGTTCGAAAATTCGAACGTTGTATAAGTTAATGGCAATAATGATGTTGGAAATCTGTACTGCAACGACGACATTCTTCTACTACTTCCAACATGAATCTTCCTCGAAATCTTCGTTATCAGTTCCTCAAGAGTTATGTTTCTCTTGAATGATATTTTAACACGCTCATTTGATACGAAAACAACGTCGGTTTCATCTTCTCGAATTTCACCATCATAATAAACAATAGCTGAAAGTCGCGCCATTCTTTGGATTTAAAAGTGCGACAATATTATATCTGCAAAAAAGATAACTGAAACAAACCTGATTAAATAAATTATATATAAACGAAAATATAACACAAAATTTTTTTTACACATCAACGTAAATAATTTAAATAATATAATTTTATATTATTACATGCACCGTAAAACTATTTCGACGTATGCTCCCGCTTTTTAATTTTACAAACATAAAAATTAATTGAAAATAATTAGTATAATATTTTTTTTCAAATAATGATAATAAATAATAAGTATAATTAAAAAATTATAACGAAATTATCTTATAACGAAAAATCGCACGAACTTCTAAATCAAATATGAGAAGATTGCCAGAATTATTACTCGTTGACGGAATTGTTGTATTAATTTATAAGAGAGGAGAGATGCGAGGAGATGTGAGAACCGGAGGAGTGTTTTTATAAACATATAAGGTGCGGTACCTGCAACGTGTTATATGTAATTATTATATAGCGCGGACCAGAGACCGCGTTAAATATAATTTTGGTTCGGCGTATAGCGCCCCCTGATCCGCACTATACCCCTACATGGCGTATAGCGCGGTGCAGGGGGCGCGCTATACCCCACGTGTAACCTAGTCAGCGTATAGCGCGGTACAGGAGGCGCGCTATACTCCACGTGACGCCAAATCAACATATAGCACGGTTCAGGGGGTGCGCTTACTGCTACAGGTGTTAGATCGAAAAATATAATCTGACCGATATTAGATCGATAAATATACCGATCACCGATGATTTTTCGGGAAAAATACCCTGATTTCAGCCTTGATCAATTATTGAGACACATGTCTGGTTTAAAGCCTGTACATTAATCCCAAGGGTTATTATTATTTCTTCCTTAAAAATATTACGTCTCACCCTTAACTACTTGGTAACAGCTACAGATGCGTTGAATGTTATCACAAGTGGTAATTTTGATTACAAAAATACATGTTGAAGAAAGGTCCTTCAACTACACGAGCTTGTTTAAACAAACTCTTACATTGTTTTTTATATTTAATTAAGCTTTTTAGCCTTTTATTTTTATACAAGAAAACCTTTCATTTTAATCCAAAGAGGGGTAAATTTACACATAAAGTCCCTTAATTCCACTCAACATTTCTAGTTAATCCAACTTTACGATTTTACAATTTAATCCTCAATTTCTTCCAAAATGTCACTTTAAATTTAATATTTTAAAATTCCTAAAATTTAGCCCCTAAATTAGGGTGTTACAATTTGGACTGAAACGTTTCAGTTTTCTCACTTTCAATCTCAAATTTGTGGACTTTGGATCAAGTTTCGAGAAAATGGAGGTCGGATTCAAACTCAAAGTATCAAGGTAAAGCGACCCATCCCATTTTAGAATCAAATGACCACCATCTATGGCAGTCGACGGTGGCTGGTGGTGGCATAGCCACCTTATGTTTTTATTTTATTATTTTAATTATCCTATATTAAATAATAATAAAATGTCATTTCATTAGTTGTTAGTGAGAAAACGGTCGAGTGAACAAAATGATTCGATTGTAAAGTTCAGTGACCTGCATTCGATTGAACGACCCGAACTCCCTCTTGACCTGCATTCGTATGACATAAACACAAAACCATGTGAATTATTTTACCGACCAGTGATCAATGTAAATGGTATGGCCATGGCCCATGGCATTACCTCAAGAATACGGTTCGAGTTGTCGACGACACCTCGAACTCTGCCTTTGTCGATGCGGTAGTGAGTGCTGGTTGTGGTCATTTGTTTTCCAGTGAATTTGGCTACGGTCTCTGCATCAAACCCTGAGAATGCGTCCCTGTTGGACGTAAAAGAAAAAACATAAAATTATGTTAGCCTAAAAAACTATGGTCACACCTATGAGGACGATGACAAAAAGAATAATGACCTAAAATCTTGACGTTTCTTTAAGATCGAAGTCCAATCCGATCCGACCTGAGCACCACTTGGAACCAACAGCTCAAACAGCATGTTGTCATCATGAATTGGAACTCCCCATTCTTCGTCATGGTACGCCACATAGATAGGATCTAAAGCATCGAATAACAAATCATTTAAATTTCCAGAAATTGTCAAAATTTGAAAGTGAAAAATGACAATAACAAGTACCTGAGTTGGGGGTGATAAAGCTACACCTCTTCTTTTCCTCGGCGGACTTGGTGTTATCGAGAGGAGACTTGAGATACAAATTTGGCTGATTTCGATCTCCTGTAGTGTGCGATTCTCATCTTTCTTTGTGCTTGTTGAAGAGCCACCTATTCCCTCCCGGCCGCAACGATACTTCCGGGAGCCTCAACGAGCAAAGCCGACGAGTAGCTCAATGACGACGGATCTACACAAGAAGAATATAATCTGTTCCCCATACCCTCTTTGAAACTTTTCGATTTCTTCCTCTCCAAGGTTCTGATATTGCTTATGGGAATGACAACCTTTTCAAAACTAATGTTCAATCCATTCGGATCACTCCCTCGCTTAACCGGGTTCGGGAACTTCGAGCTCGGGGACAAAGGCGATGTCAACAACGCCTTAGCCCTGCAACCATTGGCAACACTAGTGGAAGGCAGCATCGATATTAACGGTTGAGGCAGTAGAGGAGAGATGGGTGGTATCTTCTTCAACGAATTACGACTATCGAGGAACCTTGACACCTTAAGAGTTGTTGTAGTATTAGTATTATCTGACACCTTAGCCTTAGAGGAACACATTTTTCTTTCTTTTTGTTCTTTTCTGTAGGGGTGAAATGCAACAACAAGTAGTAATGATGGGAGAGAAATGAGTGATGAAACAAGGAATGAAGGGGAAGGAAGAATGGTGGGGGTTATATAAAAGGGAGGAAAGTGGCGACGAAGGAGGGGGAAGAGAACATAGGGAGGTTGGGGTCTGCCATACAACCTCTTGTGAAGGGCATTACTTTTTGGTAACTATACCACGGGGGTGACCTTGACACCCTTTATTTTATTTATATTTTTGTTCTTAGCCACTTGGCATTGGTTTAACACATAATTATTAACAATTAATGCCATTGATAAAAGTTCGAATAAATGAGGAGAGAATCATGGAAAGATACATAGACTATGTGATACAGTAGCCAAGGTAGGAGATATGTTGGGTGGTGGTCACCTCTTGTGCCCTGTTATTGTCAATTAGTTTTGGCTGGCTGGGTTTAGTTAACCTTGGGAAACTTCCCTTCTCTTATAACTTGTATATCTGAAAAATATAATTTTATAATATTATAATTGTAATAAAAGTTTGATTTGATAATTAAAGTCTAGAGTTTACCCTATTTTTTTTTCTTTTCTTTCATCTTCGTTAATCTCTTTTCTTCTTTTTTTGTGATCGACGATAATACCAGTTTTAACATTGATCGTCGATCTTGATATTTATTTTTTTATTATATTGTATCTTTAATTTTTCTTGTTTTTTATTTTTTAATAATTATATATTTATGACACATCATCTTCTGTTTTTATGACATGTTTTTCTATGTCTTTATGACATGTTTTCGGTCGTTTGACCATTAATTTTGTTTATCATTTTTTAAGGTAGATTTGACATCGGCACGATTGATCAATATGATACTTTATTTGTCATCATGTTAATCTTCACTGTTTTGGACCCTCATATTGGATTTGATACACGATTTACGTTTGTGGATAATATTTTCACATCACTCAATTCTCATTTGCGATTTGTCAGTGGTCTTTCAATAGTTTTATTCCTTTTTGTGGTTCGTTTACCAATGCAATCAGATATGTTTGTATCTACCTTTTATCCAAATTTATTTGGTTAAATTTTTTAATTTTTCCTTGTTTGATCCTTGTGATCTTAAAGTAGCTAATTTTCTCATGTTTAAAAAAATATTTTTATTATACGTTTAGTTTACAATTATGTTTGTGAACCTGCATTGTAATTTGAATATTCTCTATTTTTTAATAAAATTAGCAGTTTCTATAAAAAAAATCGAGTTTTATCATATATATATATATATATATATATAAATAGGGATGGAGTATATAATTTGAGTATTTTTTTTATATTTATACTTATAATTTATTTTGTCTTTTAAAATTTTATAAATTCATTCTTAAAATTTCATAAATTTATTACCTTAAATACATCCTAATTATAGGGTTGTTCATTCGGTTAAAACCGAACCGAACCGAACCGAATTAACCATAACCGAATTAACCAAACTTTTTTTTTCTTTAACCGTTAACCGAACCGAACTTTTTTTCAAACATATTAACCGAACCGAATAAATTTCGGTTAATTCGATTAATTTTCGAATTAACCGATTTTTTTTAAAATTTTCTAATTTATATAAAAATTAAATGTTTTTTTAATTAAAAAAAGTTTATAATTAATTTAAATAATATATAATTATAAAATAAAAATTTCAGATAAATTTTTTAATTAATTAATATTGATTTATGTTTAAAAGTTATTGGATCTTAAATTATTAATTGGGTTTTAAATGGTTTGGGCTTAGCCCATATGTTATATATAATATATATAATATTTTTTAATAAAAAAACAGTTTTCAATTAATTTAAATAATATATAATTATAAAATAAAAATTTTATATAATTTTTTAATTAATTAATATTGATTTAGGTTTAAAAGTTATTAGATCTTAAATTATTAATTGGATTTTAAATGGTTTGGGCTGAGCCCATATGTTATATATAATATATTTAAAATTTAAAATTTAATTTCGGTTAATTCGGTTAATTAACCGAATTCGAACCGAATTAACCGAATTCGAACCGAATTAACCGTTAACCGAATTCTAAAAATTTTCTTAACCGTTAACCGACCGAACTAATTCGATAACCGAACCGAATTAATCGAACTAATTCGGTTCGATCGGTTAACCGAATTAATTCGATTATTTGAACACCCCTACCTAATTATATGTGAGATGAGATGAATGGATAAAATGGTAATTATGTTTTGGGTGCGAACGGAATTGAGTTGGAGTGGTGGATAAGGAAGGATACCATGGGAGGAAAAGACTAATAATCGGAGGTATTCTTTATAGCTAGAGCTGAAGTTGCAGATCAATAGAATCTCCCCCTCCCCTCACGGAGAGAGCCTTTTCAGAGGAATAATATGGCTGGTATTCTTTATTTATTAATAAACCATCAAAGAATAAAGTACTAACATTTATACATATTTTATTTTTCCTTTTATAAAATGATACAAATTAAAATTTTATTTTTTCTAAATACATACAAGTATCATGTCGAAGAAAAAAAAATATATTTCTCAGTTGTGGAGAAGTCTCTCGGTTATTTGGTCTGATGTGCGATAGAATCTGATTTGAACTTTGCGTAATGGCAATTCGATTGATTCCTGGTATGATGCATGACTAGGTGATTGAGGTCCGTTATTTCAGTATCTTCATCCACTTGCACCGTTACCTAATATTGGTATAATTGTTTCATCGTTAGTGAACTCCGATGGAGAATAAAAATGGGAGTGTTTCGAGATCGATTGTTGGAGATGGTTCGTCTCAATCTAGCTGCCACTCGGCCACCGTTAGTTGATGGTGGTGACCGTGTCGTGGGACGGGGCAAGGGTAGGAAACGGCTTTTCACAGTGACTAGTACACGCGTGTTGATGGAAAATTCTGTTGCTGCACAACCATGGGATGTGTTGCAGAGTTATCGTGGTCTCCCGCGTATTCAGATGCTGATGTGGACTATTTGTAAGGGTCTTCTTCTCTCGAATGAGGAACGTGTTCGTTGACATCTAACGATGGATGCTAGTTGTTCGTTGAGTGGAGCAGCTACCGAAAGCAGCTCTCACATTTTGCGAGAATGTCCTACGGTTGTGGCTACGTGGAAGGAGGTAATTAAGCCACACCTTGTTCATGAATTCTTTAATGTGGATTTGGTGTCTTGGATTAATAAGAATCTACGGCATCTGCACTATTTCCCAAATGACGAGGAGGACTAGGATATCTTGTTTGACTTACTCGTGTGGTGCTCGTGGACGTGTCGAAACAAACTGATATTCGATGCAGATTTCATTACAAGTCAAAGTGTTTTGCAACAAGGTATTCGAATAAGAGGGGAGGTGACTCGTGCATTATCTCAAATGTATATTAGATCGAGCGGCAAGGCATTAAGAAAGAACTAGACGGGTAAAAATGCGAAGACAGATTATAGGGTTCCCCTAAATTCGAAATAAACTCCCCATTTCTTTTCGCAGGCGGAATTAGTGAAATATATTTAACGGCTATTATTTAGCCTAATAAGTTAAATATATTTTTATTTGGGATCTATGGTAAAATTTACAATGTAACTGGTCGTCATGTCGAATTAAAGAGTTCCGTGAGATATAATTTTTTAATGAGTTATGGGAAGTAGGTCTATGAAACTGAATATATTTAATATATTTTCAGGTACTCGTCACGTTCCATTAATTCTTTTTGTTGTTGAAATTTTAAAAAATATCGTAAAAATTATATTATTTTAATAGATATTGCAAACAGAAAGTCGGAGCTCAATGAGAAGGATAAAAAGTTGAATGATATATTGCAGTTTGAGGTACAACAGTCCTCTTTTCTGTATTTTAAGCCATCAGATTTTGGGCTTCATTTTTTAGGTGTAAAAAGTAATTCATTGTATTATGTCTTGTGTAGGCTAATCTAAAGTCAGATATGGAGAAACAGAAGAAGCTTGTCCTTCAATTTAAGCTGGTTATAAAGTGGAAAGCATTACTTATATTCATCTTCTTGCTGATTCCGACTACAATGCTTTAAGAACTAGAGTTTTGTATATCGCATTTTGGGTTCTGGTTAGTATTTTTGCGTGACATTTTCATTAATTCTCCCAGAGGAGAGCTGAATACAGGTGCTTAAGCTGATTTTTCTTCTGTTTCCTGTTCTTGTTCTCCTTGTTTGTCTATAATATTTTTCTTCCACGGTACTTGCACAGATTCTGGAGAAAACTGTTGAGAGACAGAGAGAAGAGTTGAAGAAAGAAAAGGATGAACATCAGAATGAGAAAACAAAACGTATCAAGTGTGAACGGACTATTATGGAGGCAGTCAGGAAAACTGAAAAGGTTTGTATATTTGTTCTTAGAGCATATTTGCCTCATGTTATGCAAGGGTTCTCAGTGGTTAGTATACTTGTTAGATATTTGAACTCAATTTGGTCATTGTCACGCAAAGCTCGAGTTACGGAGCATAATTGAATGAGATCAGAAAACATGGTTCCTTTTTCGAGATGAACACAAGCTAGAAAATATGTTAGTTTGAGTTGTGTACCCCTAAGCAGAACACAATATTGTGCTGTGAATTTCCCCGTTTCAAGAATAGTAACATACTTTTGCCTTTAATTTCGCTCTTGTTTATGTTGTTTTCTGTGTGGTGGCCTCTTAATGTTTTACAGGGAAAAGCAACCGTTTTAAGTGAGCTTGAGAAATACCAACTGGCTTTGAAGCGTATCTCAGAAGAACTAGAAAAGCTCAAACATGCAGAGGGCAATCTTCCTCAGGTAATAGAGGTTGCAGGGTTTATGAATTATTAGTTTTCTCAATTTGTTTCCGTGAGTAAAAGGGTCTGGTTCCTTCTGTTGGGCATTTTGGCTTGTCAATTTTACTCCATGTACTTTATTTCCTAACACTGCAAAATAAAAGGGAAGGAGTGAAAAAAGTACCTTCTTTTGACAAGAGGAAAGATAACTCACATACAAAAGTAAGAGATTATCAGTACTTTTCTCTTTCTTCCCCATTTCCACCTTAATTTATTAATGGCGGATTAGAGATTCATCAGTTGTTTGTTTCTCTTTGCTCTCGTGTCAATTTGTTAATTGCTTTTTAAAAAGAGGTAAAGGCAAAAAACTTATCTTTCCTTGCTCCCATGATTTTAGCACTTTTGTATAACTGGTATTTTCTTGTCTGGAAGTTGGTTTAGAAAAAGAATGAGGACAAATACCACCTTTTCATGCCTACTTGTATTAAATACTTTCCAGCGTTGATATTGTGAATTATAATTCATGTTTCTTGCTGGATTTAACTTTTACAGGGTACCTCAGTGGTTCAGCTTCTTTCTGGCACCATCTCTGATGATCATGCTTCCCCGCATCTTTCTGCTACAGAGGATTTTTAGAGAGCAGCACGTTCAATTCTAAGTGAGCTTGGAAGTGGCCCCAGTTCTGGAGATGTTCCTTAAGTAGACAGTTCTGCTGCCGTCTTAACAGGTGTCTCTTCTGAAATCATGGCTTCTTTTCTTCTCTTGGATGGATAAGCTCGTTTCTTTTTCAGGCACAGCAGTTCCGGATCGGGGTCCTGTTACTACATCCTCAACAGTACATGAAACAAGTCAGCATCAACCAGCTAAAGCATCTGAAGAGAGGAGATCTATTGTACCTAAAACCAATACTGAAACTCGTAAAACGGGGAGGAAGCTTGTCCGCCCACGTATTGTCAAAGCTGAAGAGCGGCAAGGTGATGTGGAGATGACAGAAGCTACGTCACATGATGTTGATGCTCAAGGGACTCAACAATCAGCTTGCGAACGTCAGGCTTCTGCCACAACTGAGTTGAGTGAGGATTTACCAGTTCCTGGGGAGACCAGCACGGATGTGGTTGCATCTGCTCTTAAAAAAACGAAGGGTCCAGATTCAGGACAGGAGGCTGCTGCAGGTCAAGCTGCTGCACGCACGGAAAATCTCAGTGCTCCACAGTAACTGAAGAAGCTGATGAGACTGTTGGTGATGTGACTCTAGGTTCAAACGAGGAGGTTGTTGATGTGGAGAAGGAAGAGGCTAACACAATGAAAGAAAACTTAGAACAGTCGAAAGAACCCCAGGTAGATGGGACGAATGAGGTTGGACTGCAGGAAAATAAAAACTTGTCAGAAGAGGTCCTTGATAAGCCAAGTGGAAACGAGATGGTAACTGATGAAGAACCAAAGAATCTAGCTGTGCAAGAAAGCCAACAGCTCCCGCCAGACACTGAGGTGTTGTTTGAATCATGGAATTCAAGATTCCTAGTGATTTCAGATTTTAATTTTCACGTTTAGATGGAAAAGATTTCTAATAGAAGAGGACAAAATCGGTGGAATAATGTAATGGAAAAAAAATTCATAGAATAATGTAGTCCATGAATAATTTTTTTATTTGGGGGTGATTGTTATACTGATCTACAAGGTTGTCAGTTGCTCCGAACGACCAACATAAATCGCTATGTGCTCCGAACGACCTCTATAGGTCGTACAGTTCGTCTTTGGCTAAATGTCTAACTACCGATATAGATAATCGTTGTTACTTAGGGAAATTTAGATAATCGTAGTTCGAAACACATGACGACCAATGTAAGTCGTTTAAAAGACATAGCGATCTATGAAAAATTGTAGCATTCGCCTCATATGGACAAATAATCCTTCGACTATATTATCTAAGTAAAAAAAAAAAAAAAATTAACACATTATTCCACAGATTTTGCCAATAGAAGAGTAATAAAATATTTTCAACAATAAATTTTTTCATTCTTTTACCGAATTGTTAATCCTATGCTTTGTTTAGGTATTTTTTTTTTGTTTTCCTTCAACTTGAACTAAAATACTCTTAAAAGATTTATTTCAAAAATATCTTTACTTTTATTTCAAAATTTATAGTCTTTTGTTTTTATAAATTTATTTTAAAAATTTATGTTCACAAATTATCATAATTTTTTAAATATTAATTAAGATTAAAAGAATATATGGTATATTTACTATTTTAATCTACCAATTTATTTTTTAAATTTTGTAAAAATTTTATATAAATTTTATGAATTTAAATTTAATAAAAATATATAAATTGAAAATAATATAATAATATATTTTCTATGAATTTTTATATAAATATTTTCATTGAATATTGAAATTCAACTTGTTAAAAGAATATTATAAATATAATTTAGTAAAATATACATTCTAATAATCTTTTATTTTTTTAATCAAATAATGTAATTATACATTCCTGTCAAACAAACCAAACACAATAATATGTTTAAGCTAATGTAGGGAGAAGGAAGATGGCGAACTGGACCTGAGATAGCAGTAGATACTGAAGGAGGTACCGATATGCATAATGTAGTGGATTCCGCTGAAGTTGGCGGGACAGATCTAGTTTCATCTCCTCTTGCTTCACCTTCAAGGGTTGAAGATGAAGCTCTAGTTACTGCAGCAGAAGGCAATAACTCTCCCAACACTGTAACTGATGATAAGAATGATGAAGGTGACATCGGCGAAGAGACTATTGGTGAAGGATTTGAAAAGTCCAATGATGGTAACGAGCAGAGTGCAATAGACATAGATCCAACGCCTGAGGCTGTCACTGCTGTTGTTGTTACCTCTGGCACTAATGAAAGTGGTGCAACAAGCGGTCCACCAGAGGGTGAGGTCTCAAAAAACATGGGTAGTTCAAGCGGTACAGCTACAACCGAAGCAGAGGGATGTGAAACAGATGTCTCCCATAAGTGGGAGCGGAAGTGAAAGTAGTGCAACCTCAACATTGGTAAATCTTCAAGAGAGAGCCAGAGAAAGAGCCATGCTAAGACAGACAGGAGTAGTAGGTTCTTCTACTACTTTAAGTAGAGGTCGTGGAAGGGTTACGATTCGTGGTCGAGGTACTAGGGGACGAGGTGTGCGTGGTGGACGGGCAGGTGAAGCAGGGACACAAAATCCTGGTCAGCAGTGAACTATTTTTATTATGATGAAGACCGAAGAGGTGAGAAAAATGATGAGATTAGAGGATGCACTCTGCTTTCTTTTTCTTTTTGAATCTTTTTAAATTTGTTTTTGGGAGGGGGAAGACGTTGATGTTGAAAATCAATGCACCGAAAGTGCATGGTTTGAAGAAAAAAAATATTGAATTTTGTCAACAATTGTAGACACCGAAAATTAGGTGTAGAAATTGTTGATTTTTTATATGGACAAATTATAAACTCTAGTCACTAAAATTTAGGGTATTTACAAATTAGTCCTTAAAGCTTCAACTATAAATACCCTAGCTCATTTAGCTTCAAAACCATCCCAAAGCATTATAGCTTTCTTCCAATACTAGAGAGAATTTAGAGAGTTTCTTGAGAGTTGTTTTCTCCTTTTTATCAAGAGAGAATTATCATTGTTTTCTCCTTGGTAGATCGAGAGAGGTTGTAATTCCTATTTTCTCATAGTGAAATTATTCTACCGTTGCCCGTGGTTTTTACCCTAAATTTTTAGGGGTTTTCCACGTAAATTGTGTGTCTCTTTTATCTTCATATTTATTTTCTCAAATTATCAGTTGCGATTTTGCTCTATCCGATAGCCGTCTTCCGCAACAATTGGTATCCGAGCTAGATTAGAGTGTGTAATATCTGCTTATTATCTTTGTGGTTGCCACCAAAAGGTGGATCCTCCAACATAAGAAAATAAGAAGTTATTACCCATTCTTTGAAGGTTCCAGAGAACTATTTACGATAGTGAAATAGTGGGAGCTATCCGTAAAAGAAGTTATGGCAACGAAATTTGATATTGAAAAATTCAATGGGAGAAATTTCTCATTGTGAAAATTGAAGATGAAGGCCATCCTAAGGAAAGACGGGTGTCTAGCGGCTATCAATGAAAGGCCGGTGGATTTCGCAGATGACATTAAATGGAACGAGATGGACGGGAATGCTATGGCAAACTTTCATCTAACATTAGCATATGAAGTATTGTCAAGCATCGAGGAGAAGAAGACAACTAAGGAGATATGGGATCATCTCATCAAATTGTACGATGCCACATCGCTGCACAATAAAATTTTCCTTAAGAGGAAATTGTACACTCTCTGTATGCCAGAATCTACTTCAGTGACGGATCACTTAAATACACTGAACACCTTATTTTCTCAGCTTACATCCTTAAGCTGTAAAATAGGAGAACAAGAACGTGTTGAACTTCTACTTCAAAGTCTAACTGATTCGTATGATTAACTCATCATCAACTTGACAAACAGTAATGTCACCAGTCTAGTCTTCGATGACGTTGCAGCTGCTGTTCTCCAAGAAGAAAATCGGCGCAAGAACAAGGAAGACATACAAGTAAATCTGCAACAAGCAGAGGCATTGATAACGATTAGAGGGAGATCAACAGAACGTGGCCAAAGCAGCAGTCACAAACATGGTAGATCGAAGTCGAGGAGCAAGAAGAATTTAAAGTGCTACAACTGTGGAAAGAAGGGTCACTTGAAGAAGGATTGTTGGAGTCTAAATAAAAACTCCAATCCACAAGGCAATACCGCAAACACTTCAGATGATGGAGATGCTCTATGCTGTGAAGCGTCAACCACCGTGGAAGACAGAAAAAGATTTGCAGATATATGGCTTATTGATTCGGGAGCGACATATCACATGACCTCAAGAAGAGAATGGTTCCATCATTATGAACCTGTCTCAGGAGGATCTGTGTATAGTTGCAATGATCATGCCTTAGAGATCGTTTGAGTGGAAACCATCAAATTAAAGATATATGATGGAACAATTAAAGTTGTTCGAGATGTGCGACACGTGAAAGGCCTAAAGAAAAATTTATTATCCTACGGATTGTTGGATAATAATACAAGAAGATTGAAACACGGAAATGAATCATGAAGGTGTTCGTGGAGCGCTTGTGGTGCTGAAAGGCGAAAAGATAGCATCAAACTTGTACATGTTGAAGGGAGAGACTTTGCTAGAATCAGAAGCCTCTGTTGCCTCATGTAGTTCAGATTCTACAATGCTATGGCATCAGAAACTTGGACACATGTCAGAACAAGGAATGAAAGTCATTGTGGAGCAAAAGTTACTTCCCAGCTTAACAAAGGTATCACTTCTTTTGTGTGAGCATTGTATAACAAGTAAGCAGCACTGGTTGAAATTTAACAAGTCAAATTCTAGAGGAAAAAATGTTCTAGAATTGGTTCACTCTGACGTATGGCAAGCACCAGTTACATCCCTAGGCGGAGCAAAATACTTTGTCTCATTTATTGATGACTACTCCAGGAGATGTGGGGTGCACCCTATTAAGAAGTCAGACGTGTTTTTAACTTTCAAAAACTTCAAAGCGCGGTGGAACTTGATTCTGGAATAAGATCAAGTGTTTCAGAACAGATAATGGAGGAGAATACACAAGCGAAGAATTTGATGACTTTTGCAAGAAAGAAGGCATCAAAAGACAATTCACAGTGGCGAACATCCTCAACAAAATGGAGTGGCAGAGCAGATGAACAGAACCTTGTTAGAAAGAACAAGAGCAATGTTGAGGGACGCAGGCCTAGAAAAATCATTCTGGGCAGAAGCAGTCAATACCGCCTGTTATTTGGTGAATCGAACTCCATCAACTACAATAGAGCTGAAGACACCAATGGAGATGTGGACTGGTAAACCAGTTGATTATTCAAACCTCCATGTATTTGGAAGTATTGTGTACATGATGTACAACGCCCAAGAAATTTCAAAGCTGGATCCAAAATCCAAGAAATGCAAATTCTTGGGATATGCTGATGGAGTAAAGGGGTATTGCTTGTGGGATCCCACTGCCCGCAAAGTGATCATTAGCAGGGATGTTATCTTTGTAGAAGATAAACTACAAAGAAAAGAAGACGATGATAGCGCTGAAAAGTCAGAGACTACTCAGATACATGTGGAAAAAGAGTTTGAAGAAGGAGATTCTTCTGAAGCATAACCAGCACATGATGAACAAGAACCAGAGAGTTCTGAAGCTCCAACAACTCGTCAATCAGATCGTGTGAGAAGACGTTCCAATTGGCACTCAGATTATGTTATAGAAGGTAATATTGCATACTGCCTTTTAACAGAGGACGGTGAGCCATCAACATACCAAGAGGCAATAAACAGCTCATATGCTTCAGTAACATCCGCAATACCGAGTTAGTGACCAAATTGTAAAGTTTCAGAATTTGGTGACTAAAGTATAAGAATGAAATAGTTCAATGATTATTGAATATATATGATGAAGGTTATTTTGTAATTATTAAAAGAAGTTAAGGGTTAAATGGTCATTTGATCATAAAGATTTTTATCTTTCTTTTAAAGATAATATAAACGTGGGAAATGAGAAACATCCAGAGTTCTCTTCTCCTTTCTTCTTCTTCATACGTAGGAGAGCCAAGCTAAAGGTGAGTTTTCTTGTGGATCAAATTCTTGATGAATTTAAGGTTGCTTATTGATCCTTAGATAATAACTAAGCTTAAGGAAAGCTTAGATTATCTTAAAACCATAAGATGAGGAGTAGAAGAAGAATTAAAGAAAGGAAGTAGAAAAGTGAAATCTTGAAGTAGAGTTCATTTCTTAAATTGGAAGTTAAATTTAACTTGTCAATGGTTAAATTAAGAGATTTGGAGTGATAGAATTGGATTTAGAACATATAGAAATTTTGGTATGATTCTTGAATCTCATAAAGAAGATATGATTTTGAGGTTAAAGATGATTTACATGGATATAAGTTGGTTCAAGTAATGGTAATTGAGTTTAATGTCAAAATAGGGCTTAAAATAGAAGAATTAAGGGAAGAGTTGATGATTTACGTGCTAAAATATCAGTTCTAGGCAATGTGCATCGATGCACATTCATTGTGCACCGATGCATCGATGATAAATACCAGAAATTGTTTAAGGTGCATCGATGCACATGTAGTGCATCGATGCATGAATTTAAAAAGAAAACATCGAATAGGATTTATGCATCGATACATAAGGAGTGCATCGATGCATCCCCATTAAATACAAACATCGAATAGGATTTATGTATTGATGCATGGTGTAGTGCATTGATGCATACCTTCATTAAAAGATGAAATTGGCTTTTCTTTGAGACTAAGGAGTGATAGTTTCGTATATATCAATCAGTATACTGATAAGTATTAATGTATTATTATGTAGATATAGAATGAAAGCTTGTTCCGGAACAAACTAAGGATTAGGATTGATTCAAACAACGAGGCCCAGGTGAGTTCATTTTATTGTATAGGATTATATGGAAATTGGACTTGTGATAAGTCTATTCCTATAGTAATAGCTCATTAAGTCTTGATTATAAGTATGTTAACGATATGAAGTGTATGTATGTTGGATTATATGAATTGATAGGTTTTGTTTTGTATGTGCAATGTGGTTTATGTAAAAATATGGTTAAGTGTTAATGAGAGAATATAAAATAAGTTATGAAATTATAGGAATATAGAAGATAAGTTGAGAGATGTAGGGAAATAGAAATAGATGTTTATTAAGGGTCATAGGAGAACAAATATATGTAATATGATAATGAAATATAAGACTATGTGGATACATGGTTATGAGATAAAATATGTAATAATAGGAAAATATGATGAAAGTGAGTTTATAAGAAGTGATATGAACTAGGTAAACATGGGTAACAGTATATGCATAATGGAAACATGAGTTGGACAAGTACCTAGTGGTATGATTTATTATAAGAATTAGTATAATGAAACTATATGAAAAGATTATAATGAATATATGAAATTGAATTAAGTAAAGAGATTAAATTAGTACCTAAATAAAAATACTATTAAATGATATATGTTTAGAAATACGACATAATTTATAATCTAAGGGAATACAAAGAATAGAGCATAAGGTAGATGATATGATATCCGTTATTATATATCTATATGATATATGTCATCAGGTAATATGAAAGTACTCTGAAAATTAATATAAGCTATGAGAAAGTGTTCTAGGTGTTTCTATGTGTTATATGAAGCATATATGATCATAGGTGAACAAGATATGATATGTATGTTTATATGAATATCTGAGAAATGATCTAATCTATATGATATGATATGTGCACTTTGTGATATATGTTATATGATATGGATCTATGTAACTACGTGAGAAATTATATAAGCTATGTGACATGTAAATGTGACTCATATGAAAATGTTCTATGAGTAATTGAACTATGTGTTATGTGAAATGAAAAGTATAAAAGAAAATGCCCATGTTATGTGTCTTGAGAGCTAGGGGTATAGTTGGCATGCCAAGAGTCGAGGGTCTACGCGGTCCTTCGGGACATATGTATATTCTTTGGAACATGTGTGAAGTCTTGAAAGACACATACTTGATCCCTAGTATATGTATATGATTCTTAAGGAATAATATGTGGTCCTTATGGACATTATTATATGGCACTACGGTGCAATTCTATGCGGTCCTTCGGGATATATATATATTCTGTGGAACATGTGTGAAGTCTTAAAACACACATACTTGATCCCTAGTATATGTATATGATTCTTAAGGAATAATATGTGGTCCTTATGGACATTATTATATGGCACTACGGTGCAATTCTACGCGGCACTTCGGTGCAATTATACGAGCTGTGGTGACAGCATTAGTGCACAACCTCTATAGACTCATATATCGATAGTTCTTACATATGTACATGGGCTAATCTAGAGATATGAACAAATATATGTTAGTGGTATGATAAATGTTATAGAAATGATATGATGTTGTGTGTGTATAGTGTTTGATTGAAAAGGTTAACCATAAAAGTATGTGATTACATGATAAACTGTTAATGATGAATTATGTGTATGTATGTATTTACTGTAATTAATCTGATATGAGTTTATAGGATACGAAGAATGCATGGTATTGGTATAACATGATAGAACAGAACATGCATGTATTGATATATGTTATCAAGTGCATTATAAGTTGTTATGCCTCACTAAGTCTTCGACTTAGCGTGTGATTGTTTCACACGTAGGTTTCGAGAAGAGTAAAGAGTAATGCGGAGCAAGACATGTCAGTTCTCCTTACCAAATGTCAGATCAGAAAATATATGTACTGGTTATAGAGTCTAGTTGGCATGTAGTCTAAAGATATAAATTGTATGAACTCTGATATATTTTGTAAACGTTTTGAATAAGTTAAATGTATCAAAGTTTTTAAATTACTCACTATTTTATATGAATAAATGTTTAAAAAGTCAATGTGACACTTCGAACTCGTATCCGGGTCGGATACGGGTTAGGGGTGTTACATTTAATGGTATCAGAGCTAAGGTTTAGCCGATTCTAGGCTTAAACCGAAGTCAAATGAGGGTTAAAAATGTGTACATGCCAACTAAAAGTGAAAATTTCTGATCTGATAGTGTAAGGAGTATACTGTCTTGCTAATAGAATAAAATTTGTATGAGATAGTAGGAATTGATTATAAAAAATTGTCGAAGTGAATCGATAGCTGACAAATCTGATGGTGATAGCAATTCACTTGCCCTGGCCAGGCAGGATAAAGAGCAGAAACCTCAGAAAGTGTCTTATAAGATTAAAGGTTGATTTCAGAAAGTTGAAATCATATTAGAATAGTGATAGAAGATCTTTATTATTTTGAATCGGAAAAGTTATATAAATTAGTTTTGTTAGTATGTGGATAAGATAGAATATGGTGAACAAATGTCACCATAAGAGCGTTAAAAAGATCAAATGATGTAGTAAGATTTGGTAGAAGAGTTCAAGAATAAGTATGTTAGTGACAAGCGTATAAGATGTATAAGTCAGAGCTTATGAGTTCGAAATGAAGGGATAACATTATGTATAAGCCAGAGCGTTTATATGATAAGGGTTTGTAGTTAAGACGGAAAAGTTAGCGTTGGCTAACAAGAATATGCGATGGGAATGTACGGGAAGTATAAGAATGTAAGATATTGTCGGGATATGATAATCAAATTTGGAATGGATCTGGATACAATTGTATATTTGAGTAAAGCTGAGAATTGATAAGAAGAGTTTAAGAATGGGTATATCGATGATCAATTTATAAGATAAAGGAAGTCAGAACATTTAGTTTGAATAACGAAAAGTACAGGATGTATGAGAATGGAGGTGGAATTGACAAGTTAAATAAACGAATTTTAAGATAATTTCGATTTGAAAGGATGTATGTGTTTGGTTGATTAGGGTTTGTACCCTAGATTGAACATATGTTATTGACTAGCTGTCAGAGTAAAGGTGATAGAGTTATAAGATTGAAGGAAAAGATAAAGTTGAGTTAATTGATTATGATGTGAATTTGAATATAGTTGTATATTCTGAGCAGATAGTTATGATGTAGAAACAGAGATAAGTATTTGCATGGAACCTTCAGGAAGGAAAATACAAGTATAAGAAATGATAAAGAATGAAGTTATGCATAAGAAATGGGTTATCAGAGTAATGAGGATGCAATGAAGATTGGTACATAAATATGAGTATAAGTGATAAGACAAGAGTATGTGAACATGAAAGGAAATATATGATTGATTTAAAGGATCATATACGATAAATATGGAAGTACAGATGACAATTTGATATAGAAATAAGACAAGTGTGCAAGGTGTGAAAAAGATTCTTTAAAGTGTAGGTTGAATTGTATTTAAGAAGATTTAAGGTCGTATTCTTGGTTAAATGATGATGGAAAATGAATTTGGTTATTATAAAGTATTTAGAGATGAATTTATGATGTTAAGTGATGAAAATTGATGTTACCGTCTATGTGATTAGTGACATTATATGAAATTTCAGAAATAGTCAAAGGAAAATGCATAAAGGAAGGAGGGAGAAGACATAAATGGATTAAAGTTACTAGTTACTGTTTATATGATAAGTGTCAGTACATGAATGTATAAAGGAAAAAGGCAACTGAAGAAATAAAGGAATGAGAGATTAAGTGAAAGAGGTAGTATGAGAACATTAGAAGATATATTCTTATTGATATGTTCAGTGAAAATTCGAGGACGAATTTTCTTAAAAAGGAGGGGAGATTTGTAACATCCGCAATACCGGGTTAGTGACCAAATTGTAAAGTTTTAGAATTTGGTGACTAAAGTATAAGAATGAAATAGTTCAATGATTATTGAATATATATGATGAAGGTTATTTTGTAATTATTAAAAGAAGTTAAGGGTTAAATGGTCATTTGATCATAAAGATTTTTATCTTTCTTTTATAGGTAATATAAACGTGGGAAATGAGAAACATCCAGAGTTCTCTTCTCCTTTCTTCTTCTTCATACGTGGGAGAGCCAAGCTAAAGGTGAGTTTTCTTGTGGATCAAATTCTTGATGAATTTAAGGTTGCTTATTGATCCTTAGATAATAACTAAGCTTAAGGAAAGCTTAGATTATCTTAAAACCATAAGATGAGGAGTAGATGAAGAATTAAAGAAAGGAAGTAGAAAAGTGAAATCTTGAAGTAGAGTTCATTTCTTAAATTGGAAGTTAAATTTGACTTGTCAATGGTTAAATTAAGAGATTTGGAGTGATAGAATTGGATTTAGAACATATAGAAAATTTGGTATGATTCTTGAATCTCATAAAGAAGATAGGATTTTGAGGTTAAAGATGATTTACATGGATATAAGTTGGTTCAAGTAATGGTAATTGAGTTTAATGTCAAAATAGGGGCTTAAAATAGAAGAATTAAGGGAAGAGTTGATGATTTACGTGCTAAAATATCAGTTCTGGGCAATGTGCATCGATGCACATTCATTGTGCACCGATGCATCGATGATAAATACCAGAAATTGTTTAAGGTGCATCGATGCACATGTAGTGCATCGATGCATGAATTTAAATAGAAAACATCGAATAGGATTTATGCATCGATGCATAAGGAGTGCATCGATGCATCTCCAATAAATACAAACATCGAATAGGATTTATGCATCGATGCATGGTGTAGTGCATCGATGCATACCTTCATTAAAAGATGAAATTGGCTTTTCTTTGAGACTAAGGAGTGATAGTTTCAAATATATCAATCAGTATACTGATAAGTATTAATGTATTATTATGTAGATATAGAATGAAAGCTTGTTCTGGAACAAACTAAGGATTAGGATTGATTCAAACAACGAGGCCCAGGTGAGTGCATTTTATTGTATAGGATTATATGGAAATTGGACTTGTGATAAGTCTATTCCTATAGTAATAGCTCATTAAGTCTTGATTATAAGTATGTTAACGATATGAAGTGTATGTATGTTGGATTATATGAATTGATAGGTTTTGTTTTGTATGTGCTATGTGGTTTATGTAAAAATACGGTTAAGTGTTAATGAGAGAATATAAAATAAGTTATGAAATTATAGGAATATAGAAGATAAGTCGAGAGATGTAGGGGAATAGAAATAGATGTTTATTAAGGGTCATAGGAGAACAAATATATGTAATATGATAATGAAATATAAGACTATGTGGATACATGGTTACGAGATAAAATATGTAATAATAGGAAAATATGATGAAAGTGAGTTTATAAGAAGTGATATGAACTAGGTAAACATGGGTAACAGTATATGCATAATGGAAACATGAGTTGGACAAGTACCTAGTGGTATGATTTATTATGAGAATTAGTATAATGGAACTATATGAAAAGATTATAATGAATATATGAAATTGAATTAAGTAAAGAGATTAAATTAGTACCTAAATAAAAATACTATTAAATGATATATGTTTAGAAATACGACATAATTTATAATCTCAGGGAATACAAAGAAATAGAGCATAAGGTAGATGATATGATATCCGTTATTATATATCTATATGATATATGTCATCAGGTAATATGAAAGGACTCTGAAAATTGATATAAGCTATGAGAAAGTGTTCTAGGTGTTTCTATGTGTTATATGAAGCATATATGATCATAGGTGAACAAGATATGATATGTATGTTTATATGAATATCTGAGAAATGATCTAAGCTATATGATATGATATGTGCACTTTGTGATATATGTTATATGATATGGATCTATGTAACTACGTGAGAAAGTATATAAGCTATGTGACATGTAAATGTGACTCATATGAAAATGTTCTATGAGTAATTGAACTATGTGTTATGTGAAATGATAAGTATAAAAGAAAATGCCCATGTTATGTGTCTTGAGAGCTAGGGGTATAGTTGGCATGCCAAGAGTCGAGGGTCTACGTGGTCCTTCGGGACATATGTATATTCTTTGGAACATGTGTGAAGTCTTAAAAGACACATACTTGATCCCTAGTATATGTATATGATTCTTAAGGAATAATATGTGGTCCTTATGGACATTATTATATGGCACTACGGTGCAATTCTACGCGGTTCTTCAGGATATATATATATTTTGTGGAACATGTGTGAAGTCTTAAAAGACACATACTTGATCCCTAGTATATGTATATGATTCTTAAGGAATAATATGTGGTCCTTATGGACATTATTATATGGCACTACGGTGCAATTCTACGCGGCACTTCGGTGCAATTATACGAGCTGTGGTGACAACATTAGTGCACAACCTCTATAGACTCACATATCGATAGTTCTCACATATGTACATGGGCTAATCCAGAGATATGAACAAATATATGTTAGTGGTATGATAAATGTTATAGAAATGATATGATGTTGTGTGTGTATAGTGTTTGATTGAAAAGGTTAACCATAAAAGTATGTGATTACATGATAAACTGTTAATGATGAATTATGAGTATGTATGTATTTATTGTAATTAATCTGATATGAGTTTATAGGATACGAAGAATGCATGGTATTGGTATAACATGATAGAACATAACATGCATGTATTGATATATGTTATCAAGTGCATTATAAGTTGTTATGCCTCACTAAGTCTTCGACTTAGCGTGTGATTGTTTCACACGTAGGTTTCGAGAAGAGTAAAGAGTAATGCGGAGCAAGACATGTCAGTTCTCCTTACCAAATGTCATATCAGAAAATATATGTACTGGTTATAGAGTGTAGTTGGCATGTAGTCTAAAGATAAAAATTATATGAACTCTGATATATTTTGTAAACGTTTTGAATAAGTTAAATGTATCAAAGTTTTTAAATTACTCACTATTTTATATGAATAAATGTTTAAAAAGTCAATGTGACACTTCGGACTCGTATCCGGGTCGGATACGGGTTGGGGGTGTTACACCTTCACTGTGGATGATGGCGATGCAAGAAGAAATCGAAGCCTTTCATAAAAATAATACATGGGACCTTGTGCCACTACCACAAGGAAGGAAGCCAATTGGTAACAAATAGGTTTTCAAAATCAAGCGAAATGGTGACGATCAAGTGGAGAGGTATCGTGCAAGACTGGTGGTCAAAGGATATGCTCAGAAAGAAGGTATTGATTTCAATGAAATTTTTTCTCCTGTGGTTCTACTAACAACAGTTCGAGTAATCTTGGCAATGTGTGCTACATTGAATTTACATTTGGAACAGCTAGATGTTAAAATAGCTTTTCTTCATGGAAATCTTGAAGAAGAGATTTATATGCTCCAGTATGAAGGTTTTGAAGAAGACGAAAAGAAGAACTTGGTTTGCAGGTTGAACAAATCTCTGTACGGTCTAAAGCAGGCGCCGAGGTGTTGGTATAAGAGATTTGATTCCTTCGTTATGTGCCTTGGATACAACAGACTTAATGCAGACCCTTGTGCTTATTTCAAGAGGTCCGGTGATAACGATTTTGTTATATTTCTGTTGTATGTGGATGACATGTTGGTTGCAGGACCCAACAAAGATCATATTGAAGAATTGAAGGCACAACTGGCTAGGGAATTTGAAATGAAGGACTTGGGATCAGCAAACAAGATTCTAGGGATGCAAATTCACCGAGACAGAAGTAATAGGAAGATTTGGCTTTCACAAAAGAATTACTTGAAGAAAATCTTGTCACGATTTAGCATGCAAGATTGTAAGCCAATTTCTACCCCTCTTCCTATTAACTTCAAATTATCCTCCAGTATGAGTCCTAGCAGTGAAGAAGAGAGGATGGAGATGTCTCGAGTATCGTATGCATCAGCAGTGGGAAGTTTAATGTTCGCTATGATATGCACAAGACCAGACATTGCACAAGCAGTGGGAGTGGTTAGTCGGTACATGGCGAATCCAGGCAAAGAGCATTGGAATATTGTAAAGAGGATCCTAAGATACATCAAAGGGACCTCAAATGTTGCATTATGTTACGGAGGATCAAACTTACTAATCAATAGGTATGTAGATTCTGACTATGTAGGGGATTTGGATAAAAGCAAATTTACTACAGGATATGTGTTCAAAGTTGCTGGTGAAGCTGTAAGATGGGTTTCAAAATTACAGTCAATTGTGGCTACGTCAACAACAGAAGCAGAATATGTAGCAGCTACACAAGCCAGTAAAGAAGCAATTTGGTTGAAGATGCTATTGGAGGAGCTTGGGCACAATCAAGAGTATGTCTCTCTATTTTGTGACAGTCAAAGCGCCTTGCATCTAGCAAGGAATCCAGCATTTCATTTAAGGACAAAGCACATACGAGTTCAGTACCATTTCATTCGTGAAAAGGTGGAAGAAGGGACGGTAGATATGCAGAAGATCCATACCAAAGACAACATAGCAGATTTCATGACGAACGCGATCAATACTGATAAATTTACTTGGTGTCGATCCTCTTGTGGCCTGTCAGAGACGTAAGCAACATGATGGTACATGGTAGAAAGAATGGTGTAAAGATATGATTGTTCCAATCAAATCTTCAAGTGGGAGATTGTTGAAAATCAATGCACCGAAAGTGCATGGTTTGAAGAGAAAAAAAATATTGAATTTTGTCAACAATTGTAGGCACCGAAAATTAGGTATAGAAATTGTTGATTTTTTATATGGGCAAATTACAAACTCTAGTCACTAAAATTTAGGGTATTTACAAATTAGTCCTTAAAGCTTCAACTATAAATACCCTAGCTCATTTAGCTTCAAAATCATCCCAAAGCATTCTAGCTTTCTTCCAATACTAGAGAGAATTTAGAGAGTTTCTTGAGAGTTGTTTTCTCCTTTTTATCAAGAGAGAATTATCATTGTTTTCTCCTTGGTAGATCGAGAGAGGTTGTAATTCATATTTTCTCATAGTGAAATTCTTCTACCTTTGCCCGTGGTTTTTACCCTAAATTTTTAGGGGTTTTCCACGTAAATTTTGTGTCTCTTTTATCTTCATTTTTATTTTCTCAAATTATCAGTTGCGATTTTGCTCTATCCGATAGCCGTCTTCCGCAACAGTTGAGAGATGTGTCCTTGTAAAAAGATTTTTTAATTTTAATATAAATTCTAACAACCTTATTATTTGAGTATATATAGATTTGTTTTAACTTAAATCAAATTGAATTATATAATAATGAAACATATTATTTGTAAATCAAATTATGATCATCTTTTAAGTTTTTTATTGAAAAAAAAAATCTCATGGAACTGGATAATGTAGAATATTAATGATCTCAATTACTGAGGAGCGGAGGAGGATATCTAAACCGCAAGTAACCGACCTTTCCAACACCCAACTACCAAAAACAGCCCAACCCCTCTAAAACGTCATCGTCATCAACTACTGTCTAGAATATTTATTATCTCAATTTAAAAAAAACCCTAAAATCAATACATAAAATATATTTTAATAAATTGCATGTAGTTGATGACGCTTTGGCTTTATCCTTTCGTATTTGTCACTGCTTACTTGGCATCCGTTGTCTATTCTTCTTTTCCCCTTAGAAGTAGAATAAAAAAATCAGAATTATAGCACTACAATTTCGAAAACTAATACATAATATTTTTTTAAAAAAATAGTAACAATTTTGATTTTTATATGAAATTTATGAAAAAAATCGGAGCATAATTAGGATGTTGGTTGACACCCTCTCTTCAACGTGCGGAAGTAGATGGGGGAAAGGGCAATCCCCCACACCCTGGATGGTAAAATTCCATTCTAGTCCCTTTAGGATATTAAGTTGTAAAATGATACTAATAATAATAAGATTGTCTTGTGACTCCCCATTGATGATAGAATTCCATTTTAATCCTATTAACAAATTATACAATCATAAGTTCACACAATGATAATTTAATTTTGATCCCTTAAAAATATAATCCTCATATGCATGAACCAAGCGATCTCCGTGATAAAGGAAATGTTGTTATTCCTTGAGGTACCGGGTTTGAACACCAAGAATGTCAGGGGTGTGAGAGTTTAATGTCAAATGATTGAAAATTATCTTTAAATAGATATTATCTTATACTTACCGTAGATTAATAAAAAAAATAACTCATAAGCACGAATCTTATCGAGCAAAGAAAGAGCGGAAAAGAAAGAGGGAGGGGATGTGCTCTTCAAAATTTTTTATATAATAGTATTTTAGATCTTTTTAATTTAAATATTAATCAAATAAGATCTTTGTTGATCTTAATTTTTAGATCTAAATATTAATAGATCCTTATTTTTTTAATATGAAACAATACAACACATTTTGGGATGGGCATGAGTTACATTTTTTGTCCACTTGACCCGACCCGAGAACAATGACTCCTCCACCCGAAATCCGACCCGACCCACATAATATATACCTTCCACCCGACTTGAATTTTTGAAATAAAATCCGAACCCTACCCGACTTGAAAATTTTAAAAATATATTATTTTTATTCAATAAAAATAATTATTTAATTGAAAAAATAATATATAGAGGGGGTATTATTGTAATTATTCCTAAATATGTAAGGTAAAATTATATTTTTCGGGTTGGATCGGATATTTTTCACCCTAAATCCGAACTCGACCCAACCTAAATCTGATTTTTTTTTAAAAACCCGACTCGATTAGGTCAGATCAGGTCTAAACCCGTCGAATTCGAGTCTCATGCCCATCGCTAAACACATTTGATCCTAGTCATGTCTCATTTATGTGATATTATTATGATTCAAATCATATCTTATTAGGTTGGTGGAAGTGTGAATGAGTCATTCCCTTCCATTCTTAAACTTGGCATCTTTGATTCGTCAAAGACCAAAAACCTTTTCATAGGAACTACCAATGCAGGCTTGATTCAAAACATACCTTCTTTTTTCTTTTTTATCAATCCTTCTCACATGCGTGTGCGCACGTATTTTATACATCAATGGATAAGATTCAAGGAAAAGAAAATCAAAGCACACCAAAAAAATATTATTTACACACTCACGAAATAAAAATGAAGGATACGGCAGTCCTCTTTGATCACGTTAATGGGTTTTTAAATCTGTAGTGTGTCAAATTTCGAATATTAATAAAGATTTATACTAAGACTAATTCCAGACTCAATTCATTACTTCTCTTCTCATGTTTTGAAATTTTATTCTATTTTAACATAAGATGTTCAAAATTGTCTCTTTTTTTTCTAGAAGCTAATTGAGGACCATGAATGAGATTAAACATTGATTTTTCTAACATGCTTTGCTTTGTTTCTCTAGAATAATAAATTTTAAAACCTAAAAAAACAGGATGAATCGTTTATTGATATACATAGGGGTGTAAACGAGCCGAGTCGAGTTCGACTCGACTCGAAAACGTTGAAATGGAGCTCGATTCGACTTGAAAACTCGCGAGCTTAAAATTTTCAAACTCGACTCGAACTCCTGAACTGAAGCTCGTGAGTAGCTTGAAAAGGCTCAAAAATGGAAAAAATTCTTAAACTTAACTCGATTGAAGCCTCAAACTCGAACATGAACCTTAATACATGAAAAATCTTACTTTATTTTAAAAAAAAATCAATACATAAATATTAATATTATTAATAATTTATTTTTTTAAAAATAAAATCTTAATATATTATATTTTCGAGCTGCTCACGAGCTTTTTGAGTCGACTATCGAGTAGCTCGTTTCGGCTCGTTAAGAACTCGAGTCGAGATCGAGCTCAAGTCAAGTCCATTCGATCCGTATTTATCGAGCCTTGATCGAGTCGATCTCGAGTAGCTCACGATCTGTTTCGTCTCATTTACAGCCCTAGATATACATAAATATTTTCAACGTTCATGGGTAACAACATCTTATTATTTTATTGTAAGTCTCTCATCAAAAGATAGATGAAATATGTTACATTCTCCTAAATGATGTTTAAAACCCTCATTTCATACAAATAATATTCAAACCTCTAACTTCATAATTAAGAGATTAGACGAGCAACCATCATCTACATCACATTATTATTATTAATATATCAAGCGCAATTATATAATTTATCTTTAAAAATATAATAAAAGCATAATTATTTTTTTAAAATTATTATTTATTTTCAAAAATATTCATTAAAGCAAATGTGCAAATGTGCAAAGAATGTGACGCAACTAGCTTGCAATAGAATATAGATAAGAGAAATTAGAACCCTACTATGGTAGAGTTGTAATTAAAAATTAAAAATTAAAAATTTAGGTAAACATTAACATCTATATTTTTTTTCCTAAATAAAACCAAAATATTGACTTTAAATTCAATTTTTTCTAATTTCTTTTTATAAATATAGGGTGCGCATATGTGTATTTATTGAAAGATTATAAATTATTATTATTTAATTAATCAATGATATTCGATTTATTGACCGACTAATCTAAATAGGGTACTGCAGAGGCGAGGACGACTATCCTAACCCAGTTTGCTCCATTCGCAAACACCAGGATTCGAACCTCTAACCTTGCTTAAGGACCTAGTGTCTCATCCCACTAGACTAACTGATTGTCAGTAAAGATTATAAATTATTTAACAATGAATGTTTTGTTCTTATATATATTATATACGAATCTGAAATCTTAAGAGATGATAAAAAAATCTTTTAACTATTAAAATAAGTTGATTGGTTATTTTTAAATATATTAATTTAATTTTTGATAAAATTATTAATTTAAATTAAATCAGTTTATTTTTAGAAAAAATATTTAAATTTAATCCCAGAATTAAACCGGTAGATGTGGTCTTTAAAAAAAAGGTAGGCATAATTTTGAATTAATTAATTTAATTGTGCAAATAAAAGAATAAAAAGGGCAAGGGAGGTGTGGGTTTTGGGTATTGTTTAGTTTCCCTCACTGTCATTCACCCGCCGCCTTCAACTTGAAAAAGTATTTGGGCAAAAGAGAGGGAGCGAGCAACCAACGAGAAGGGTATATTACCATTGCTTTCGTTATCATTTTTCCTTGTGTTTCTGGGTTTTCAGTTTCAATTCCATACATTCCCGCCGTTCACATTCTCATCCCGTTTCTGATTCTGTAAAGCTCGCGCTTTTTTTTACTTTATTTTGTGAAGACCGTTGGACAGTTGGAACGAATGCTTTGATGGGTTATTGTATGAGTATATCATCCTTTTTTTATCTTCCTCTGTTTTCATTTTATTCGTTTTCTTTTGTTTTAGTTGCAGCTGCTTGAAGAAGAAGAAAATGAAGTACGTGCTGGTTACAGGAGGTGTGGTGAGTGGTCTGGGGAAAGGGGTGACTGCAAGTAGCATTGGTCTTCTCCTTAAATCATGCGGCCTTCGTGTTACTTCCATTAAGATTGGTATTTTTTTCTTCTTCTTATGCAAATTCCAATGGTTTCTGTTTTATCTCATTTATTTGTTTTACGCAATCCATGTGTGTAGATCCTTATCTCAATACCGATGCTGGTACAATGTCTCCTTTTGAGCATGGTGAAGTGTTTGTCCTTGATGATGGCGGCGAGGTTATTCTCTTTTTCCTTTTCTTTTTACATTTGTGTTCGGTCGAATCCATGATGATGGTGGTGGTGTTGTGCATTTGATTGAAGGTGGACCTTGACCTTGGAAACTATGAGCGTTTCCTAGACATCACATTAACGCGTGATAATAATATAACAACGGGAAAGATTTACCAGGTCTTTTCATCATCTTTCAATTCCATCATTGCTTCCTCATTCAATTGAAGAACCCTCTCTTCAATCCCTTTTTCCGTTGTGTTTTTTTTTTCAGTCTGTCCTTGAGAAGGAGAGAAAGGGAGAATATCTTGGCAAGACTGTCCAGGTCTGTTTTTAAGCTTTTCCACTGTTTCCACAACAAAATCGACCATGCATTGGTTTCTATGGTTTCCTAATTTTAAGTCTCTTGTTTGCTCTAGGTTGTTCCTCACATTACAGATGCCATCCAAGAGTGGATAGAACGTGCTGCAATGATACCGGTCGATGGAAAGGAAAGTCCTGCCGATGTTTGTGTCATTGAATTGGGTGGAACTATAGGTATATTCGCTTCGTCCATGTCCGTTTGATGCATTAGTTTTTCCTTTTTTTTTCTTACAACTTTTGTCGATCCAGGTGACATTGAATCTATGCCATTTATTGAGGCCCTTGGTCAGTTCTCATATCGTGTGGGTAAGATTATTATGTTATTCCTTATCTGATTTGTGTATGTGAATTTTCTCTTAGATGTTCTACCAGTCTGATCATAATTTCACTTCATGTTTCTTGTTTTAGGCCCTGGAAATTTCTGTTTGGTTCACGTCAGCCTTGTGCCTGTTCTCAATGTTGTTGGTGAGCAGGTATGCCTCAAGACTGTATATCTGTTTATGTATATTTTTGTTTTACTTGCATATGGATAATTTCTGAAAGCGGGATAAAGTTGATGCATGTAATCAACTTACAAGCCTACTGAGTGGCTATTTCTAAATATCATTCTCACAAATTGAAAATAACAGAAAACAAAGCCCACCCAGCATAGTGTTCGGGGACTTAGAGGACTTGGCTTGACACCAAATATTCTTGCCTGCCGTAGTACAAAGGTTTAACTGTCGTTTCTCTTTTTTGACTGTATCTGCTGGTGTCAATTTTGCATTTCTTATCAATGATCACCCACTTTTTTTTTTTTTTTTGCATAGGCACTTGATGACAATGTCAAGGAAAAACTCTCTCAGTTTTGCCATGTTCCGGTAATTCAATATGAATGCTATTTGTCTTCGGCATTTTTCTGATCAGTAATTACTGTTATTAAACAAAATGACTTATTTCCAGGCAGAAAATATTGTCACTCTTTATGATGTTCCAAATATCTGGCACATTCCTTTACTACTTAGAGTAAGTAGTTTTATTTATATACAATTGTATTTTATGTTTATCATTTTTTTACTTCTCAGACAAAACTAAACTGTAGAATGCCTTTTTTATTTATAAGTAATTTGTTCTCCCTATAATGTATAGGATCAAAAGGCACATGAAGCAATCTTGAAAGGACTGAACCTTCTAGGGTTTGTCTCCCTTCCCTCTTCCTTCTGCTTCTTTTTATCTTGGCTGTGATGAGAGTACTTTTTTATGCTGCAGTATCAAGCCGTAGTTTTCTGGGTATTCATATTTGTATTTCTATGAACTGCAGCACTGCAACGGAACCTGACTTAACAGAGTGGACTGCTAGGACGAAAATTTATGACGTGCTCCATGATCCTGTGGGTCTCAAGCATCATTAAATATGAGCTGTATTGATTTGCACATGGTGAAATCATAATGTTATTATCTGTGATTTGCATTGCAGGTTAAAATTGCCATGGTTGGGAAATATGTTGGGCTTAAAGATTCTTACCTCTCTGTTTTAAAGGTGAAACCTGTTACTTTTTAAAAAAATTATGAAAAGCATCTGTTTTTATTATCATCATCTACCCCCATCACTAAGTCATTTCAATAAGTTAAGGCTATGTTTGCCTTTCGTACTCGTGCACTAGGTAATCCCAGCCTTCATCCCCCTAAACACACATTTCTGTTTTATGATTCCTTCAGTGTGATGTAAGTGGTTTTTTGGCTCTATTTCTGGAAGAGTTCTTCTACTGAAGAAGTAGAAGCAAGGTGTTTGGATGTCAATTTTTTTTGAAACTTTTGTGGAGAATCCTGTCATTTTCTATATCCTACAATATTTCTGCATTAAGTTTTCCAAGTTCTAGTTTAGGTTTATTGCTACAGAATCTCCAGTAGGGCCAAAGAAACATTTAAGGGGTAGAAGATAATAGGCATGTGAATATGTGATAGAAATGGTTTATAATAACTTTGGTTTATTGCTATAGGCACTTTTGCATGCATCTGTTTACCATCGCAAAAAGCTTGTCGTAGAGTGGGTTGAAGCAAGTCATCTTGAAGATATTACTGCTGAAGAGGTGAGTTTGTAGTAAACTTTTGCTGCGCATATTTTGGTGGAGACTTGTAATTATCATCCTACCACTTTTACTTCATGCAGTACATGCATACTTACAATGTCTGCAATTTACTCCTTACAGGATCCTGAAACTTTTAAAGCAGCATGGAACCATTTGAAGGTTTAATTTCTTCTTTTTTTCCATGATTTATTTTCTTTTTGGGTTCATATTCTTCGTTCTCTCTTGTTTCATAAATATTCCCTTGAGAAGATCCTCTAAAAGGTCTCTAATTACAGGGTGCCGATGGTATCTTAGTGCCCGGAGGTTTTGGTGATAGGGGAGTGCAGGGGAAGATTCTTGCTGCAAAGTATGCTCGTGAAAGCAACGTTCCTTTTCTGGGCATCTGCCTTGGAATGCAGATAGCAGTCATAGAATACGCACGTTCTGTTCTAGGTTTGCATAATGAGAACAGTGCTGAATTTAATCCGAAAACACCAAATCCTTGTGTCATATTTATGCCAGAGGTATATAAGCTTCTATGATGTTTGACAAAAAAATGCTAAAATACTAAAAATATCCCTCATCAGTTTTACTTTTCTTATAAGCCAATCAGTCTTTATCCTTTAATTTGTACCTGACTAAGCCCTTATCTTATATGAAATGTTAATGTGAAAGGTTTATTCAGGTATAAATTTTAGGGATTTATTTGGGTTCAAATTATGGATAGAGGCTTATTTAAATACAAATTAAAGATGACTTAGTTGAGTGTAATAAAAGTCAAGGGCTTATCTAGATAAACTGATCAACGTCAAGGGTTCATTTTTATTAATTTAGCCAAAATGAAAAGTTGGGAACTGCCTTGTCTAGTCCCATTTTGTGAAGAAATATGTTTTGGTTTATGTCACAGGGTTCAAAAACTCATATGGGAGGAACCATGCGTCTGGGATCAAGGAGGACTTATTTGAAGTTTCCCGACTGCAAATCTGCCAAGTTGTGAGAACGCGGCTCTCTTAACCTTTACATTCTTGTATAAGATGTAACACAATTCTTGAATCCCTTTAGGGGTTCATATATTCTTTGCATATTATACCTTCCCCTTTAATAGTTGTTTCCGTTCTAGGTATGGTGATGCAACCTTTGTTGATGAACGGCATCGGCATAGATATGAGGTATTTTACTGATGCATTGGATTCTATATATTAGGGAAGATGGTTTGTTTTCAAATTCGTAAGGTCGATAATTCATCCTGTGTAGGTCAATCCTGATATGATATCAGAACTTGAAGCTGCTGGAATGTCATTTGTTGGCAGAGATGAAAGTGGTAGGCGGATGGAGGTAAGTTAAATGCAAAAAGCAGCACAGCTATTTCTAGAAAGCCTATAGTTTAGGTGCTCAATATTTTGACTTGACCAATTGTTAATTTTACATATAACGTTTAGTTCCTGATGGTTATGAGCATTTTGTGCTGTCTGCATAGATCGTTGAACTACCAAGCCATCCATTTTTTATCGGTGTTCAGTTCCATCCCGAGTTCAAGTCGAGGCCTGGAAAACCTTCTGCACTTTTCTCAGGTACGTACTTAGCCATAATTTTGTTCTTATCAAGTTTGAGATTATCAGTTGAACTTCGAAGATCAAGTCCGGCATTATCTTTTTCGATCTACAGGACTTATTGCAGCATCATGTGGCCAGTTGGATTCACTTCTAAATAAGTCTGGCCATGTCAGCAAAGCAGTGGGAAGTGGGATGAGTAATGGAAAAGCAACTTACAAGGCTCATCAAAATGGGAACTATTCCAATGGTTTGAACGGATCATTAAACGGTGTGTACATGAACGGTAACGGTATGCACCATTAAGGAAGCTGCCGGATAGAACTCTTTCCGGTTATGCGTTGAAGTTGGTGGGAAGGGCTTTTTGATAGAAAACTGTTTTACATTACTGGTTTAAGTGTGTCCCAAGAGTTTTCAATAGAGAACTTGGGTCTGTTTGTACAGTTTAAGGCTAGGATTTTAGCAGTTGAAGGGACTTTATTTTCAAGAAGTAGCTGGTTTTGAGTGTTATATGACACGGTATAGGCAGGCGCGTCACGGCACTAAACGTTAGAGAAACCGGACCGGACCGGACGGAATTGAAGTTACCGTCCATATATAGCATCCTCTGTTTGCAAGGATTTTGGGGTAGTACATATTGGATTTTTAGTAATGAGAAATGTCTGTCTGTCTGTCTGTCATATGAACATTTAAAAGACCTGAACACTACAAAAGCCATTATGTTTGCAGTTTAAGGAAGAATCTGTTCAATAATGCATTTTGTGGAAAAATAACTTTTTAGCCCTCAGTGTTTATATTTTTATCGAATTGATCCTTGGAAAGCTGTAAGTGTAGATGATTTGGAAAACTGTGTTGTTTAAATAATCATATTTTTATTTATTTTTAAAAATCAATTATCTAATTGACAAAAGTTATAAACACATGGAATTAAAAAGTTATTTTACCGAAAAAAAGAAGCATAGAAATGTTTATAAGTGTGGTACTTAAACAAAATGTGTATTTTATTATACTGAAAATTTTTATTTTATATGATTTTTAATTTAAATTTTATTATATATGATCCTCGTGACCGGGTTCGTTCACATCCTACCCACGCATTCGAAACCCAGACATCTCCATGCATTAAACTAGTCCATGGGGAAAATTCCATTTCTCCGGTTTCATTGCTATGATGTCGGCCATGGCGACATTAATGATGGACGCGTTTGCGACGGGTATTATAAGAGACAATATTCAAGTAACCATAAACAAGTTGATCCAGGTGACGAAGAACATGCGGGTCATGTACATGTTCATGCACATGCCACTCACGGTCATGCTCATGGGTCTGCGGAATCCCCATCTGATCAGGACTTGCTTGTATCTCAGCTTATCCGTCAACGTATCATTTCCCAAGTAATTAACTGCTTCCTTTACGATCTGATATGCATTTCTTCACAGAACTGGTCCTTTGGGATCGATATATTGGTTATATTATACACTGATTTTCAGGTATTGGAAGTGGGAATTGTGGTTCATTCGGTGGTTATTGGGATATCTTTGGGTGCTTCTCAAAGTGCTGACACTACAAGGCCACTGGTTGCAGCCTTGTCTTTCTATCAGTTCTTTGAAGGAATGGGACTTCAAGGTTGCATATCTCAGGTACTAATTCCAACTTCTTACACTATTTAAGGGCCTAAATAAACGGAATATTAACTAACCAAATACATTTTTGTTCGTGTTTATACTCATTTATTTAACTTAAACGAACATAAGCAAACTATAAAAAAGAGTTCATGAACTTTCTGTTTATTTGCATCCGTATACATTATTTTACTAAGTTTAGTCAAATTAAGTCTTGTCTTTAATTTTTAGGTTTAAATACTTGATAAACCCTTATTCTTTTGAAGTTAAACATTTTGGTCCATCCCAATATTTTGAGAGTATTGAATCAGGAAATAATTCATATTACAGATTCCTTCTAGTTAACCTTCCTAGGCGGTTTATGGGATTCTTGGACTATACATTTGAGGCAAAAGAAGGTAGGGATCTGAGGCATTTTACGGTCATGAGGAGATGCTCAGGTTTATCGAGAATTTTTTCAGGGACTTTGGGTTGATGGAGTTGGTTCGATTTGAGCGTGAAGTGGTTCGGGTAAAGCTTGTTGATGAGGTGAGTCACAAATGGGTTGTTGAGTCTAGGACTCGAGATAATGAGTCAAGATGGGAATAGAAAGAGGTGGTGTTTGAGAGGGAGGTTATTTGCAATGGTAAACACGCAGAGCCAAGAATTGTAGAATTTTCAGGTATTCCATTCACTTTTAATATCTATATATATTGTATATTATGCATACTACACAGTATGAACAGTTGCATAGGCAATGCTTTTAGAGAGAGATACTTGGCCAGGACTACAATTGCATAGCCATAATCATCAGACTCCTGAACATTTTGAAAATAAGGTATCAATCGAAAAACATAGCAAGTTTTCAAACTTTACAGGTTGCTAAAACAATTATGGATGACAGATAGTGGTGTTGAAGAGAAGAGAAGAGAAGAGAACGAGACCAATTTAAAGTTGTCGGTGTATATATGGTAGCAAAAAAAAAATTAACTATTTTTATTGACATTTTTTAATCCATTATTTTAAAGTGATTTACAGGTTGGTTGGCGGGTCCATTCAAGATTTATGTGCACTTGAAAAAACAATTTAGGGCTTTGTTTTGCAACTGAGTGATTGTACTTTATTATTTTTGTACCCAGCAGTTCATGTAGAAACATAGAGTTCAAATATTGTCATGTAGAACATATGATTGCAGACCATCGGAGATATATATGATGCACACACACACGTGTTATGAGCTTATGGCCATGAGTGTAACATATAGCACAAGAAAATTGAGAATACGTATCATGCAAAACAAACAAGGGAATTATGATCGGTAGGATGGGCATAGGTCGGGTTTTTGATCCACCCGACCCCACCCGAGAACAAGAAATCTTTCACCCGAGATCCGACTAAAACAAGATTTTATCCGACCCGAATTCAACCCGATATATAACTTAAAACTTCGACCCGACCCAAAATAATAATAAAAATATTATTTTTATTCAATAAAAACAGTGACTTAATTAAAAATAATAATATATAGAACAATATTATTATAATTATTCTAAATATATAAGGTAATTTTTTTTTGAGTTAGGTCAACCCGAACCCAACCCGACCTAAACATCACATTTAAAAAATCGATCCGACCCGATCCAATTGATCGTGTCAGGTCGAAACCCGTCGATTCGGTCTCATGCCCATCCCTAATTATGAATATGGAAACTCATCAACCTCATCACTGATTCCTGCCACAACTTCGGATCATGCTTCCCGGACAAAACTCATTCACTCTCCCTTCATTCCTATCCTTATTTTAACTTCGTTTAATGGTCGATCTGATCATTAAAATATATTATTCGTTATTAATAAACTATACATATATTATGTGCTGATGTACATCAAGTGAGAGGATAGTTCGGATAGTGAAAAAAAGTTGATCGATGATTTAATTAGATATAGATGTGAAAGATGTAACAAAAGAGAAATATACTTTTAAGATTGAAAAAATAATCTCTTATCCAACATTCAAAATATCTAACATAATATTTTTAAGATAAAAATATATTTCTCTTTTGTTACATCTTTCACGTCTATATCTAATTAGACAGATCAAATCAAATCCATCCATTTGATCTGTCTAATTAGATATAGACGTGAAAGATGTAACAAAAGAAATATATTTTTATCTTAAAAATATTATGTTAGATATTTTGAATGTTGGATAAGAGATTATTTTTTCAATCTCAAAAGTAGACAATTTAAATGATAAATTATTCTTCTTATAAAATATGAATGGCTATGATTTATTTTATTAAGGCTATGATTAATTCTCCAAACAAACTAATACAAATCAATAACGATGATCACTCCCAACACATCTTACTATGTCTATTACTAGTCAAGGACCTCCACCTTTCATCCTTTCACTTAAAATAATTTTACGACTAATATAAAATGAGTGTCCAAATTATATCGATTTTTTTAAAAAGCCTAAATTATTAACATATTCGATTTGAAGTCAAAAACTAAACAAACAAAGACCCCAAAATTGATATAAAAAAAAACCCTACAAACCCCAAATTTCATTCGACCAAACCTTTTAGTATGTTGCTTATGTTTCCTTCCCACAAACAATGATGCAATATATGGGAGCTCAAATAATAATAATAGTAATAGTAATAATATAATATAATATAATATACAAAAATATCTCGAATATCTAACAATTTTACGTGAGCACTTGAACTGAGAAAATACATCAAGTAATTATTTGACTGATGCATATCATTGTTGATCGTTAAGTTTTAATAACTCTAATGACCTATCTATTAACCACATCCGACTGCATCAACTTTGATGATTCGATTGGCATCTCATGTCAAAATTTAAAAATTATAAGAAATCTATTTAAAATAAATAAATAAAAAACGTTGTTGTTTGCCACACGCAGAGTTCATCAGGGCACCGGAGACAAAAGAAGGTGGGTGGCAACCAAGTCTTGTGATACCCAGCAACATAAAACTACTACCACCCGATGGAGTCGTTATAAATTCCCAACTGGTATTGCTCGCCATTTATGCAAACTTGAAAACTTGAAAGCTTGAAAGAGAGGTCTGCTCGATCGGAGATGGAAAGCGAGAAGCAGATCAACGGCGTTAGCTTCTTCCAGATGCCGCTTCATTATCCCAGGTACACCGTTAAGGATTACATGGACATGCCGGAATGGAAGCTCGACAGGCTTCTGGCTGAATACGGCTTGTTTGCTAGCGGTGATTTGGATTATAAGAGAGAGTTCGCCATGGGTGCTTTTCTTTGGCCTGATCATTTGCATGCTAACCAGAAGCCTTTGCCTTATTATGGTTGTTAAGTCATCTTTCATCTATAGGTTCAGATAGATATATCTGGGTGTTTTTGGACTCTTTCCATATTCAGTCCTGTATGTTTTATGTCCTTTCAAGTTCCCTAAAAAGTTATTGTAACAGTGTTTTTGCCTTTCAGTATGGTAGGATGTTTATAGATGTGGCTACGGGAAATGCTCTTAAATCGACTATATATATATATATATATTTCAAATTTATGAAGAAATGGGTTTATTCATAAATGTAAATTAGTTTAACATATATCTATTAGAACTCGTTTATTTCACTAAATTAACATAAAATTCCATACGCTGCCGTAACTTACTATTACAATTAAAGTGGATAAAACATAGCTCCAAAAGGCCAAATTTATTCTGTAAAAACAAAAGCATGTTATGATCAAGTCATTTCCACTAGACCAGCAGCTTTGATTTTGGGCAATACATATTTAGGATCAAGCCTCTCCTCTTCATCACCCCAAATGACATATGCTTCTTCACCATGAGCAGCTTCATCACCAATCTCCATCTCCTCTTCGGACATCCTTAAAGGCACAAACACTTGCACTGCAACACAGATTACGCTTGTACTCACCACGTTAACAACCAACACAAACAATATCCCAATCAACTGAACTCCTATCTGTCGGAACCGTCGCGTGTTCTTCTGTCCGCCAGTCCGTAAAATAGGCCAATGTAGTGGTCGGGGGCACCGTAGAACAACCCGTTAAGCTTCGGCACAGCAAAGATGCCGAAAAGTATGCCTCCGAGGCTGCCAGCGATGGCGTGAGTGTGAAGGACGGCCATGGTGTCGTCTACCTTTTGAAGCACTTTGGATCTTTTGTGAAGGACCATAATGGTGGACCATGGAATTGAGCCGGCAAGAAACCCCATTATTATTGCTGGCCATCCTTGTACAACCCCTACATCATCGAATTCAATGTTCATGGTATATGTAATATGTATACAGGTATGGAATAAAGAACTGACGGAGTAATTGTACTTATAAAAAAATTAATTATTATAAAAAATTTATAAATTCGTCCTTCAATATAAAGTCTTAATGTATATATATACATACATATGTATATTTAATTGTGTGTAGTGGTTACCGGCAGCGGGTGTGATGCAGACCAAACCGGTGATCATGCCCTGAACGGCACCGATAATGGAAGGCTTTCTAAAGAAGACGCTGTCGAGTAGTAGCCATGTAAGCAAGCTGACAGCGGTGCAGAGGTGAGTGTTTATGACGGCCAAGGAAGCATTGACACTGACTTCATAAGGATCTCTCCTCCATTGAAACCGGTCAAACCCATCCACAGCAACCCTGCTACGAACATCATCAGCAGGATGCTGTTCGGAGGAAATCTTTGTTTGTCTGCTACGAACATCATCAGCAGGATGCTGTTCGGAGGAAATCTTTGTTTGTCTTGTGTTAGATGTGGCCTAACCTGTTGTTAGAGTATGCCCAAAAACCAATTATATGATGATTGTAATAATACTTTTATTTACCGATTTTATTGAATAAAGGCATTGCTGCTATTATTTTCATTTATATATATGTGTTTAACATAAACTGGAAGATAATAAAGTCCATATAATGACATAATTGTTATTATTAAAAGATCCATAGTCAAGTATTATTATAGGCATGAACAATAATAACACGCTTAAGACTATCATGTTATTGATTGATGACAACGAGTTGTCATTGACATAGAGATGTCAGAATTGATACATGATTATATTGTTAAAGAACAATGTATTGGATTGACCGACCATGAGCATATGTCTTAGATTATTATGTGACAATCATAACATTGCTCATGGTGATGACTATATGTATGATCCTCAGACTTGAGATCAATACTATCCCAACATATATTGTTGTATGTTTTGATGCAGCTAAACAAGCTCCGTAACTGGTTGCTCTATAAAGACTGTTATTGAATATATCTCAATATCTGTAGTGGGTGTGTATGATTAAGATAGGATTTGTCGTTCTTACATAATAGGAAATATATCACGTGCCACTTGATTGAGTAAGAGTAGAAACGCATGACCATGCTCGAATAAGTTGATATGAGATATCATAAACTATTCGTTAATTACAGTCTACTCTAGATATCAAGAAACAATAGATGGGCTATACAAGTGTGACTATTCCAAGACTTGTGCATATTCTAGATATAAAGGACATAAGGATGTAATACATAAAAGAGTTATTCACAAATATGATATGTCGAATCATATTTTCTTGTAACTTAGGTGACAATAATATATTGCTAAATGTCACTCATTGTATGTAATATTAGAATTGTTCTAATAATTACTGCTAATGTTACAAGAACCTACAAGGTCACACCCTAGGATTGAAACGAGCAAAGATGTACAATTTGTTGTACGTTACTAAAATATATATCTAGAGTTAATTAAATATATGTTTTAATAATCCTGAATATTTAATTTCAATTAATTAAATATAGATTTAATTAATTTGAAATAATAAAATCTCTAATATGATTAGGGTAACTTGGATATAAAATGATTATTAAATTCCAATTAATTAAATATATATTTAATTAATTTGAAATAATAAAACCCTAATATGATTAGGGTAACTTGGCTTTAAAAGGGTGTGTTAGGTCTAACAGCCATTTTAGAACACACACACAAAACCTTCAGCCGTTTTTCTCTCAAAACTGTTTTGGGGAAGAAAAATATTGCTCTTAATTGGGTGAACTGAGTAGAGGTCGAGACATGACTTCGTGAAGGCTTACGATTCGAACCGATCTACACCACCAGTATTCACTGTTGTCCTTGCTGTTTTTCAAGGAACCCACTATAAGTATTCACATCCCTTCATCCCGATTTCAGTTTTTCGTACTTGGATCGCTGGTGAGACCGTCGAGTTTTATTTTTGCTGCGCCATAGGGTGCGTCGACGGTCCCAACAGTGGCATCAGAGCCACTTGTACGATCTGAATTTGGGTTAAATTTTTGGTTGATGTGATATGTATGAGATGCATGTTTTAGTTTTATCGATTTCGGTAAATATGTTGATATTATTGTTCGAATCGATAACCACAAAGATTAATATGTTAATTTGTTAATATGTTTTTCAATCGATTTGTTGCTGGATGATCTGTGGGAGTGCGATAGCAGATCACGTTTGGAAGTGGAACAATGGTTGTTCCGATGCAGAAAACCTTCAGGATTGAAAATCCCAAAAGCACGATTTCTGTTGATAATTGTTTTCAAATCGTGAAGTTTTCCAATGGAAACAAAAGTATTGTTTTTCAAAAAATCTCACCGGCTGTACCGCGATGGGCTCCGCCCTTAGACCCCGCAAGGGGCTTTGCCCCTTGACCCCTCATCAGCAGTACAAATTGAAGGCCCATATTAATATTTTTAACAAATGCGTAACAACGTGTATATAAATATATATGATATGTTTGTTTTGCACGGTGTTTGATATGCATGGTTATAGCCCTTGTTTAATTTATAATGGTTTATTTTGAAATACGGTCTGCGAGTCATGCCTTTCTATATCTTTTTTGTATTTCTCTTCTCATCTTACTCCCTCATATGTAAAACGAGTTTCTTTTAAAATTGTAAACCTGTGAAGATTCACAATGAGCAGAAGAATGGCGAGAAGATGCCTAGAGAATAATCTTAGGCTTTAGGGTTCTTGGTTCTCTCATTGGCTTGGGATGGGCCACCTTAGTCATTGTTTTGGGCTATAACCATTGCATCTTATTTATTGTTATATTTGTTATGTATGCAATGCATCAAATGATAAAATAAGAATAAATATTTATGAGATCAATAAGGGTCTAATATTAAAACGAACAATGATGAGATAATTACGCAAATCCCTCTTTATAATCTACGTTAACTTAACCGTCCAATATTTACCCTCGTTAAGGCTTTGATCGATATTGTGTGGGCTTTGCCAAAGCATTGGCACATAAATCTATCTTGGTTAAACACGAATAATAAGCAAGTGATATTCACCGGTTGAAATATTGGTAATAACTTAGCTAGGTTATTCTAATAGGATTAGAAACCTAGAGGTTAAATATTTGGATAAGTCATGAGATGACTTGAACAAAAGTTGTTCACCAAAATGAGGAGTTACATGAGATGTAACTAGTAAAGTGTTACTTACCTAAATAATTACTATCCTAAAAGAAAAACCAAAGCTGATATAGAAAATTGATGTATTATGGATCCTCACCCACCAGAAAAAATTTCGCTGAATTTTTCTGAAATTAAAACAAAGAGGGTTTTTAATTTTGAATAAAATAGTGGGTGTAATTTGTAAATAAAGTACTATTTATAAATTTTAATTCGGTAAATTTACTTACTTTAATATTTCCATTGTTGTAGATTTAATGGCAATCAACATTTTATCACTGCGATCACTCATTGAGAAGGATAAACTTAATGGCATAAACTTCCTTGATTGGTTTCATAATTTGAGAATTGTTCTCAAACAGGAAATGAATGAATATATCATTGAGGAACTTGTTTCTGATGAATCGGCAGCTAATGCTTCAAAAGCTGACAAAGACAAATTCAAGAAACATATGGATGATATGTTAGATGTTGGATGTCTAATGCTTGTCACCATGACTTCTGAGCTTCAGAAGCAACATGAGGACATGGTTGCATATGAGATGATTCAAAATCTCAAAGAAATATATGAAGGGCAAGTACATCAAGAGAGATATGAGACCTCTAAAGCTCTATTTCAATGCAAAATGGCAGAGGGAACTCCTGTAGGAGCTCATGCCATCAAGATGATGGGCTACATCCAAACGTTGGAAAAGCTGGGATTTCCTCTCAAAGATGAATTGGCTACCGATGTTATCCTGCAATCGTTGCCAGATAGCTTTAGTCAATTTGTCCTTAATTTCAACATGAATGAAATTAACAAGACTTTGCCACAGTTACTTGGCATGTTACGAACTGCTGAAAGTAACATGAAAAAGGTTGGACCTAAGCCCATTCTGATGGTTCACAAGGACAAAGGAAAGGGAAAGAAAAAGGTAGTGGCAAAGTCTAAGGGAAATGGTAAGACCAAACCCAAAGGGAAAAATGCATTGAAACCCAAAAGGGGAGTTAATAAAGAAGAAAAATGTTTCCATTGCGATAAGACCGGACACTGGAAGAGAAACTGCCATGTTTACCTTGAAGAGGTCAAGAAGGCAAAAACAAACGGAACATTTGTTTTAGGTATTTATGTTATTAATGTTAATTTGTCAACATCTACTTCTTGGGTATTATATATTGGTTGTGGTTCTCATATTTGTACTTATGTACAGGGACTGCAAAAGACAAGGAATCTGGCTAAAAGAGACGTGGACATACGAGTGGGAAATGAAGCAAGAGTTGTTGCATTATCTATAGGGACATATGTTTTATCTTTGCCTAGTGGACTTGATTTAAATTTAGAGGATTGTTATTATGTGTCTAGTTTGACTAAGAACATTATTTCTATTTCTTGTTTGGACAAGATTGGCATTGAGATTATTATTAAGAATATTGTTGTTCTTTTTATCTCGATAATGTTTTTTATGGTTCGACACAATTGGTTAATGGTATCTATATTTTGGATCAAGATAACACCATTTATAACATAAATACTAAGAGATCAAAAACAAATGACTCGAATCAAACTTATCTTTGGCATTGTCGTTTAGGCCATATAAGTGAGAAACGCATATCAAAACTCCATAAAGATGGATTCTTAGATTCATTTGTTTTCGAACAATATGATGTATGCGAATCTTGCTTGTTGGGAAAAAAGACTAAAGCTCCTTTTAATAGTAAAGGTGAACGAGCAAGTGATTTATTGGGGTTAATACATAGTAGTGATGTATGTGGACCAATGAATACACAAGCCAGAGGTGGATTCCATTACTTCATTTCTTTTACCGATGACTTCAATTGGTATGGGTATATTTATCTTATGCGCCATAAATGAAGCCCTTGAAAAGTTTAAGGAAATTAAAAATGAAGTACAAAATCAATTAGGAAAGAGTATTAAGTCACTTAGATCAGATCGAGGTGGAGAATACTTAAGCATAGAGTTTGATGAACTCCTAAAAGAATGTGGGATTGTCTCACAGCTTACACCACCTGGTACACCACAGTGGAATGGAGTTTCTGAAAGAAGGAATCGAACATTTTTATACATGGTTCGATCGATGATGAGTCATAGTGATCTTCCGACTTCTTTTTGGGGATATGTACTTGAAACAACCGCTTCCACACTAAATCGTGTTCCATCTAAATCGATTCAAAAGACACCATACGAGATATGGACTGGGAAACGTCCCAGTATGTCTTTTATGAAGATTTAGGGTTGTAAAACTTATGTAAAACATCAGATGTCTACAAAGCTCAAACCTAAATCTCATAAGTGTATATTTGTTGGATATCCTACAGAAACTAAGTGATATTATTTCTTCAACCCTAACGAGAACAAGTGTTTATTGCGAACATGAGTTTTTCTTGAAAGAGAATTTCTCTCAAAGAAAGGGTAGAAATATTGAACTTGGAGAAGTTCAAGAGCAACAAATAAATGAACCTGAAGTTCAGCATGTTTCACAAGTTGTTGAGGAGCATTCAACAGATTTAGAAACACAATCACTGCGTAGATCCATAAGAGAACATCGTGCACCTGAGAGATTTGGATTTCTCGTTACGACACATGAAGATGTTATTATTATGGATCAAGATGAGCCCAGGACTTATCAAGAGGCAGCGTCTAGCCCAGACTCTGAGAAATGGATTGAAGCCATGAGATATGAGATGGATTCCATGTCAGTAAACCAAGTATGAACTTTGGTTGAACTACCTGAAGGGGTCAAACCTATAGGATGTAAATAGGGTTTCAAGAAGAAAATCGACATAGATGGTAATGTACAAACATACAAGGGGCGATTAGTCGCTAAAGGTTTTGGACAAGTTCATGGTGTAGACTATGACGAAACATTCTCCCCTGTAGCTATGTTTAAGTCCATTCGGATCCTGCTCGCAATAGTTGCATTCCATGATTATGAAATATGGCAAATGGACGTCAAAACCTCATTCCTTAATAGAAAACTTGAAGATGATGTGTATATGACACAACCAGAAGGTTGTCTTTCCAGAAAATACTGGAAAGGTTTGTAAGTTACAGAGGTCTATTTATGGACTAAAACAAGCTTCTCGAAGCTGGAATCTTCGTTTCAATGATGCAATCAAAGAGTTTGGTTTTATCATAAATGAAGATGAGCATTGTGTTTATAATAAGGCTAGTGGGAGTATTGTTTCTTTCCTAATCTTGTATGTAGACGACATACTCATCATAGGAAATGATATACCTACTTTACAGTCTGTTAAGACTTGGTTAAGTAGTTATTTTTTTATGAAAGATTTGGGTGAGGCAACATATAGCTTAGGAGTTAAGAACTATAGAGATAGATCAAGACGACCTCTAGGTCTGAGTCAAAGTACATATATAGACAAAGTGTTGAAAAGGTTCAGTATGGAAGAATCCAAGAAAGGATTTTTGCCTATGAGACATGGCATTTCTCTTTATAAGGAAATGTGTCCTTCAACTCCACTAGAAAGAGAACGGATGAATAAGATTCCATATGCTTCGGCTATTGGTTCTATAATGTATGCCATGATATGTACTCGACCAGATGTATCGTATGCCTAAGCATGACGAGTCGGTATCAAGCAAACCCTGGTGAAAATCACTGGGTTGCCGTTAAAAATATCCTTAAGTACTTAAGAAGAACTAAGGATAAATTTCTTGTCTATGGAGGGGAGGAAGAGCTTAGTATAAAAGTTTATACTGATGCCAGCTTCGAAATTGACAAGGATGACTCACGATTGCAATCGGGTTTTATGTTTTGTCTTAATGGAGGTGCTGTGAGCTGGAAAAGTTTGAAGCAAGGCACAGTAGTTGATTCTACAACAGAGGTTGAATACATTGCAGCCATTGAAGCAGCAAAAGAGGTTGTTTGGATCAAGAAGTTAATATCAGAATTAGGGGTTGTTCCCAGCATATCAGATGTTGTAGAACTCCGTTGTGGCAATAATGGAGCCATTGCACAAGCAAAGGAACCCAGATCTCATCAACGATCCAAACATATTCTTAGGCTCTTTCATCTCATTTGAGAGATCATTAATCGAGGAGATGTGGAAATATGTAGAGTACACATGGATGACAACATTCCTGATCCCTTGACAAAACTTCTTACACAGCAGAGGCATGATCGTCACACTGAGTCACTCGGTATTAGATATGTGAGTGATTGGTCTTAGTGCTACTGGGAGATTGTTAGAGTATGCCCAAAGACCAATCATATGATGATTGTAATAATACTTTTATTTACCGATTTTATTGAATAAAGGCATTATCGCTATTATTTTCATTTATATATATGTGTTTAACATAAACTGGAAGATAATAAAGTCCATATAATGACATAATTGTTCTTATTAAAAGATCCCTAGTCAAGTATTATTATGGGCATGGACAATAATAATACGCTTAAGACTAACATGTTATTGATTGATGACAACGAGTTATCATTGACATAGAGATGTCAGAATTGATACATGATTATATTGTTAGAGAACAATATATTGGATTAACCGACCATGAGCATATGTCTTGGATTATTATGTGACAGTCATAACATTGCTCATGGTGATGACTATATGTATGATCCTCAGACTTGAGATCAATACTATTCCAACATATATTGTTGTATGTTTTGATGCAGCTAAACAAGCTCTGTAACTGGTTGCTCTATAAAGACTGTTATTGAATATATTTCAATATATGTAGTGAGTGTGTATGATTAAGATATGATTTGTCCTTCCTATATAATAAGAAATATATCACAGGCCACTTGATTGAGTAAGACTAGAAACGCATGGCCATGCTCGAATCATAAACTATTCGTTAATTACAGTCTACTCTAGATATCAAGAAACAATAGATGGGCTATACAAGAGTGATTATTCCAAGACTTGTGCCTATTCTAGATATAAAGGACATAAGGATGTAATACATAAAAGAGTTAATCACCAAGATGATATGTCGAATCATATTTTATTGTAACTTAGGTGACAATGATACATTGCTAGATGTCACTCATTGTATGTAATATTAGAATTGTTCTAATAATTACTGCTAATGTTATAAGAACCTACAAGGTCACACCCTAGGATTGAAACGAGCAAAGATGTACAATTTGTTGTACGTTACTAAAATATATATCTAGAGTTAATTAAATATATGTTTTAATAATTCTGAATATTTAATTTCAATTAATTAAATATAGATTTAATTAATTTGAAATAATAAAATCTCTAATAAAATTAGGGTAATTTGGATATAAAAGGATTATTAAATTCTAATTAATTAAATATAGATTTAATTAATTTGAAATAATAAAACCCTAATATGATTAAGGTAACTTGGCTATAAAAGGGTGTGTTAGGTCTAGCAGTCGTTTTAGAACACACACAAAACCTTCAGCCGTTTTTTCTCTCAAAACTGTTTTGGGGAAGAAAAATATTGCTCTCAATCGGGTGAATTGAATAGAGGCTGAGACGTGATTTCGTGAAGGCTTACGATTACAACCGATCTACACCACCAGTATTCACTGTTGTCCTTGCTGTTTTTCAAGGAACCCACTGTAAGTATTCGCATCCCTTCCTCCCGATTTCAGTTTTTCGTACTTTGATCGCTGGTGAGACCGTCGAGTTTTGTTTCCACTGCGCCATGGGGTGCGCCGACGGTCCCAATACATGTTCCGATTAAATAAAACAATAATGATTTCATATCTTTACTTAGTACGAATCTAAAAATTATTATTGTCTTTTTAGGTCTCAAATTCGATTATCAAAATTTATCATAAAATATTTAAAGTCAAATGATTAAGAATTATCAATAACTAAAGAAACTGATTAGTACGATAATAATATTTTAATAACTTAATTAAAATATTTTTTAGTTTGAGGATGTATGATTAAATTAATCCGGAATCAATAAGAAGTGATTCATACCCAGTAGGCGGCAGTGAAACCAGCAACTCCGGAAACTCCCTGGAAATACACCATCGTCGCGTTCGGAAACTTCCCCAGAAACGGTTGTCCGATCAGATACACACCGTCCAACGCCACGTTCGGTTTCCCCCAGAACGGAACCATCCTTTCCCCGAACGACAACCGGTAACCCCAAGCCACCCAACAGAAAACGACACATGCAAAAGCGTAGAGCACCATGAAAGCCGAGTTCACCGCCCATTTCTTCTTCACCGAGCCTCCGTAAAGAATAATTAGCCCCGGGATGCTTTGGAGGCCGACGAGCGTAGCTGCCGTGAGTTGCCATGAATTGTCTCCTTTGTTCATCCAGTCCGGGCTGGCGTCATCGACGGCTAGATTAGGAGGGAGCGAAAACGAAGTTGCCATCTTCTTCCCTGCAAAAGTACCAACCAATTAACAGACGAAATGTTCTTTTTTCTTCTTCTGGGGTTTATATAACCAGAGAGAATCCTTTCGATGATGTCGATCAGCTGTCAATGCCATTGTTATATAGTATCTTTATTGTCTTTTTTACAGCTTCATTACCATTAGCAGCAGCTGCAGCAGCTCGATATTCTATTGCTTTTATCGAATTATCCAAGAGTGAAATTGGCATTGGATCGAATATAAAATTGGTGTTGTCCGCGACTGTATGATGAAGAATCGCTGGATGATGAGATCAAAAGTTCAATGAAGTTTAATCTGTTTATATGTTGTTTCCTTTCAAGTTGGCAATGACATTGATCCTACCGTGCAGAGGGAATCAAGATGCCAATAATAACATTGGAAAATAATGGATTACCGACATTCATTAGCGTAGGATCAAAAGTTTCAACTAATTGAACATTCTTTAATTACAAAATCCAATTCATAACTAATAATCAACCTGTCAAATAAATTTAGGTACCTATATTCATTCTCTAGATCATAGGCTCTTCTAGATTCACTAGAAGCATTTATATTTTTCTCTTAAAGTCCTCCCTTCCCTTCCAATAAGATTAAGATTAAATATCCAATTTTTTTTAAAAAAATAATGTTAATAGATTAAGTACACCATAGTTAAACCCTAGCCGTTCTCTCTTTCTCCTCTCCCTTTATTTTCTTTACAATTTGTGCTATTTTCTATAGATTAAATCAACTTTTTCTTTTTTGATTTTATTTAGTCGACAGTTACATCAATTTTGATATTGATTGTATAACCGTCGGATGTCTTTTTTATTTTTTTTATTTTTTAGGAATAATTATGTCTTTATGACATATTAATCTTTGCCTTTGTTGCATGTTTTTCTTTGTCTTTTGGTAGTTTTTGATTTTTTGACAGTTGTTTTCATTTATTTATTTTTAGGGTTGGATTTGATATCACCGCGACTAATCAAGATATCGCTTATTTGTTATCATGTTGATCTTCCCTGTTTTGGACCTCTGATTGATTTGGATATACGTTTTGTGTTCGTGGATAGTTTTGTTGGTGGTCTTTCAATAGTTTCACCCCATTTTGTAGTTCGTTTGTCGATGCAGTCAGATTTGTTCGTATCTTAATTTTGTTCAAGTATTTTGGTTAGGTTTTTTAACCTTTTCCTTCTTTGGTACTTGTTTGATCTAAGTGGCTAGTTTTTGCATCAATGGTTATAGGAAAATATTCTAATTATAATTTAGTTTACGCTTACAGTTATACTTGTAAATCTTCATTGTAATTCTAGATATTTTCTACTTTTAATAAAACTAGCGACTTTCTATCAAAATAAAAAAAAATACGAACACATAGATTCATTTAAAACTTGATAAATTATACCTATAACCACTTAATTATTGACTCTTTTCATTTTGATAATCGATTTTTAGTTTTATCAATTAGACCACTTAATTATTTAAGTGTTTCAATCAAATTATTGGCCGTTAATATTTAACAGTGGAGATGAAATGAAGGTTAACAAAATTGATATAATTACACATTTAATCCTAAACCACTTTTGTTAACTTTTGGTCTTTCATTTAATTATACAAAAATGATCATTTTTGTTTTAATTTTATTTATTTTTAGTCATTGATCTTTGAAAAAAAAATACTCCAATCACTTACATTATCAATTTATTAAATGTTGATAACTTGTGTTATCAATGTTACATTTTGGTCACTTAACTGAGAACCGTTAGTTTAATGACATGACACGTTATTAAAAAGGGTTATTTTTGAATTTGACCCATGAACTTTAGATAGATATTATTTATGGGTCGAATTAATATTTTATCTAAAACTTAAGAATTAAATTTAAAACTAACCTTTTTTTGTAATGTATTGCTTCTTCAAAATAACAAGAGCTAATGAATAGCGATCAAAATATAATATTCAATAATATAAACAATTATCTGGACAACGAGGGAGTGCGGGAGATGATGGTGGCGGCCAATTATCTGGACGCGAAAGAACTGCTGGAAATGTTGTTGCAAGCGGTGGCGGATAAAATCAAGAACAAGAGCGTGGAGTATGTACGGAGGTATTTCGGGGTGGAGAACGGTTATACGGCGGAGGAAGAGGCTGAGCTTCGGAAACGGTATGAATGGGCGGCCTTCGAAAACGTGGATCCTGACGATGATATCTGATGGATTCTGGATGATCGCCATCCAACTTCATTTTGATTAGAACAGTGATTATGATCGGTTGCTTTGAACAAGGAATCATATAATGCTATTGGCTCTTATGGGTCAAATAAACTGGTTTATCTCTTTAGTCAATTAGCTAAATGCATTGAATAATACACAACGCATTAAATATGAATCTTTTTAACAAGAACATTTAATCAGTTAGAGAGAGGCATATGAAAAAGCCTCATAAGTTGACCTTATCGACAAAGCCTTCTTTTCATCCCATCTCATATCAATAAATATGAAAATTTTAATGACTGTCATTTTATGTCGCTTTGAGTTTTAAATATTAAAGTTTAACGTTGGGTTTACTTTTTCGGTTTTAATCGAAGTAATTTTTCGAATCGAATTAGTTTGATTAATTCGATCGGTCATCGAATTAGTTCGGTCGAAAAATAATTAATATTTTTTCAATATTCAGTTAACAGTTAATTTGATTCAGAATCGATTGATTAACTGAATTATTAAATATCAAATATATTAGAGAAAATCGCCTCAGTGACCAAAAAAAAGTTATAATATACGATTTTAACCAACTTTTTTTGGATTTGCCAAAATGACCAACAAAATCGCAACGCGAAATAAAAATCGCAACGCGATCCCCAGAATCGCAAATCAGTTTCCAGAATCGCAACGCGATTCTTGAAAATCGCGATGCGATAGTACAAATTCGCATTGCGATTTTCCATAATCGCAACGCGAATATGAAAATCGCAACGCGAACACATAAATCGCAACGCGTATCCGTAAATCGCAACGTGTATCCGTAAATCGCAACGCGTATGGGTAAATCGCAATGCGTATCCGTATATCGCAACGCGTATCCGTAAATCGCAACGCGTATCCGTAAACCGCAACGTGTATCCGTAAATCGCAACGCGTATCCGTAAATCGCAATGCGTATCCGTAAATCGCAACGCGTATCCGTAAATCGCAACGATAATCCGTAAATCGCAACGCGTATCCGTAAATCGCAACGATAATCCGTAAATCGCAACGAGAATCTGTAAATCGCAACGATAATCCGTAAATCGCAACGAGAATCTGTAAATCACAACACTGAAATTTTGGGTATATAACACTGAAATCATAAACTAAATCCCTAAATCGCAACTCATTCCATCTCCATCTATCACTCTCTCCGGCGACATCCGTTCCTATATCCAACGACATCCTTCCCCATCCGACAACAGGTCTTAGTTTCGCATCTCGTTTGTTTAGTTACAACCATGAAATCATCTAATGTTGATCATGTTTGGATAGATTTGTGTTTTGGAGGGTCATGGGATAATGTTAATGGTGTTTTACAATATATGCCTTTACCCATAAATCTTCAACTAAAATTGTCTTTACAAAAGTTAACTTATGAAACTCTAATGCTACGTGTTTCAAATAAATTGAATTTAGAGCCCCTAAGTGGATTTAGGCTATCTTATCAGAGAAATGGTAAAGTTTATTTGTTAACCGACAATGAAGATGTTGAACGATTCATTGCTTACATTAGTGTTTCACAAGATGATGTTACATTGTATGTTGTTGAACCTAGAAGTAGTATTGTTGGGTCAGTAGCGGGTAGTAATCAACTAAGTTTTTCTCAAAACCCACAACCTTTCTCTAATCCAAATCCCAATCAACTTTCAGCACCAAATTCCGGTTTTCGTATTGACCAGTTAGACGATGATGAGCCAACAGAAAAAATTGTGAGTACTAGTCAGTATTCGAAATTTGGTCTTGGTCAATATCCGGACTTTGATATTGGTCAATACACGGATTTTGATGATGTTTCAGAAGAAGAAACAGACCATGCGTGTAATGATATTGATATTGGTCAATACCCGAATTTTGATGATGAAACAGCCGTTGCCGAAGAATGTAATGTTGATGATAATGAGGAGGAAGTTACGACTGTGAATGAACATGTTGAACATCCATTCTGTAATTCATATAATCCTGAAGAAGAAAAAGAAGAAGAAAAAGTCCCCGAAGAAAAGAAAATGCCACGGGCGTATAACTGGAATATGCCAGAATTACTTCAGATACCGGAAGAAGAGTTGATAAAGAAAGCAGTTGATTGTTACACAAAAGTTATTCGTATCAAGAAAGATGATTGTTTTGATACAAAGGAAGACTTGAAGATAGCTTTATATACGAAATGTGTGGAAGATGGCTATCAACTAAAAGTTAACAAATCAAGCAAAGATCGTTTCGAAACAAGGTGTATGATTGACAAAAACTGTACGTGGCGTATGATTGCAAAGAGAATAAAAGATTGCAAAATGTTTCAAGTTAGGACTTTTATTGATAAACATACATGTTCAAGAACCCAAGTTTTTCCTCACCATAGACAGGCAAACAAAAAGGTGTTGGGTGGTTTTCTGGCTGAGTTAATGTTTTTGAATGGCAGGGTATATCGGGGACATGAAATTATGACTGACATGAATGCTCGGTTCAAGATTAGTATATCATATTCTCAAGCTTGGAGAGCCAAATGTTATGCCTTGGAATTGTTGAGGGGGTCGCCAGAAGCATCGTTTGCCCAACTGCCGGCTTATTGTCACAATTTAAAGCTGAAAAATCCTGGGTCGGTAACTCATATCAAAACAGATAGAGATGGACGCTTTGAGTTGCTGTTTATCGCCATTGGTGCTACGGTTAGTAAATCAATATAATTTTGTTGACTCATTTTTGTTAGTTACATGCATTTCACATTTAAATGATTATATTTCTTGTGTATATTATTTTGTAGATTCGTTCGTTTATTACTTGCATGCGCCCAGTTATTATAGTTGACGGAGCACATTTGAAAGGTCGATACCTTGGAGTAAACTTATTAGCAGTAGCCATGGATGCTAACAATGGGATATTGCCAATAGCTTACGGGGTTGGCAAATCTGAAACCTCTGATTCATGGACATGGTTTATGGGGCATCTTAGGGATTGCATAGGTCTTATTAGCAATCTGACAATCATATCCGATAGGGCAAACTCAATTGACAACGCTGTTAGAAGGTGTTTCCCAGATGCTTTTCATGGACTTTGTGGTGTTCATTTGTATAGAAATCTAAAATCAAGGTCTGCTGGTATAAAAAAGCACAAATGGACATACTGGAAGGCTGTAAAAGCTTATCGGGAAGTGGATTTCAATAAGCATATAAATTGTTTAAGACGTGTTTTGCCTCAGTGTGCTCAAACACTAGAAGATGTCGGGTTTGAAAGATGGTCAAGAGTACATCAACTTGGAGCAAGATATGGTTTCATGACGTCTAATAGTGCAGAATCAATCAACGCTCTAAGTCGTCATTCCCGGAAATTACCCATTACTATGTTAATGGAGTTTTTTCGAGCCTCTATTCAACAGTGGTACTACAAGAAAAGAAACCATGCAGGTATTATTTCTTTGAATTCGTAACTTATCATATTTATATATTTTACTAAGTATTGTTTATTTAAATTTACAGGAACATTGGAACATCGTGTTACACCATGGACTGAAAAAAAGATAACGAAACGTGTTGTGAAGTCAACGTCATGGAGAGTTGAACCATGTTCAAACACTTTGTTTCAAGTACTGGATAATAACTTAAATGGGCTAGTCGATCTAAATGCAAAGACGTGTAGTTGTATGAAATGGCAAACATCTGGTTATCCGTGTGGCCATGTTATAAAAGTTGCTCTTCATTTAAACCAAGATGATTCAAGCGCATACGCTATGGATTGCTACACTACAGAAGTTTATCGACAGACTTATGCCGAGATTGTCTACCCTATTCCACATCCTTCTGAGTGGGACATACCAGATGACTTACAAACAGTTTTGCCACCAGCCATGGACAGAAGGCTACCTGGCCGACCAAAAAGTCACGATCGTATACCGTCTAAGGGTGAAGAGAAGAAGAGATCGACATGTAGTCGGTGCAAGGAAAGTGGTCATACAAGGTTGACATGTGGATCACCAGTGCCATCAAAATCATCTTTTCCTCTACCAAAATATGGATCCTCATCAAAATCCAAAGCTCATATGGTGTGAACTTTGTATTATGTAAACGTTGTTATTCAGTTGTATTATGTAAACGTTTTAACATTTAACATTTTATGTGTATTATGTAAACGTTGCCATCAAAAGCTCATATGCAAACGTTGTATTATGTGGATTTTATGTGTGAACTTTTAACATTTTCAGTTGAATTAATGACTCAGGCCAACCATTTTGACTTAACCAACTCTTGTTATTCAGTTGTTATCACTATTAGGCATGCATTTGACTATCGCAACACGGAAAATACAATCGCAACGCGAAATGAAAATCCCAACATGAAAATCGCAATGCGGAAATGAAAATCGCAACGAGAGAATCGCAATGCGAAATGAAAATCGCAATGCGAAATGAAAATCGCAACGAGAGAATCGCAATGCGAAATGAAAATCGCAATGCGAAATGAAAATCGAACCGACATAATCGCAATGCGAAATTAAAATCGCAATACGAAATGAAAATCGCAATGCGAAATGAAAATCGCAATGCGAAATGAAAATCGCAACGAAAGAATCGCAATGCGAAATGAAAATCGCAATGCGAAATGAAAATCGCAACGAGATAATCGCAATGCGAAATTATAAACGCATTGCGATTTTCATTTCCGCATTGCGATTTTCATTTCGCATTGCGATTCTCTCGTTGCGATTTTCATTTCGCATTGCGATTTTCATTTCGCATTGCGATAGTCATTTTTGCCTTCAACATAATGCAGATTGAAATCAACAAAATAAACCATTACATTTCAATCAATTAAACAAGCACAAATAAGAATTATGTTCGCATCAATTACACAAATCAACTTTTACAAATCATCTTTTACAAATCAATTAAACAATCAAAAATTGAATCAACTTTTACAAATCAATTAAACAATCAAAAAACAATCAATTAAACTATTGAATCAACTTTTGCAGCTCGACATCATTTTCACGCAGTTCACTTCTGAGATTAACCTGCAGAAACCAAACATTTGTTCAAACAACACTTTCTACGCAAATTATTGAATTCTAATTACTTAACCAAACATTTTCATTTATAAGTATATAAACTTACCAATTGTTTATGGACATTTTTATAACGCGGATGCAGGTAGGCAGCGTCTCGTATATATCGATTTAGCCATATAATGCCGAAACCACAAGCCTACTGCAGCTTTATCTCTATCGGTGGGAGGTAGATACTTGATGCTTCCCGTCGTCAAACGCTCCAACGCCAAGCATACGAGAGGACCACAATCTCCTCTGGCTCCGCTCGTTTGTTGTGGCGCGGTCTCGTCTCTAATAACTGTAATATTGAGCTTCTTTGGCTTCTTGTTTCCAGAACGAGTCCAATAATTGATCGCATCCAAGAATTTAGCCAAATGAGAGCTCCATCCCTTAATAACATCTCTTAAATCAGCCAATGATATGTAATTTATCATGCTGTCATACACTATTGTCTTAAGGGATGGGAGCTGAAGCTCGACGAGAATCCAATGTTTACGTTCCAAAACAGGGATAAACACCTGCAATCATAAGTAATAATTCATTCATTTGCGCACTTATTTCATAAAACCTTTAAACTCAATCTAAAATAAATACTAACCTTATCGACCTCCCACCATGCAGGATAAAGTTTAGCTTGTCCATTGCCCAAATCAAATGATTCATCTCGTGCATTCTTCAAGTGAACGGCGTGAAAAGACGTCGGCATTATTGTATATCGTATATTTTTATTTTTCTTAAGTTTTCTTATTATTAGAAGACGTGTCACCCACGCATCGATATGCTGTTTTACAAAAAAAGACATATATTAGTGACTTACATAAATTTAAAAAAAAAATTAATCAAATTGAAATATAAGAAAAATATAAGACTTACCCCCCCCATCGAAATAGCCATTGTCTTCGACCCCTAATAATACGCCCCACCAAGGCCGTTCAAGCAACAAAAAGATATCATCGGTGAGCTTGCATATGTCAGTGAAACACCCCTTGCTCCGCTCATGTAGATAAAAATCAACTGCGGTCTTAGCCCAAAGGGTGTTATCCAAAATTGTGTCCGGTAGTTGTTCCCTCTCCTCTTCAGATACCGGTATGGTACTGGCCGGTAACTCATACGAGAGCCAACTCTCATCCATCATGTCCGGAACCGGTGGGGGTTTCTCAATACTTCGATATATTACCCCATGTGAATCGGGCTCTGGAATGGTGGGAGGGACCTCTTCAACGATGACAGTTGCCTCTTGAACGGTGGGAGGGGACTCTCGAGGAATGATATGGGGGGCCTCTTCAACGATAGGAGTGGACTCTTGAGGGATGACAGGCGAGTCGGGCTTCTTCTTGCGGTGTCTTCGCACTATTGGGGTGTACGGAGACTTAATAGCACGTGCACGCTGTCTGATGCGTGAACTCCGTCGTGCAAGCATAACCCGACGTAAAGCATCCACTCTATCGGGCCGCTAAATAATTAAATACAAAAATCAGTAAATAAACAGACATGATATTTAAACAGTGAAAACAAAGACAAATATGTTTCAAACTTGCATTGTATTCACCCAAGTCATTATTCTATCATAGTTCACAAAATGCATCAGATAACAAAGAAAAATATGTTTCAAACTAATACCCTGAAGTTAGTATTTGTCTTTGATTTGTCTATTGGTTGAAGTAATGCAATCCATTCAAGTTTCAATTTGCAGAAGAAGAAATAGTTTACTTTCGCAACACGAAACTTAAAATCGCAACGCGAAACCAAAATCGCAACGCGAAATGAAAATCGCAACGACAGAATCGCAATGCGAAATGAAAATCGCAACGAAAGAATCGCAACGCGAAATGAAAATCGCAATGCGATTTTGGTTTCGCGTTGCGATCTTGTCGTTGCGATTTTGGTTTCGCGTTGCGATTCTGTCGTTGCGATTTTCATTTCGCGTTGCGATTTTGGTTTCGCGTTGCGATTTTAAGTTTCGTGTTGCGAAAGTAAACTATTTCTTCTTCTGCAAATTGAAACTTGAATGGATAAATTTACTTTCAACCAAAAGACAAAACAAAGACAAATACTATTTCACAGTGTTAAAGAATACACAGTTTAGCAGAATTGGCAGCAACCGAACAAATTTACTTTCAACCAAAAGACAAAACAAAGACAAATACTATTTCACAGTGTTAAAGAATACACAGTTTAGCAGAATTGGCAGCAACCGAACAAATTTACTTTCAACCAAAAGACAAAACAAAGACAAATATATTTCACAGTGTTAAAGAATACACAGTTTAGCAGAATTGGCAGCAACCGAACAAATTTACTTTCAACCAAAAGACAAAACAAAGACAAATACTATTTCACAGTGTTAAAGAATACACAGTTTAGCAGAATTGGCAGCAACCGAACAAATTTACTAAGCAATCTAAGTGAAATGGCTAATCTAAGTGAAATTACGAGTAAATTTATCATTAAGTTAAATATGGAAAATCTTAAACTTACCTCGTTGCGTAGAGTATGAACCTCATTCTGCAACGATACTATCATCTCACGTAGAGCGGCAACCTCACCACGTAAAGTTGACACCTCCACACGCCATGCACCATCGTTATCGCGTAGAGTACCGATCTCCTCACGCAAGGCATTGACCTCATCACGTAACTCCCTTGACTCATCCCGTTGAGGTGGAGGTGGAGAACAGGGAGATAGGAGTCGTGGCATCTTTGCCGGTCGCCTATCATGAGGTGATGGTGGAGAAGAGGCTCGATGATGTGACGGGATAGGTGGCTCTCGTTCTAGAGATGTATAGTCGGGTCGATCGGGTGATGGCTCTAGGTGAGGTGATGGCTCTCGAATTGGAGGAAGTGGATGCTGCTCATCATCCGTGCCATCAAAAAAATTCTGACTAGCTTGCCACCAATCAGTGGCAAGCTCTTCCTCCGTGGGTGTCAGTCTTTGTAATGGAATGTTGGCCTCCTAAAATATAAAAACTCAAACAAAGTTAAACGTCTACTATTAATAACTTGTTTATATATTATATGAAAGTATTTGTGTTAACTTACATTATTTATTGTGGCATATGGTATTAAGTCTTCCCAATCCAACAGAGTTTTCCTCTTCCAGGAAATAGCCCTGGGAATATCATTTGACGTTTTTATTGCATATGTACGCATGCTGGGGAAAGCCTCGAATATCCAAATCTACAAACAATATAATAACAAAATTAGTAATTGTTAAATAATTAATTATAATTTTAGAAACATTATATAGAAATTCTTACCTTAAAGGCCCAAACAAAGCCTGACAAAGTGTATTTGGACCCATCGCCCCGCAAACTTTTGCGGTCATCAAAGGCAGACGACAACTTAGTCCAGGTAGCTTTCCATATATACGAACCCCACGGAAACAGATTCCATGCATTCAGGTCCTCTACCAATATTATTAGCTCCCGATGAATAGGTTGTCTGGCCTCTCTGCCTAAAAAGCCGGCATACACAAGTAGTAGAAGGCATACTCGGACAACATCGACGTCTTCCATCCGAGTGAAACCAGCTTTCTTATTAAATAATTTCTTCAGGTCGTCGACATGTAGGTTCGGCTTCTCCATTGACTCATCCGGAAAAACCCGGGATAACCATGATGGGCGGGCGATATGACGAGTGTACCGGCCTACATCATCGTGTCCGAATCGTAGACCAGTGATTAAGCAGAACTCCTTCCGCCCAAAGCAAGTATACGCTGGTGGAAAATGAAACCATATCTCTTCCTCACCACGTTGTATACTGTCGGGTAGATTTGATGTCATGGTCTGAAGCCACAAATGGGTCAAATTAGCATCTCCACCCGGATGCTGTACTCTCAGCCATGGCCCGAAGCAGGTTTCCTCAAACAATTGTCTTTGAGCAGGTGAAAGCTTCTTTGCAATTGTAGTGGCCAGGCTGACTTTATTTCTCAAGGTCAATTGAGCCGAAAAAAATTTCTACAAAAACAATAAACATACCAAGTTAGATATACCAAAAACTACACTGTGAAGATATACCAAAAACAATAAACATAAAAAGTAGTAGTTTATTCTTTAAACTAAAATTTGCAACACTGTTTTGTCTTTTGGTTGAAATGAAAATCGCAACGAGAGAATCGCAACGCGAGATGACAATCGCAACGAGAGAATCGCAACGCGAAATGAAAATCGCAACGAGAGAATCGCAACGCGAAATGAAAATCGCAATGCGATTTTGGTTTCGCGTTGCGATTCTCTCGTTGCGATTTCCATTTCGCGTTGCGATTCTCTCGTTGCGACAGTCATTCTCTCGTTGCGATTTTCATTTATCTCGTTGCGACTCTTCTGCAAATTGAAACTTGAATGGATTGCATTACTTCAACCAAAAGACAGAACAAAGACAAAGACAAATACTAACTTGAAAATCGCAACGAGAGAATAGCAACGCGAAATGAAAATCGCAACGAGAGAATCGTAACGCGAAATGAAATCTAAGTGAAATGGTTAATCTATTATTGAAATGACCAGTAAACTTATCATCAGTTTCAATATGAAAAACCTACAATAATGCAAACATTTCAAAATAAAAATAATTAAAAAAACTAACCCTCGGAGGTTGATTTTCCATTTCTGAATATTGTGAGGGATTTCTGACCGTGAATGGTTGTGAGGGATTTCGCCGGAGATGGGGACGGAAATCTTCGGAGATGGGGACGGATTTCTTCGCCGTAGAGAGTGAGAGATGGAGATGGGACTGAGTTGTGATTTTAGGTTTTAGGTTATGAGTTGCGATTACGGGATTTTGTCTTAATATTCTTTTTGTAATTTGAAAATAAAATACGCGTAGCGATTATAATGGCGCTTTAAATATCGCGTTGCGATTTACGGATACGCGTTGCGATTTTATGTATTATCGTTGCGATTTATGGATACGCGTTGCGATATACGGATACGCATTGCGATTTACCCATACGCGTTGCGATTTACGGATACACGTTGCGATTTACGGATACGCGTTGCGATTTATGTGTTCGCGTTGCGATTTTCATATTCGCGTTGCGATTTTGGAAAATCGCAATGCGAATTTGTACTATCGCATCGCGATTTTCAAGAATCGCGTTGCGATTTTGGAAACTGATTTGCGATTCTGGAAACTGATTTGCGATTCTGGGGATCGCGTTGCGATTTTTATTTCGCGTTGCGATTTTGTTGGTCATTTTGGCAAATCCAAAAAAAGTTGGTTAAAATCGTATATTATAACTTTTTTTTGGTCACTGAGGCGATTTTCTCAATATATTATATATATTAAATACCCATTTTAAGCTAAAACTCATTAATAATTATGACTCAATTATTTTTTGACCACACTAGACTCATTAAATTATTAATACCTATTTATATTCTAACTCAAATAAAAAAATATGTCTATTATATTCAAATTAATCTAATTAAAAAATTATAAAAAATTAGTTAATTCGATTAATTGACCGAGATAATCAAACTTTATTCAGTTCAATTATTATTTTCAAAATATAAATTCAATTCAGTTAACGGTTAAAAAATGTCAGGTTAATGGAAATTCGATTCGGTCAATGACCAGATTAACCATTTGATCACTCCTAATTGTATTCCTTATTTTTTTTAAAATAAAGAAAAAGAAAGAGAGTCATTAAACTGCGTATAAAATCCCATGTATAATAGCCAGTTTTAATTTTTATTCTCTATTTCTTTTTTGTTTAATCAATTTCTTTATCATTAAATTAATTAATTCAGTCATCTTAAAATTAATATATATTAGAAAGTTAAAATTTACTTGAATTAGAATATAGTTTAACTAAAATTGTATTTGTACAATGACAATTTAACCTTCAATATTTATATTTCTTTTATCAAACTAACCATTATTTTTTTCTTCTTCTTAGTTAAATCAACCCCTAACCTTTCAGAATTAAAAAAGAAAAAAAGAAATCAAATCATTTTTTTTTAAAGAGAAAAAGTTGGACAAAAATGGAAAAGCACAAAATAACTTTGGATTGCTTTAATGAAAGTCCCAAGCCTGACAAATTACAACAAATGTCTTCCAATACCCACTCAAGCAAAGATAATTATAGTTCCATGGCCAGCAACATAATTCTTACAAGCAAACATCATAAAACCAAACAGCAAATGACATGTTAAAGCAACGTCCACTCTCAATGTTACAGCTTGTGCCTAACCTACCACTAAAACAACCTAACTACAGGATAAAGCAGGCGGAAATGTCATTGCAACAAACCGATTACGATGTGTTGGTGAATCATGAATCGCTTGGCTGCTGTTCCGATTGTTTCTGCTGTGGCTGACCATGAGGCCATGGCATGAAAGCCATGGGTGGTCGAGGCTGCTGGCCTGGATACAATGCAGCTGCTTGATCGAGTGGTTTTCCCATTATCATCCCCGGTGATCCCACAGGATGCTGTGGGACATAGTAATATGGAATATCGGCAGGTGAGCCAACTAAAGGAATAGTGGCCTTGGTGATCCCAAGTCCCTCCTCTTTCAACTCGTCTCTCGGAATGATATCGACTAAGAAATCAAAGACATCGGTCCTTGAAATTGCAGCTGCTATATCATTCTTTTGTAGTGTCCTCCTTTTGTTCTCTTCTGTATGGATCCAAGAGCGTAAAGTCAGTTCCAAGATGAACATTTCGCAAGCTTTTGCAAAAATTACAGGAGCCTCTGCTGATATCATCCGAACGTCTTCATCAGCTTTCATTATTATTTTTATCCGAGCAAGTGGGAGACTGTGATTCTTGAAGTCTACTGTTTGTTCGATTTATTGCATCTGGTTAGCCCAGAACACTTGAAGCTGCTGCTGTTGTTGCTGCTGCTGTTGGTGGTGAAAGTGCTGAGCTTGTTGGTAGGAAAGTTGATGTGGAGAACTAGAGAAAGTAACCGGAGGCTGAGTTTGTGAAGGGACGGCTACTGTCAGAGTGCCAGACGTGACCATTGGAGCAGTTTGGTAAGGAGCATTAGAATAGCCCATCTGCCCGTCACCAGGTACAACTCCCATCGTGGGCTGTTGCTGCTGCTGTTGTGTTTTTCCCGATTGATCCATGGCAATTTTACAGAATATCTCTTTTGATCTTGTTCTATCTTCTCATTACCCCACGCTGTTACAAATAAAGATAGAAAAGTATATATTAAGAAGATAAAAGGGTAACCTTGCTAACATAAATTCTTCAAACCGTCATTTTCAAGATCATTTAGAAATAATGCACAAGTAGAGAAAAATAGCACATGTTGTATCTCTTCTATGGTTTTTCCATTCATTAACATGACAAGAATCATCGGCTATATCTAAAAATCTTCGATAAATTTTACAGGGCATCAAGATCAAATGCTGAAGCAACACTAGATTTCTAAGGTGCAACATCATACAAAGATGAAACAGTCGATAAAAATAACTAAAATTTTGGCCATAACTACAAGTGGATGGACCATCCACCATAAAAAAGACATACAGACACACCGCTCTTCCAATCGTTCAAGCTGCAGTCCTATTAAAAACTTTTGAGTGCTAGCCAACAAAAATTAAAACATGTGTGATCAAGTTGAATTTCAACAGTTGCCTATATTTAACCAAGGCACTCCACCTCACTCTCCTCCACTTCCTCCTCCCTCTAAACCAAATGCTTAAAGGCTGATCGTGTTACTTTTTCCGCTAGTGACTATTACATCCAAATGGCATAACCTCTAACACAATACAGGCAAAACAGAAATTCATAAAAGCCTTATGATAATAAGCCTTCTCTTACCATCCCATAATATGAGTATCTCTAAACCATTGAAACAGGATAAGTCAGTAGCACGACCAACCAACTGAATTTCACTAGTTTTATTCCAACCTGCATATATATAATTGATATTTAAAATAGTTCAATAAAACTCTGAAATACAAGTCCGTCTACTCTTAAAGCTGAATACTTTCAAATTCCAAATCCTAAACTTGAAAAACTACCACATACAATTGACATGCATGAGTAGCCTAATTACAATCGAGCAATTGCATTTTTCATTCATAGCAGAGAAAAAATACAAACAAATAAAAACCCAAAACTTGATTTCCTTTTTCTAGAAAGAAAACCATACATGCAGTGGGATAGGAAATAAAGATGTGGGCAGTTACACCCTAATAAAAACACTAACAGCTCTGCTTGCTTCCTAGGATTCACTAAGAAAGAACTGATAAGAAGCTTCTTTTCCAAGAGAATAAAAACCCAAAATAGAAATTTTCTTTATGGTCCTCTCCCACCAACCAAACAAGAAAAGGAGAAACCCAGAAATAAAAAAAGATTACCTGTGATATATCTTCCTTCCTGCAGTTGAATCGTCTCGGGACACCAACAAGAAGAAAGAGACAATGGGAGACCGGAAACGGAGGGCTGATGGAGCTTTCAATTTGAATGTTCAATAAAGATAAATAACTTCAATTTTGTAAGAGAAAGGGATTTCTGGAGGTATCTTACAAAAGGACCACGTGTCGATGAGCTTTAATACCTGACCCAGGACACAGTTATAATTTATTCCACGTGTCCAACACCAAGTGGTCAAACGGGTCAGAGGAGGACGCTCACGACCTCACGTATTCCACCGCGACGGAAATAATGGCTGCGAATGCAAGCGGGAGGGGTAGTTTAGAAAATTTGTTTGAATATATGAAGCACGTGAAAAGTGCGTGGTCCTGTCGGATAAATACGATGTTAGGGTTGAGGTCACGTGAGAAAATGCAGGCCTTTCAACTACTTTACCAAACAATTCCTTGTATTGTATTTGGTGTCATGGCTGCAAAATGAGGCAATATGTCGAGCAGCAGAACGGAAAGGCTCCTTGCACATCATTGATCTAGGAATGAAACATACACTTCAATGGCCTTCCCTGATAAGAACACCATCATCAAGGCCCGAAAGTCCCCCCAACTCTTCGTATCACGGAATTAACTAGCAATGAAAATCTCCTAGAGCTTGAAGCCAGCATGAAGTCACTGGTCGAGGATGCTAACTCACTTGGTATAGCAATGGAGTTCCACATGATATCAGAGCCAGTTACACCATTGACTTTTGACCCAAGAGAATCTCAACTTAAGAGAAGGGGAGCCATTATACATCAACAGTGTCATGCACTTGCACAAATATGTCGAAGAGAGCAGAGGATCACTCAAAGGAATGCTCCAAGCAATCAAGAAACTAAGCCCGGTTTCGTTGACAGTGGTGTAACAAGATGCAACCCACAACTGAACGTTCTTTCTCGGGCGGTTTCTCGAGTCCATTCTCTGCTATTCAGTCATTTTTGATTCGCTTGAAGCGAGTCTACCCAAACATAGTCCTCACTCCTCAAAGGATGAAGATGGAAAAGCTTCACTTTGCCGAAGAAATACAGAACATTATAGCTTACAAAGGGTAGGACAGGACCGAAAGCCACCAAAGAGCGGATAAATGGTGAAGACAATTAGGTAGGCAGAGTACATTCTTAAAACTCTGATCTTGATGAATTACTTGACATAGAAAATAAGTGCACTATGAACTTCTATAGAAAGCCAAACTCCATCTCCATATTCAATTTAAGGTGAATAAAAAGGGTAGCAATTATTTGAAAAGATGCACATCCGTTAGCCAGTGTCAACGCAGTTTAAAAAGGTCGAAGATAAAGTTTTTTTTATCAAGTACAACGGTACACTAAATCACAATATTTTGTTCAACAACATTATTATTCCTTCATAGAGAAGCCTTCCATTCCAAAAACAATTAGGAAGCCCCGATTCTCCATTTCCATGTGAATATATAATTAAATACTACTCGAATGCGTGAACAATTGAATGAATATCTAGTGGAAACGACATTTTCGCTTTCACAAATCATTTTCATTTCGATGCCTTGTGACCCTTGCTTTGTCGGCTAGCAGCAGCTGACATAGTCCGCAATCGATTAGCGATTTCTGTGAATGATGGCCTGGCTGCAGGATTGGGGGACCAACATTGTTCCATCAGTTTTCTCCATTCAGGATCACAAAAGCTTGGAATTGTTGGTCTCAGCGTGTTACTTACAATGCCTCCTGCATATCCAAACAACTTTTAGATCACAAAGAGAGTATGACTAGAACCAAGGAATATAAAGGTAAACATGACAATCAGGGGACTAAAAAGATGCTAATTCAGGAAAATGCAAATAACCATCTCATAAGCAACCCAGCATATCCATGTTAGGAATCAACATGAACAGATACTTTCCATGAATGAAGCCCAAAACTCAGATGTCAGTTAACAGGTAGCAATGCCTCACTGTCAATAAAACAGACTACCCTCAAAGGATTTTGTAAGTTCATCAGTCAAAAATACCAAAACTACTTCCATATTATATTTTGGCTCCAGAAGTAGAAAGTTATTCCAGCCCAATGGATGGACAACATAGAACATTGCTTCAAAATAGTATGCTAATGTTGTTTCTAGTTTCTCATTTGCCTCTATAATTGATGAGAATATTCTGACACAACCAGAAACTTAAAAGCTACAAGAAGTACTCGAGTCACACCTATAATTGCACCATAGTGAATATTGGCATAAGGCTCTTCACCAGTGAAAATCTCCCATAGAACAATACCAAAAGAGAACACATCAACCTGCAGATCAACAAATAAATGTGAAGAATAGTACTAAAAAATGACATTATGTCACTAGCTATATATACACACACACAAATATATATATATATATACATATATCCCAGACAGAATAAGTAACAAAATATGGTCGTCTTCAACAATTAAAGCAGCCACCTTTGTGATATCATGAAATCAGGTTAGGAAGTACACAGAAGATGAATAGGCTTCCAAGGAATTATCTCAATATCAAAATATAATTTTCTTTCACATCCCCCATCCACTGACCCATCTCTTTTCTCTATTTTATATTTTTAATGAATGTTTCAGTTAAGGCTCCCATAAAAGAGTGTGATCATGAATGTATCCGTGTGGGCAGTTGAAAGTGTGGCAACAAAAATACAGTAGGAAAAAAGGGCTGAAAGTTATGAACTCTCCATTGGGTTTTAGATTGCAATACTTAGGTAAAACCTCCAAGAGACCCATGGGAAGAATCAGGAAGAGCAAATAGCTTCTTGTGCCAGTTCAAGTTAATTTCATAAACGACATCTTACCTTTTCTGAAACCTTATTGCTGCCCCCATTCAAGAGTTCTGGAGCCATCCACGGTAGGGTCCCCCGAACACCACCAGAAACTAGGGTGTTACGTTTGATTTTAGACAGTCCAAAATCACCAACCTGGGAAAGAAAGAATCTTAGAGAGGTAATAATTAGCACCAAATTTTAACCAACTTATTCGACCAGGACAGAGAGGTAACCTTGCAAATAGGCCGTGAAGGATCTTTCAAGTTAACAAGTAAATTATCACATTTCAGATCAAAATGCACAATATTTTTTGAATGTAGATATTCCATCCCAAATGCTGCATCCATAGCAATTATGAGTTTCTTTCGACGATCAAGTAACCTGAAAATTAGGATTAGGTAGAACAGTAGCATGAGATATTTGTGAACTAACAATATGAAAATATCACCCCACCCCCAAAAAAAAAAGTAAAACAAACAATTCATCGATAACAAAGTGAAAAAAAAATCACCTATCCTTGCGAAGTAAAACATGCCTAAGGGAACCATCAACCATGAACTCTGTAACAGTAGCCATTGTTCCTCCAGGACCATCTTGCACCACCCCATAAAATGCCACCACATTTGGATGGTGAAGCTTTGAAAGAATGTCAGCTTCCCGCCAAAATTCAATGGTCTGAGGATTTAAGTGTATATCTTTTAGTAAAGCATTAAGTACGAAAATAATACTAGAGAAAAAAGGCAGTAGCAAACATGCAATAATAATGACTATGATAATAGCTAAATAAAGAAAAGAAATCATTGCCGACAGCCATGAGGTATAGTGATCATATATCAAACACCGGCAACTACAAGTACAAAAAACAAGGTCTCTATTTGGACCCCTTCAGGAGAAAAAAAAAACCAAAAAGATATATGTTATTTTTAGTTTGTTAACTTCCTTTTAAGATCAACAGGCTTTCAAACAATGGTGTCATGAACGAATATGTAGAAAATGTATTCTACGCATAGTCAATATTGATTTGTGTAAGGCAAATTACCAATCTTTCTTGCTCAGATGATCGACCTGTGAAGCAGCTCTTCTTGATTCTCTTGATGGCAACATCTGATCCCCTCCATTTGCCATGATATACAGTCCCAAATGTACCAGAACCCAACTCCCTCAACTCTTCAAGATCGTCATTATTTATGAGCTACAACATCAATCCCGGACAAACAAGTAAAAATCAAGTACACATTACAGAAAATATTTCAGGAAGTAGGTAGACATTGTCATAAGATGTTGAGGCCCAGAATATAACAAACAAACAAGAAGAGAGATGAATTTTTTTTGTTTCAGTTTATATGTGCACGAAAGTTCTCAAAAGCAAAACAAATGTCAGAAACACATCCATGCAGCTTCGAAGCATTTTATGGCCAGTATATACTCCAAAAAGCTTATCCCCATTGCATTTGAGTCGACAAAATTAAGTTTATAATGAGAAACAAAGGTTGAATCTGAACATATAAAAAAGAAACAAAATTTAAATTAGCACAACAAAAGAACAAATTTTCTAAAATATATATTTCAATGCCTTTGTCGATTTAAGAAACCATTCAACAGCTAGAATTAGCTATTGTATGCCTAGAACTTTAATCATGAAAAAGTAGTCAGCAGAATCAAATTCTGTGCTTTCTTAGATACAGAATAAATAAATAAATAAATAGCTTCAACTAGTATCAGAATACACATCTAGAATGAGCTGAAGGATGACTCCAAGCAGGGGCGGTCGCTCCCCTAAAAATTTAAGATTACTATATGTTTTAGATTTTTTCTATGTATTTTCTATTGAAAATCTGTTTTCGCCCCCCCCAGAATTTTATAAGTTTAAGTTTGCCCCCTAAAAATTTTTTAAGTTCAAGTTCGTCCCCCCTAACATGAAATTCTGTGTCCGTACCTGAACACTAGAAATAAATATAAATTGTCCCTTGCATACTGGGTTTTTAATTTTTTATTAGATTATTTTGTGGGGCACACGTAATGAGTAAAAAGAAAGTTAATTTCTCCAACTAGAAGTCTCTGTAAAGACGAGCAAGCACTGGTAAAAACTGTTCCGCTATCCAGTGGGGTGTACACCCAGGCGCATCTAGCTGTTGCACCTAGGCATTAGAAAACAAAAGTGCTAAACATGTCTTTTTGCAAGGCAATGAATACTAAAAAAAAGGTCTGCATTATTGAAGTCCTTTCTATTTTCTTTTAACTTTTTTTCATAAAATGAACCTTTATTAATTATTAGTAAGATAAGGATAATAAAAACTGCTTACTTCTCAAAATTGAGTATTCGGCAACAAACACGGGTTCAAACTATCAAAGGAAATAATTCACATTGGCCAACAAAAGAAAATTTTGCTTGTTTTGTCGGATAAATTGCACCTCTTCAAAGTTCACCATCAAGATATATATCTTAAGGTTATTATATATACATATTCAAACGCATATAAAAACATTCGCATACACAACTTTATTCGCAAAGCCAAACGCCTATTGTGCACCTCGCCCCTCTGAAAACACTCTCACGGATCAGCTTATTATCTCTACATAAGTACACTGGTCTAACAGAATTCATAGTTAAGCTTACAAGTTTTAGTTTCACATACATAAATGTACACGGGAAGTAATCATAAAGATGAAAAGTTTGCATGTGCCAAAAGGCAACACAAATTGCAGAACAAAATTTGAAGTTACCAATAAATAATAGTTTATTGCAAGTAGCCAAACAGTGGTCCAGTCCATTTCATATTCACCAAATGTATAACAAGAGAAGCAGGAGAAATTGTGACAAAGGTAGCATACCTGCAACGTACTTATATAAAAATCTCCTAGAGAAGGATCCAAAGGAGGTAGACCAACGTTCCCCTTCTCTGATTTCGGCTTCTAGAAGAACCCATGCAGTCATATTCTGTTAGCAGATGTCTTTTAAGGAAATGAGGTGTACAAAATCAATTAATCATTGAAACCAATTACCTCATAATCCGACTCTGGTGTTCTTAGGTTTTCTATCATGGCATTGAACTGCATACTTTCACAGATTTGCACCTGGGGTTGACCATCCTTCAGGTTGTTTTCACCAAAATTATGATCAGATTCAGCTTGGCTCAATGAAACTACACCCCGTGAAGTAAACTGATCTGATATATGATCTCGGTTGACAAGGGAACCATCTTTTTCTTCAAAATCTTGCGCCAACTTCTGAAAATATGACCAGTGTTTTGGCTCATGGCCTTCCATGTTCAAGCTCAAGCCAGCTCCATCTGTTTGCAGTGGGCTAACACCAGAGGACTCTTCAGAAAGCATTGCTTTGGAAAAAATATCAAAAAGGAAATCACGAGGAAATCGATCATTAATATCAATAAGAATGTCCCCATGATCTGCCCTGATGATACCACTGGAATCATCTTTTGTTGAACTCTCCGTCCTCAAATCAACCTGAAAATGTCCAGGAGGATTTTTGCTAGTCAAGTTGACATCATGGGGCAAAGCAAATGTTGATTCGCTTGCTACAGGTTGCCCTAGTCCAGTTTCCACTGATTCATTATCTGGAAGGTTATCTTTCAGACAACCAACCCGAACCCCATCCTTGTTTGGAGCTTGTATATTGTCCACGGGATTTGAAACTGCTTGCTTCAAACCTGTGTCCAACACATCTTCAGAAAGCATTGAGTTAATCAGAGAAACAGCACCAGGATGGGGACCGATATTAGAAGGTTTACCAGCTGAGCTTTCAGTATGGGAAGCAATATTACTATCTCGTAACTTTTCAACAGTTTCTGTGTTTGGACCCTGTTGTGCCACATTAGATTGTGGGTGGGCTAATAGCAAATGGGAACCTAATGAATCATCAGACTTTGACAATCGATTTAGCGAGTCTAACTGCTCCCGAGGTATTCTTTCCGAATAGTAAACCTTGTGTGGAGGTGCAGTGGGCTCAAAGTAGCTTAGATCAGCAGGATTGGAATCAGAATCAACATATCTAGAAGTAGAATGATGGTCAGCATTACCCAGTTTAGGAACTGGCACTTGATTCACAGCATCAGAATATGAGACAACTTTTTCATTTTCCTGGTTTTTAGCTTCATTTTTTACCCAAAAAAGGGATGCATCATTTGAAGCAACTGCAACTGGAACTTCTTCAAGAGGGAAATGATTTATCACCTTTCCATCCTGTGTCTGGGAAGAAACTGTGTGATCTGTTCCCAAGGGATGTTGATTTTCAAGGTCATTGCCCTGATGGCCTGAACCCTCTGGTTTCAACTCGGTCGCCAGCAACCGAAGATTCTGCTGTTGAAGGCCATCGTATGGTTGCACTTCGGTCAAGTGTTCATGTTGATTCATAAACCCATTAGGAGTAACTGAATTAGAAAATTCTGCAATATTAGAATAATTAGAAGAGTTATGACCGTACTGCAATGGATACCCCACCCTCTGGTCATGATAAAACCGTGGATGGATTTCATAGGTGCCTGAGGAACTTGGTAGAACTGGTTGAGAAGACTGAAAAGTTGATGATGACACCATACTGCCAGGAATGTTAGAAGAGCTAATAACAACTGAGTCTCTTGCAACTCTGCTTGATACCCTGTCTATATTCTTTCCCTCTGGTTCTGTTAGATTGTTAGCAGAAAAGCCTGTCAACCCCTGCAGAGTAGAGCTTGTCCTTGTTCCGAAGTCCATTCCATTGACAGCTACCACATATTGAATCTCAGAATCACCATCCATGTTGCCTACACCAAACTGAGTATCCTCCAAATCATTCAGTGAGAACAGAAACATCCTAAGCTTTTGAGAGGCTTCTTTGTCTAGAAGCTCGTTACATTCCTCCATCATATTCTGCAGATCTTCATCTGAGGACACAGACACTAAAGCATCAAAGTCCTCTCCTGGAAGCTGATATTTGATCACTTCTGTTTGGTCATAAATTGCTAATATCTTCTGCTTAAGTTCCTGCCATGAAATATCCTTTCTGATGCGAATTATGCGTGTTTCACCTCCAACATACCTTAGTTTTCTGTCACTTGGTCGAGATAGGATTTTTCCACCAAAGCTGCAGAGAACTTTCATCTTTGCTGATGTGCCGTCAGAGGTACCAAGTGACATGTATAAAAGACCTCTGTTATTTTCATAGCCCGAGGTAGTTTGCCGCATTGATTGAAGTGACCCGTAACAACCTTGGTTTTCATATATAGATCCTTTTCTTTCAAACCCCTTTGGACCTTTCTCTACTACGTTAAGCATCGAAATACCAGACCCACTTTCAGAATCTGTATGACTAATTCCTAGAATACCTTTTAGATCCATATATCCTGTTGCATAACTGGATTCACCGAGAGAACTTGAGATGAAAGGCTTCTTAGGATTTAACCGGTCCCGCATAAATTCAAAATTGAACTCCTCACCAGTCTGTATGGAAAAATTAAGTACTGGTTTGACATCAGATCCTTTTGGCTCAGGAGGTCTTATACTCATGTTTGAGCTGGTTATAGGATCTGCCAAAAATGCTTGAGTTGCATGAGGGAATTCCCCATTTCCATGCTCCACAGAGTGGTATTGTTTACCAGCTCTAGAATGTTCCATGAAATTGCCGTTTGGATTTTTCTCAATTCATTTAGTCTCAATTGACTTCCTGTGCCCACATGCCATCATTCATATATAAAAATAAGCCGACGAATACATAAAGAAATCACCTATTAACAAGCAATCACCATACAACAGAAAAGTCAAGCTTTCCAAGCAACTGAAACTCACAAGCAAATTCTATTTAGTTTCTAATTTCAGAACCAAAAACATATGAGAATTGTCGTTAGGAACCTTTATGAGGAGTAACGGCTATTGGACCTGCAATAAGACAGGCTTTAAATCAGATTTTGCAGCAAGTAACAGAATTCAAGACTAAGTTTGGGTAATGAGAAAGTAAAACAAAGATGAAAGAAACTAGGAATTGATGCACAAAGTTAACAAAGATTTTCCTCCTAAATTTAAACAAAAACTAGTCCAAAAAAACTTGCTAGGAGCAGAAAACAGTGAGCTTTTGAAACAACATTATAATTCTAAACTACGAGAGTAGATATCATCACCAAAACTAGCAAACACTTGTAAGATCATCCAACCAAAGACTTTTACCAAGGATAGTGATTGAGAAACGAAGCTCCCTCCCTATCAACTATCTTGAACTCTCAACGCCTGTCTTTATTTTGACATGTAGTAGGTTGCCTTCTCAGCTGATTATTGGAATTTCAAAACTTTGCAGTACAAAATTATCGCCATCAAATGCCATTAACAAATTATCATCCTTCCAATCCGCCAACATGCAACTGTAATTGAAAAAATAATAACAAAAGGTGAAATATAAGCTATTTTCGTGGTTTTAACTGCAAACTACGTTCTCTGTTAGGTAAACCGTAAACGTAACCAAGTAATACAACAGCTAAAAATTAACCACGCAGAATATATACGAAAAGTTCTCCCAGCTCCACAATACAGTCTAGTTTAAAACTAAATCAACCAGATATAAAATTAAAACCCTAATCTCTGTAGAGAAACAGATCAACATAGATGAGCTTATCAACTCCATACAAAATAACAAGTTTTAGAGAAGAAAAACGCAAAAAAAAACAAAGGAAATCTTCTGAGCTGCAAAAAAATAATTACCTGAAAGCTGAAAGAGGAAAAGGTTTATGTTTGAAGGTTTCGCATCAGATTCAAGTGAACCAGCAACTAACAATGTAATACAAGAAAAACTCTCTTTTTAAACCTCAGAAACAACAGTTTTATCTTATAACCCGGAAAACGCTCAATCTCTCTTCAATACCTGACTTCTCTCTGCAAATCTATGGTTTCAATCAAGTCAAATAAAAGAAGAAGAAGAAGACTAATTAATGAAACCAAAAAAAAAACAAAAAGATAGTATTCTTGACATTCCGGCCCTACCCTCTAGTTTTAGATGTATTTACATCACCTTTGTCCTAACTTACGTTCTCTACCTGGTGACTAAATTACCCCTGATCCGTAAAGATCACGTGTTTCTCGTGCTATGTTCGCTTTTTTGTAATCTTCTTTTGGTTACCGTTGACCGACTTAGCAGTAGTCAATGGCGCAGTTCTCTTCTATGTCGAAGAAAATAAAAATGAATTAACGATGATCTGTTGTCTTGGTGAAGAACGTAAGGATTTGGTCAACTGGTTGTACGCGAAGGCCCAAGGGTGCAGTATTAAGATGGTACGTATAAATGTGTAGTAGCAAAGCTTTCAGGTAGTTGACGTAGACCCTCTTTTATGACTCATGACAGATTTGTTTTAAAAGTAACAAGTAATCGAAAAGAAAAAGTCCAAATGCTAAAAGAATTGTTTTATTTTTAAATTATTAAGCTAATTAAAATAAATATTATAAAAATAAAGATGTACAAAAATTGTTTGAGTAAATATATAAAAATGTATAGTGTTGGACAAAATCAATCTATATGAACACAATTTATTGAAGTCATTTTTTTGTTAGGGTGTGTTCGGTTTACATAATATAAGATTACCAGTTGAAATATGATTACTAGAATGTAACATTACCTAACACATTACTGGGAATGTTACATTACTGTGTTTGGTTTGTTTGGTAATAATATATTACAGTGTTTGGTTGAAGAAATAAAATATTATTTGAATGTATATTTTACCAAATTGACATTGTTATATATTTTTTAATAATTGAAATTCTAATTATTTAAATAAAAATTATTTATATAAAAATTCATCGATAATATATTATTCTATTATTTAAATATATCATGTATTATTTTAATTTTAATTAATATTAAATTTTACATAATTTATTTAAAAAGTATATTAAAATTTTACTTAAACATAATTTATATAAAAATATATCAGGTTCAATATTAGGGATTTTTAACTTTCACTATGATATTGAATCGACCATGACGATGATTCCGTTGAGTAATATTTTCCACACAAAATAACTACTGGAGTATCGATACCTCTAAAGGAGTATAACATGTTGTATATATACACAGATATATATATATATTCATGCTTAAGATGATTTAAGCTAAACCATAACACACCCTTTAACTAAAGAGCCTAAAACTAATTGTCGTGTCAGAGTAGATTATATCCATTAGATATCTTACTGTTCTAATTTGCAAACAACAATTGCATACCATAGTAGAGGTGCAAGTGTTTGTTACAGCAAGTCTACCTGCAACAATGATTGCATTGTAGAATTTGTATTTTTTTTTTCATTTGTTCTTATATTAGATGTGGTAGTGTAACTAGTGATGATATCCAGGGATTGAAGAAAAGTCTGTTGTCTACGATAAACTTGGAGCGGATGTGTAAATCAATTACAAGACAGAGGACTTTGTTGCACGTGTTAAGGAAGAAACCAGAGGGAAGGGTATGCTCTCTAGTTTTAATTGTTGCATCTTTGGTTCACATCCTAGGGATATTTGCTCTTGTACTGGGTACCCACTTTTTTTCAGCAATCCACCAACCAATCTAAATTCTTAAATGTTTAACGGCAGGTGTTGATGTAATTCTGGATTGTACCGGGGCAGCCTACCTTCAGCGAAACCTGGACAACTTAAATTTTGATGGAAGGCTTTGTATTATCGGCTTGCAGAGTGGAGCAGTCGCTGAAATTAAACTCAATACCTTACTTCAAAGGCGCCTCACAGTGCAAGGTAATACAGTACATAAATAACATAGAATATAGCACTACATTGTTTAGAAAACCCGTCAAGCCTATGCACCCACCTTTCAACAAGCTTTGGCTTTCCTTAAATTGGATCATTCACATATCTTGCATCTGTTGTCAAAAAGTTTAAATCTTACTTCTCTAGTGGGCTAGTGGGAAATCATAAACCAGTATATAGTTTTAATTTGATATTTTTTTTATTTTGGGGCCAAGATGCGAGCAAGAAACCAGAAAACAAAGCAATGGTTGTTAATGAAGTGGAGAAGAATGTTTAGCCAGATGTTGTGGCAGGCAAATTGAAGTCTATCGTCTACAAATCCTTTCCCTTATCCGAGGCTGGGGAGGGTCATAAGCTGATGGAAAGTAATGAGCATATTGGGAAGATACTGCTTGTTCCATGATGCTTCTAATGATTTTTTTATCTTCTATTATAACAATGGTGTGTCCTTTGACGATACAAAAGAGACACTCGCGACAGTGTATAAACAATTTGCTTTGTGATGTACCTTGTGACCTGATTTAATCATTGTACCAAGTCAAAATGGTGCAAAACTGATATGTTTTCAAAGATCTCTGATACTTGCCAATGCTAGTATGATGAAAAGATAAACAAGCACTTGCCAGTGGCATTTGATATTTTGTTTGAAAGGCCTAAGGCCTATATAACAGAATCAAACGAAGTTAATGAAATATGATATCAGACCCACCGAAAGTTGTACAAATAAAATATAATATTGGGCTATAATGTTCAAGCAGTTGTTCTTTTGGAATCACATGGTAGGAGAATCATCTCAGGCAACCATATATACAAGAACATATAAAATCCAGACTTCCAATATCCACTACCGATAAGTTGCGACACACAGAAAAGCGATAATTGTTAACTATTGAAAGACTCGGAACTCAACTATGAAAGTTGTAGTGATAACGAATCCAGGTGATCCAGCAATATTGGAGGTACAAGAAGTGGAAGAACCCGAATTCAAAGATGATGAAGTTCTTATACAAATTGAGGCAGCGGCCCTGAACCATGGTGACATCTATCAAAGACAAGATTTTTACTACATAACAAAAACTATCAAAAGTAATTAACATATTTAAAAACTAGCACATTACTTGCAAGTCATATACTACATAACAAAAAGAAGTCTAACATTAACCATCAAAAGTTTGTACAATGTTCAGACTTACAAAAGATAATAGTCATGACATTCTAAACTTAATCATATATGTTGGATATATTATATACACAAAAAATTCTTCAAGTCAAAAGATTGACATATACCTGGCTAAGCTACACAAAAAAGGTGGGACCATATTCTAAAGTCATAATCAAAAAGAGATCGACATAATTGTAGAAGGACCACAGTCAAAATGATGGTCTAAATTGATGGCATTCAACTAATTGCTTAATCACATAATCTTGCTTGAATTTTTTTGGCAAAGAAAAGAATAAATCTACCTTGTGCGCATCTTTGCTAATATATTATCCTGCAGTAGACATTTCATCAGTGGACAAGCCTTCAATTTTCATGATTTCAGTGAAAATCCACATTCTTCGATCATTTCTTTCTGCCACCTTTTTCAATAAAGTAATAATATCCTTAATTTCTTTGGCAGTTTCTTGGTATGCAACACCGAACTTACTTATCTCCTGTACAAGCTCAGTTAACCCATCATCACTTCAACACCTTTTCTTGCTAGCTACTTTTTTCATTGTAGGGGTAGAGGCAGTAGCATCAGATGTTTAGCAAGTTGAAGCACTAACATCCTCTCTTGATTTAGAATCTCTTACTCCCTCTTCTTCAAGTAATGCATCTATAAATGAATTGTCTTCAACATCAATATGTTCCACTGCATCAGCTGCTGTTCCTGTAGCTCTTTCTTTTCCAAATATATGAACAAAGTCATCAAAGAATGAAAATAACTTGTTTCTTAATCCAGCAGCAGTTGGATGACTCTACAATATAATAAAATCGCATATTTAATAAATCTTACAATTACCTATGTAGATAACAAAGAGTATAGGAAAAAGATAAATTCAATTAAAATACTTACTCTAACCCAATCATCAAACACATTCGTTGGTGCAGTTAAGCATTTTTCTTTTTCATTCCAACCAAATCCACTTCCAATATTCAACATTTCAGATAAAACATTGTATTGTCTTTTGAGTAGCTTCACTTTAGATTCAATATGTGGATGGTTCCTAATTTGTGATGTCGAAGCTTGATTTCTAATACTGATGGAGCAATTGACAAAACCTCTCGTCAAAGCTCAATAGATGGTTTATTCCGCAATACAAATGGCTCTTGGATCATAGGGTTCTCATGATCCATTGGTATTACAAATCCATTGCAAGCTAAACTTTGGTCTATCTATGAAGGTTTGAAGCTCGGTTGTTCTCTTGGCTTTGAGTTCTTACAAGTTTAAATCGAGTGCTCCATTGTGATTTCTCTCATCAACTCTCGGACGCCAGCCCTAGTCCCTCTTCTTTAGTTCGAGCCATTGATGCTCTGCGTAGTCGGGCTTGGGCAATAAAGATGATTTGGATCCCTCGCAAGGTTAATCTTTCAGCGGACTACCTTTCCAGGCTAGCAGCTCCACAGCATATCGATCTCATTACTTATGATACTCCCCCTCATTCGACCCTTGAACTGATTTCTAAGGATGCCTGCAACTTGTTATCTTTTTTTAGCGACTCTCTTTAACATGAATAGTAGAGTGCTTGTATTACCCATCAGCCAATACATTTATACAAGGCCATGCGACGTCCTCTCCACCTATACCTTGACAATTGTCTAACAACTTAACAATAAAAGAATAATTCTAGAAGATGTAACAAGCACTCAAGCGTAATCCACACTCAACCTTTACACAAATCGTCATACACTAATATTAACCTTACTCGATCAAGTTTCAAGAGGAATCGTGTTAGTGACATGAAGCTTGTCCCTAAAACCAGTGAACTGAGTTTTGGCAAGGGCCTTTGAAAACCCATCAGCCACTTGAAATTGAGCAGGGACGTAATTAATAGTCAACGCACCATAAGCAACCTTCTTGAAACGAATGTCAAGCTCAACATGCTTGGACAGTGTATAAAAAACCAGATTAGCACTCAAAACTATAGCACTCGTACTGTCACTCCACACAATCGGAAGATCCACACACTGAACACCCGTATCACTTAGAAGGGCACGCATCCGACAACTTTAGAAACAACATTAGACACCTCACGATATTCAGCTTCGGTGGTAGAGCGAGGAATTGACTTTTGTTTCTATGAACTCCATGAAACAAGTTTGTCCCCAAGAAATACACAATAACCAGAGACAAAACGTCGATCATCGGAATTGCTCGCCCAATCCACATATGAAAAAGCACAAACAGTCAAAGGTGTTTTAGAACCAACAAACATCAGCTCATAATCCATAGTACCACTCAAATACCGTAATATGTATTTAACAACTAACCAATATCCATCACAAGGTTGATGCATATATTGAGTAGGGATGGGCATGGAACCCGAACCCAACCCGACCCGACCCGAGACAACCATTAGATGAATCACACAAGACAACAGTTGACAGAGCGGAGGGATTAACTGAAACACCACTAGACGAATTACTATTACCAATAATTTGTAGCTTCGCCATATTCACACTAAGTTGCAGGTTATCAAGATTATCAAAATTCTTTGGTTGCATCTCTGCCTCACACGCGACAAGAGCGTCGCAAATCTCCTTCACTTGTGAGATGAAATATCTCATTTCCAAATCACCTTTCCTCACATTCTTAAGCTTGTATTGAAGATTAATGATAGTAGTGGAAGATTTGTTAGCAAAACACTTCGTGTTCTTAGACCAAATTTTCGTCGTCGTCTCAGCACCGACAAGATGAAGAAGCAGTGTAGCAGTCACCGTGGACAGAAGCCAAGAGGCCAAGGCACTGTCTAGAGCAAGAAATACTTCGTACTCGTCCTTATCGACAACCGACCCATCAACCAATGTAATCGTCACAACCGGAGGTTGAACGCCACCATTGAGTCGCTTTTCCAAGCTGTGGCTCCTCACGGTAAGAAGAACTTCTTGTTTCCAATAGCAAGTAATTAAACTCATCCAAAGTATCATTGATCCGTTTATTTGAAAACATCCTCTCACCGACAAGTAAATATGACCCACCTAAGGAAGATGGCGTCGTTGCTGGCATCCTGCAGCGAAAGATAAAGAATACCCAGAATCATTCATGATACATGTTATCTTTTTTTTTTTTTAGTGACTTTCTTTAGCATGAATAGTGCAGTGCTCGTATTACCCCAATTAAATATGGATTGATGTGATTTTTCAAAGAATTCCATTGTTTACCAACTCACTCATTTTATTGAAATCGTGATTCATATATCATTTTTTCATCCCATAATTATATACAAATTTTGCATGCTTATAATTTATTTTAATATATACATTTCGGTACATTATTTATAATAAAAACTCAGAAATGAGGGTGTGGATCTTTTCTCTATCTACAAAATCGTTGCTTTGCTTATATGGTTAATCAATTAATTAATGACAAATGGGGCTAACCTTTGAGTGAAACTTGTTTGCTTCAATTGTGTATATTTTTTCTGAAAGGTACGATTAAGTCCTATTTAGTTGCCTAAACCAAAAGAAAGTCTTTTTTTAGTTGCCATTTGGCATCGATTAAGATCTTTGTGATACTATAAAGAAAGAGAAATATATATATAATAAAAATTACTTGCATTTAATTAAATACAACAAATGTCTCATACAATAAAAATTAAATACAATATATGGAATATTGTATAAATATAATATATATTAGCCAATTATATTTTAAATTTTAGGTTTATTTTGAATTTGCTTAACGTAAAAATAAGTACTTAAAGTCTTAAACTATGCAATATTTTTGTTTTAAGTACTTTAACTATTTTTTTGGTCAAACTAAGTCCTAAAATTATTATATTTAATTATTTTAAGTCCTATCATTTTCTCAGTTAAAACCAGGGGCGGGGTAGGCCTGGGTCTACTTAGGCCATGACCCACCTCATGCCAAGAGAAAAAAAATAATTTTATAATTTTATCAAATTTAATTTTAATTATAATTCTACTTAATCAAAATTAAATTAATTAGAGTCCTATTTAATTTCAAAGTTAATTTATCTCTTCAAAATCTTAAAGTTAAGAGTTATTTTCTTATAATTTATATAATGTGATTCTCTCTCTTATTTATTAATACCTTTTCAAATTCAAAAAAAAAATTAAAACCTTAAAGTAATGAATATCTTAATTGAAATTTTAAATTTTTGATGTACTTATGCATGTTGTTATTACTTTTTTTTTTTGAATTTTTACTCTATTTTTATTTTGTTCTTTAATTACTTATGAATTTATGGTGTTATTAGCCGTTTGTTTATCAAGATTATAATAAAAATTTAAAATGTACTCATCGTATTTTATTTTATTCAATCAAAATTATCTATTACTTCTTTTGCCTCGATCATAGATGAATTTGGTTCTATGAAAAAAAGAGTTCAACTTAATAAATGAAAATATTATATTTCGAACTATGTGTTTTTTACGTAAATTTTAAAGTTCTTTCGGAACATGTAATTATACTAGTTTTAGTTATTAAATTTTTAAATTGGAAGATTATATATACGAGTACTATTAGATAAATTTTTTATTATATTTATATTGGCCCAGTCAATAACATTTTTATGGATTCGCCACTAGTTAAACAAATATTTTTTTTATCAATAAGGTGTTGACACATCATATAAAATTAGGTACTTGTTTTGACCAAAAAATAGTTTAGGGACTTAAAGCAAAAAAATATAGTTTAGGGACTTATTTTGATTAAGAATAGTTTAGATACTTAAAAGGATTACATATAATAGTTTAAGAACTTAATTTGACTAAAAAATAATTTAAGTACTTAAAGCAAAAAAGAAAAAACATAATTTGTGTATTTTTTAGTTTAAGCCTTTTGACTTCTATGATTATATGTTATTCCGATAATTATATATGTATATCTTTATAGATTTAAGATAATAAGATTATTATAATATCAAATTTATTGAGTGATTTTAGTAATAAAAGGAGTGTTATTATTTTTAAAGGTTTTATATTCGAACAGTTACGTTTAGATAATGTATACATTATCAATAATTAATTTTTTTAAATAAATAATACTTTTAAATACTATTAAAAATTATCATAACATTCTTTCGCAAGTTATTATAATAATTCCCCATCAATGTTTGATCTTCAAAATTTTGAATTTATTTAATTAATATATATATATATATATATATATTTTAAAAATAATTAAGTTCCCTTTTCCCTTTTTCCTAAATTTATTAGAGTTCCCTTTTTCCCTCCTTTTAAGTAGGATAAGGACTAGATTAAGAATTTGTCAAAAAAATTACTTCATAAGTTCATGTGCATAATTGTAATTAAGTTTCGAACATATTAAGTGGTCTAAATGGTTAAAGAGAATATTGTTCTCCCTTAAAATTTTAGATTTAAGCAGATGTATCTGTAAGGTATAGATACATTATTAATAAATAAGAAGAACTATAAATATATATTACCTTATAATAGACTATTAAAAAAAGAGAAAATCGCCTCAATGACCAAAAAAAAGTTATAATATACGATTTTAACCAACTTTTTTTGGATTTGCCAAAATGACCAACAAAATCGCAACGCGAAATAAAAATCGCAACGCGATCCCCAGAATCGCAAATCAGTTTCCAAAATCGCAACGCGATTCTTGAAAATCGCAATGCGATAGTACAAATTCGCATTGCGATTTTCCAAAATCGCAACGCGAATATGAAAATCGCAACGCGAACACATAAATCGCAACGCGTATCCGTAAATCGCAACGTGTATCCGTAAATCGCAACGCGTATGGGTAAATCGCAATGCGTATCCGTATATCGCAACGCGTATCCGTATATCGCAACGATAATACATAAAATCGCAACGCGTATCCGTAAATCGCAACGCGATATTTAAAGCGCCATTATAATCGCTACGCGTATTTTATTTTCAAATTACAAAAAGAATATTAAGACAAAATCCCGTAATCGCAACTCATAACCTAAAACCTAAAATCACAACTCAGTCCCATCTCCATCTCTCACTCTCTACGGCGAAGAAATCCGTCCCCATCTCCGAAGATTTCCGTCCCCATCTCCGGCGAAATCCCTCACAACCATTCACGGTCAGAAATCCCTCACAATATTCAGAAATGGAAAATCAACCTCCGAGGGTTAGTTTTTTAATTATTTTTATTTTGAAATGTTTGCATTATTGTAGGTTTTTCATATTGAAACTGATGATAAGTTTACTGGTCATTTCAATAATAGATTAACCATTTCACTTAGATTTCATTTCGCGTTACGATTCTGTCGTTGCGATTTTCATTTCGCGTTGCTATTCTCTCGTTCCGATTTTCAAGTTAGTATTTGTCTTTGTCTTTGTTCTGTCTTTTGGTTGAAGTAATGCAATCCATTCAAGTTTCAATTTGCAGAAGAGTCGCAACGAGATAAATGAAAATCGCAACGAGAGAATGACTGTCGCAACGAGAGAAATGAAAATCGCAACGAGAGAATCGCAACGCGAAATGAAAATCGCAACGCGAAACCAAAATCGCATTGCGATTTTCATTTCGCGTTGCGATTCTCTCGTTGCGATTTTCATTTCGCGTTGCGATTCTCTCGTTGCGATTGTCATCTCGCGTTGCGATTCTCTCGTTGCGATTTTCATTTCAACCAAAAGACAAAACAGTGTTGCAAATTTTAGTTTCAAGAATAAACTACTACTTTTTATGTTTATTGTTTTTGGTATATCTTCACAGTGTAGTTTTTGGTATATCTAACTTGGTATGTTTATTGTTTTTGTAGAAATTTTTTTCGGCTCAATTGACCTTGAGAAATAAAGTCAGCCTGGCCACTACAATTGCAAAGAAGCTTTCACCTGCTCAAAGACAATTGTTTGAGGAAACCTGCTTCGGGCCATGGCTGAGAGTACAGCATCCGGGTGGAGATGCTAATTTGACCCATTTGTGGCTTCAGACCATGACATCAAATCTACCCGACAGTATACAACGTGGTGAGGAAGAGATATGGTTTCATTTTCCACCAGCGTATACTTGTTTTGGGCGGAAGGAGTTCTGCTTAATCACTGGTCTACGATTCGGACACGATGATGTAGGCCGGTACACTCGTCATATCGCCCGCCCATCATGGTTATCCCGGGTTTTTCCGGATGAGTCAATGGAGAAGCCGAACCTACATGTCGACGACCTGAAGAAATTGTTTAATAAGAAAGCTGGTTTCACTCGGATGGATGACGTCGATGTTGTCCGAGTATGCCTTCTACTACTTGTGTATGCCGGCTTTTTAGGCAGAGAGGCCAGACAACCTATTCATCGGGAGCTAATAATATTGGTAGAGGACCTGAATGCATGGAATCTGTTTCCGTGGGGTTCGTATATATGGAAAGCTACCTGGACTAAGTTGTCGTCTGCCTTTGATGACCGCAAAAGTTTGCGGGGCGATGGGTCCAAATACACTTTGTCAGGCTTTGTTTGGGCCTTTAAGGTAAGAATTTCTATATAATGTTTCTAAAATTATAATTAATTATTTAACAATTACTAATTTTGTTATTATATTGTTTGTAGATTTGGATATTCGAGGCTTTCCCCAGCATGCGTACATATGCAATAAAAACGTCAAATGATATTCCCAGGGCTATTTCCTGGAAGAGGAAAACTCTGTTGGATTGGGAAGACTTAATACCATATGCCACAATAAATAATGTAAGTTAACACAAATACTTTCATATAATATAAAACAAGTTATTAATAGTAGACGTTTAACTTTGTTTGAGTTTTTATATTTTAGGAGGCTAACATTCCATTACAAAGACTGACACCCACGGAGGAAGAGCTTGCCACTGATTGGTGGCAAGCTAGTCAGAATTTTTTGATGGCACGGATGATGAGCAGCATCCACTTCCTCCAATTCGAGAGCCATCACCTCACCTAGAGCCATCACCCGATCGACCCGACTATACACCTCTAGAACGAGAGCCATCACCTATCCCGTCACATCATCGAGCCTCTTCTCCACCATCACCTCATGATAGGCGACCGACAAAGATGCCACGACTCCTATCTCCCTGTTCTCCACCTCCACCTCAACGGGATGAGTCAAGGGAGTTACGTGATGAGGTCAATGCCTTGCGTGAGGAGATCGGTACTCTACGCGATAACGATGGTGCATGGCGTGTGGTGGTGTCAACTTTACGTGGTGAGGTTGCCGCTCTACGTGAGATGATAGTATCGTTGCAGAATGAGGTTCATACTCTACGCAACGAGGTAAGTTTAAGATTTTCCATATTTAACTTAATGATAAATTTACTCGTAATTTCACTTAGATTAGCCATTTCACTTAGATTGCTTAGTAAATTTATTCGGTTGCTGCCAATTCTGCTAAACTGTATATTCTTTAACACTGTGAAATAGTATTTGTCTTTGTTTTGTCTTTTGGTTGAAAGTAAATTTGTTCGGTTGCTGCCAATTCTGCTAAACTGTGTATTCTTTAACACTGTGAAATAGTATTTGTCTTTGTTTTGTCTTTTGGTTGAAAGTAAATTTGTTCGGTTGCTGCCAATTCTGCTAAACTGTGTATTCTATAACACTGTGAAATAGTATTTGTCTTTGTTTTGTCTTTTGGTTGAAAGTAAATTTGTTCGGTTGCTGCCAATTCTGCTAAACTGTGTATTCTTTAACACTGTGAAATAGTATTTGTCTTTGTTTTGTCTTTTGGTTGAAAGTAAATTTATCCATTCAAGTTTCAATTTGCAGAAGAAGAAATAGTTTACTCTCGCAACACGAAACTTAAAATCGCAACGCGAAACCAAAATCGCAACGCGAAATGAAAATCGCAACGACAGAATCGCAACGCGAAACCAAAATCGCAACGACAAGATCGCAACGCGAAACCAAAATCGCATTGCGATTTTCATTTCGCGTTGCGATTCTTTCGTTGCGATTTTCATTTCGCATTGCGATTCTGTCGTTGCGATTTTCATTTCGTGTTGCGATTTTGGTTTCGCGTTGCGATTTTAAGTTTCGTGTTGCGAAAGTAAACTATTTCTTCTTCTGCAAATTGAAACTTGAATGGATAAATTTACTTTCAACCAAAAGACAAAACAAAGACAAATACTAACTTCAGGGTATTAGTTTGAAACATATTTTTCTTTGTTATCTGATGCATTTTGTGAACTATGATAGAATAATGACTTGGGTGAATACAATGCAAGTTTGAAACATATTTGTCTTTGTTTTCACTGTTTAAATATCATGTCTGTTTATTTACTGATTTTTGTATTTAATTATTTAGCGGCCCGATAGAGTGGATGCTTTACGTCGGGTTATGCTTGCACGACGGAGTTCACGCATCAGACAGCGTGCACGTGCTATTAAGTCTCCGTACACCCTAATAGTGCGAAGACACCGCAAGAAGAAGCCCGACTCGCATGTCATCCCTCAAGAGTCCACTCCTATCGTTGAAGAGGCCCCCCCTATCATTCCTCGAGAGTCCCCTCCCACCGTTCAAGAGGCCACTGTCATCATTGAAGAGGTCCCTCCCACCATTCAAGAGCCCGATTCACATGGCGTCATATGTAGGCTTCTTGAGAAACCCTCTGACGTGCCGGACATGATGGATTCAAGTTGGCTCTGTATGAGTTACCGGCCAGTACCATACCGGTATCTGAAGAGGAGAGGGAACAACTACCGGACACAATTCTGGATAACACCCTTTGGGCTAAGACCGCTGTTGATTTTTATCTACATGAGCGGAGCCAGGGGTGTTTCACTGACATATGCAAGCTCACCGATGATATCTATTTGTTGCTTGATCGGTCTTGGTGGGGCGTATTATTAGGGGTCGAAGACAATGGCTATTTCGATGGGGGGGTAAGTCTTATATTTTTCTTATATTTCAATTTGATTAATTTTTTTTTAAATTTATGTAAGTCACTAATATATGTCTTTTTTGTAAAACAGCATATCGATGCGTGGGTGACACGTCTTCTAATAATAAGAAAACTTAAGAAAAATAAAATATACGATATACAATTATGCCGACGTCTTTTCACGCCGTTCACTTGAAGAATGCACGAAATGAATCATTTGATTTGGGCAATGGACAAGCTAAACTTTATCCTGCATGGTGGGAGGTCGATAAGGTTAGTATTTATTTTAGATTGAGTTTAAAGGTTTTATAAAATAAGTGCGCAAATGAATGAATTATTACTTATGATTGCAGGTGTTTATCCCTGTTTTGGAACGTAAACATTGGATTCTCGTCGAGCTTCAGCTCCCATCCCTTAAGACAATAGTGTATGACAGCATGATAAATTACATATCATTGGCTGATTTAAGAGATGTTATTAAGGGATGGAGCTCTCATTTGGCTAAATTCTTGGATGCGATCATTATTGGACTCGTTCTGGAAACAAGAAGCCAAAGAAGCTCAATATTACAATTATTAGAGACGAGACCGCGCCACAACAAACGAGCGGAGCCAGAGGAGATTGTGGTCCTCTCGTATGCTTGGCGTTGGAGCGTTTGACGACGGGAAGCATCAAGTATCTACCTCCCACCGATAGAGATAGAGCTGCAGTAGGCTTGTGGTTTCGGCATTATATGGCTAAATCGATATATACGAGACGCTGCCTACCTGCATCCGCGTTATAAAAATGTCCATAAACAATTGGTAAGTTTATATACTTTTGGTTTGAAAATGTTTGGTTAAGTACCTAGAATTCAATAATTTGCTGTTTGTAGGTTTTAGATGTGTAGAAAGTGTTGTTTGAGCAAATGTTTGGTTTCTGCAGGTTAATCTCAGAAGTGAACTGCGTGAAAATGATGTATGGCTGCAAAAGTTGATTCAATAGTTTAATTGATTGTTTTTTGATTGTTTAATTGATTTGTAAAAGTTGATTCAATAGTAGATGATCGGAAATAAGAATTATTGCTTATTTTTTGATTGTTTAATTGATTTGTAAAAGATGATTTGTAAAAGTTGATTTGTGTAATTGATGCGAATATAATTCTTATTTGTGCTTGTTTAATTGATTGAAATGTAATGGTTGATTTTGTTGATTTCAATCTGCATTATGTTGAAGGCAAAATTGACTATCGCAATGCGAAATGAAAATCGCAATGCGAAATGAAAATCGCAACGAGAGAATCGCAATGCGAAATGAAAATCGCAATGCGGAAATGAAAATCGCAATGGGAGAATCGCAATGCGAAATGAAAATCGCATTGCGATTCTCTCGTTGCGATTTTCATTTCGCATTGCGATTTTCATTTCGCATTGCGATTCTCTCGTTGCGATTTTCATTTCGCATTGCGATTTTCATTTCGCATTGCGATTCTCTCGTTGCCATTTTCATTTCCGCATTGCGAAATGTAATGGTTGATTTTGTTGATTTCAATCTGCATTATGTTGAAGGCAAAATTGACTATCGCAATGCGAAATGAAAATCGCAATGCGAAATGAAAATCGCAACGAGAGAATCGCAATGCGAAATGAAAATCGCAATGCGGAAATGAAAATCGCAACGAGAGAATCGCAATGCGATTTTCATTTCGCATTGCGATTCTCTCGTTGCGATTGTAATTTCCGTGTTGCGATAGTCAAATGCATGCCTAATAGTGATAACAACTGAATAACAAGAGTTGGTTAAGTCAAAATGGTTGGCCTGAGTCATTAATTCAACTGAAAATGTTAAAAGTTCACACATAAAATCCACATAATACAACGTTTGCATTTAAAAATCACCTAAGTTAACAGTCCCAAAAGGTGAAGCCAATTGTGATTGGGATTTTGAAGATGGTTGCCTTTTGCTTGACACCATATGAGATTTGGATTTTGATGAGGATCCATATTTTGGTAGAGGAAAAGATGATTTTGATGGCACTGGTGATCCACATGTCAACCTTTTATGACCACTTTCCTTGCACCGACTACATGTCGATCTCTTCTTCTCTTCACCCTTAGACGGTATACGATCGTGACTTTTTGGTCGGCCAGGTAGCCTTCTGTCCATGGCTGGTGGCAAAACTGTTTGTAAGTCATCTGGTATGTCCCACTCAGAAGGATGTGGAATAGGGTAGACAATCTCGGCATAAGTCTGTCGATAAACTTCTGTAGTGTAGCAATCCATAGCGTATGCGCTTGAATCATCTTGGTTTAAATGAAGAGCAACTTTTATAACATGGCCACACGGATAACCAGATGTTTGCCATTTCATACAACTACACGTCTTTGCATTTAGATCGACTAGCCCATTTAAGTTATTATCCAGTACTTGAAACAAAGTGTTTGAACATGGTTCAACTCTCCATGACGTTGACTTCACAACACGTTTCGTTATCTTTTTTTCAGTCCATGGTGTAACACGATGTTCCAATGTTCCTGTAAATTTAAATAAACAATACTTAGTAAAATATATAAATATGATAAGTTACGAATTCAAAGAAATAATACCTGCATGGTTTCTTTTCTTGTAGTACCACTGTTGAATAGAGGCTCGAAAAAACTCCATTAACATAGTAATGGGTAATTTCCGGGAATGACGACTTAGAGCGTTGATTGATTCTGCACTATTAGACGTCATGAAACCATATCTTGCTCCAAGTTGATGTACTCTTGACCATCTTTCAAACCCGACATCTTCTAGTGTTTGAGCACACTGAGGCAAAACACGTATTAAACAATTTATATGCTTATTGAAATCCACTTCCCGATAAGCTTTTACAGCCTTCCAGTATGTCCATTTGTGCTTTTTTATACCAGCAGACCTTGATTTTAGATTTCTATACAAATGAACACCACAAAGTCCATGAAAAGCATCTGGGAAACACCTTCTAACAGCGTTGTCAATTGAGTTTGCCCTATCGGATATGATTGTCAGATTGCTAATAGGACCTATGCAATCCCTAAGATGCCCCATAAACCATGTCCATGAATCAGAGGTTTCAGATTTGCCAACCCCGTAAGCTATTGGCAATATCCCATTGTTAGCATCCATGGCTACTGCTAATAAGTTTACTCCAAGGTATCGACCTTTCAAATGTGCTCCGTCAACTATAATAACTGGGCGCATGCAAGTAATAAACGAACGAATCTACAAAATAATATACACAAGAAATATAATCATTTAAATGTGAAATGCATGTAACTAACAAAAATGAGTCAACAAAATTATATTGATTTACTAACCGTAGCACCAATGGCGATAAACAGCAACTCAAAGCGTCCATATCTATCTGTTTTGATATGAGTTACCGACCCAGGATTTTTCAGCTTTAAATTGTGACAATAAGCCGGCAGTTGGGCAAACGATGCTTCTGGCGACCCCCTCAACAATTCCAAGGCATAACATTTGGCTCTCCAAGCTTGAGAATATGATATACTAATCTTGAACCGAGCATTCATGTCAGTCATAATTCATGTCCCCGATATACCCTGCCATTCAAAAACATTAACTCAGCCAGAAAACCACCCAACACCTTTTTGTTTGCCTGTCTATGGTGAGGAAAAACTTGGGTTCTTGAACATGTATGTTTATCAATAAAAGTCCTAACTTGAAACATTTTGCAATCTTTTATTCTCTTTGCAATCATACGCCACGTACAGTTTTTGTCAATCATACACCTTGTTCGAAACGATCTTTGCTTGATTTGTTAACTTTTAGTTGATAGCCATCTTCCACACATTTCGTATACAAAGCTATCTTCAAGTCTTCCTTTGTATCAAAACAATCATCTTTCTTGACACGAATAACTTTTGTGTAACAATCAACTGCTTTCTTTGCCAACTCTTCTTCCGGTAACTGAAGTAATTCTGGCATATTCCAGTTATACTCCCGTGGCATTTCTTTTCTTCGGGGACTTTTTCTTCTTCTTTTTCTTCTTCAGGATTATATGAATTACAGAATGGATGTTCAACATGTTCATTCACAGTCGTAACTTCCTCCTCATTATCATCAACAACATCTTCCTCGGCAACGGGTGTTTCATCATCAAAATTCGGGTATTGACCAATATTAAAATCATTACACACATGGTCTGTTTCGTCTTCTGAAACATCATCAAAATCCGTGTATTGACCAATATCAAAGTCCGGATATTGACCAAGACCAAATTTCGAATACTGACTAGTACTCACAATTTTTTCTGTTGGCTCATCATCGTCTAACTGGTCAATACGAAAACCGGAATTTGGTGCTGAAAGTTGATTGGGATTTGGATTAGAGAAAGGTTGTGGGTTTTGAGAAAAACTTAGTTGATTACTACCCGCTACTGACCCAACAATACTACTTCTAGGTTCAACAACATACAATGTAACATCATCTTGTGAAACACTAATGTAAGCAATGAATCGTTCAACATCTTCATTGTCGGTTAACAAATAAACTTTACCATTTCTCTGATAAGATAGCCTAAATCCACTTAGGGGCTCTAAATTCAATTTATTTTAAACACGTAGCATTAGAGTTTCATAAGTTAACTTTTGTAAAGACAATTTTAGTTGAAGATTCATGGGTAAAGGCATATATTGTAAAACACCATGAACATTATCCCATGACCCTCCAAAACACAAATCTATCCAAACATGATCAACATTAGATGATTTCATGGTTGTAAATTAATTTACTAAACAGACGAGCTGCGAAACTAAAACCTGTTGCCGGATTGGGAAGGATGTCGTTGGATATAGGAACGGATGTCGCCGGAGAGAGTGATAGATGGAGATGGAATGAGTTGCGATTTAGGGATTTAGTTTATGATTTCAGTGTTATATACCCAAAATTTCAGTGTTGTGATTTTCAGATTCTCGTTGCGATTTACGGATTATCGTTGCGATTTACAGATTCTCGTTGCGATTTACGGATTATCGTTGCGATTTACAGATTCTCGTTGCGATTTACGGATTATCGTTGCGATTTACGGATACGCGTTGCGATATACGGATACGCATTGCGATTTACGGATACGCGTTGCGATATACGGATACACGTTGCGATTTATGTGTTCGCGTTGCGATTTTCATATTCGCGTTGCGATTTTGGAAAATCGCAATGCGAATTTGTACTATCGCATTGCGATTTTCAAGAATCGCGTTGCGATTTTGGAAACTGATTTGCGATTCTGGGGATCGCGTTGCGATTTTTATTTCGCGTTGCGATTTTGTTGGTCATTTTGGCAAATCCAAAAAAAGTTGGTTAAAATCGTATATTATAACTTTTTTTTGGTCACTGAGGCGATTTTTCGTTAAAAAAATTCAAGATTTAATTGCCTCCTCGTTGCACATTAATAAATTAAGTCCTCGTTGGCTATGTAATCCAATTTTTTAAAGGTTAAAGTATAGTTTTAGTCGAACTAGCATGGTCAAATTCGAATTTGATATTTATAATTTAACATTGACTTTTTATAATGTCACTAGTTAATCCAAGTACTTAACAAATATTAACTATTTCCAAATAATAATGTTATCGTGATTTTTCTTTGGAAATTATGGATTTAGGATTTATAAATAAATATTATTCTCCTTAAAACTTACGAGTTTGAATAATTATATCTATAATGTATGTTAATAATAGATTGAGAAAATAAAAATAAAGATACAAGATAGAAATTAAAAAATAAAAAATATTTGCTATGGGTAATAATAATAAGGCTGGTGCCATCTCGGCAAACCTAAGTTGTAATATTTTATTTTAAGGTAAAAAGGTTCATTTTTGAGTGAAAACATTTAGTTAACAGACGAGTAACACTTCAACATAGGTATACTTGACAAACTTGACCCGAATCAGATTTATTCGATCTGATACCTGATATAGACTCGAGCATGATGACTAAACTTGATCTGAAACTCAAATCATACCCGACCTGAACCAAGATCGATCCAAATTTTAGCTAAACCAATATGGACCCATATCTATTTGAATTGAACCGAAAATAACTTGAATCAAAATTAACTCAAACCGAAAGCAACCCGAATCGAAAACTGAAAGAAACCCGAATAAAAAACTAAAAGCAAACCGAATCGAAAAATAACTTAAACCGAAAGTAATCCAAATTTAATTTACCCAAATCCGATTCTAACCAAATATTGACTTGATTTTTAAATAAATGAGTAAAAGTGACTGCATAAATTTTTGTTATTATTTATTTGTTAACAAAATAATAAATAGTAAAATGATGCATGTTTTATTATTATTTTTTTGCATTATATTACTAATTACTTGTCACCTGTGATAATAGTTTAATAACCATCAATATCACGTTTGATAATAATTTAATAATTTATTATTATTTTCTCACATTTAAAAGATCATATCCATATTTGATTCGATAATTTTTTTAAAAAAAATTGATATGAAGTATTATAAAGTAAGTTACTAAAAAAAATTATTTTATATAATTAAATTTAATTATCATCACTTAAATTATTTATTATAATTAATTAAAAAATAGATTTTATTTTTTTGCAAACACAAATTAACATAAAACACAAATATCAAATAAAAAAATTCACTTTAATTCAAACTATCAAAGTTATTTTAAATATAAATTAATTTAAACAAACTTAAAAATTTAATAAAAACATCAAATTTATAATAAAAATATTTTAAACTTTACTTAGGGATTACTTTTTTAAAATTTAATAAAATATTAAATTCATAATTAAACATTGGACATATGAGGCTTAAATGCCCCATTTCACCTAAAATATAATATTTGTAATTACCCCTTAAAATATTTTTCAAGATGTTTCACCCTTCAATTATAAATTATTGATCCATTTATCTCAAATAATTAATACCGTTAAAAATAAAATTCATGGACTCACATCATCTTTTAATATTTATTTTATTTATCTAAATAAATAAAAAACAAATAATAAAATAAAATAGCTAAACTACCAAGATTGCCCCTCTTCTTCCCTAACCCAACACCTCTGTTTCCTTTCTCCAAGTCGACGGTTTGAAACTCAAAATCTTCAAAGATATGACAAAGATTGATTAAAAAGGCTGCATTTTCACCCTAAAAACTACAACTTGAAGCTTAACGAAAGATATAATTTCCCAGAAACTAGCTTCATAGTATACACATTTGAAATATCAAAAGCAATAAAAATTGAAGCTTTCTACGAGATTTTCCAAGTAAACAAACAAAGGGTAAGAAAAACCGACAAAGAAGAAAATGAATAAAGAATACTATAAGTAGGAATTTCCAGTTTTCCACTCCGTTTTCATTCAGATCCAAAAACAAAGAGAAAAAATCCTAACCTAAGCGGTGAGCACAACAAAACCACCAGACGCCTTAATCTTCTTCTCGGCAGAAACCAACAACCACGATTGGTTGATTCTTCGTCAACACACCTTTAAATAACGGAACTGGGTCACATCGACCATTGGTGCCGAATACTTGTTGGTCTTTTCATTCCTCCGGCGTTTCCTCTACCTCCCGGATGCTTGTGGTGCTTTCCGATACGGCTATGGCCGGAGCTCAGGTGGCCCCTCTTCTTCCTATTATTCTTGAAAAAGTTGTCATTGTTGTGTACTCGAATAGGTACAGATCTTTGGGTGGGGGAAGAAGGTTATACCTTGAAAAAAAACACAGAGGTGCTGGGTTAGGGAAATAGGGAGATGTTACGGGAATAGAGGAAGGGGCAATCTTGGTAGTTTAGCTAATTTATTTTATTATTTGATTTTTATCTATTTATATAAATAAAATAAATATTAAGAGGTGACATGATATATTATTATTGGTCCATAAATTTTATTTTTAACGGTGTTAAAGATTTGAGGCAAATAAGATAACGATTTATAATTGAAGGGGTTAAACGTCTTGAAAAATATTGTAAGGGGCAATTTGTTACAAATGGTATAGTTCGGGGGAAATGGCGCATTTAAGCCGACATATGATTGAAACTTTTAATTGATAATGAAATTTATAATAGCAAATTTTATTTTTTATTAAATAGTTCTTACTATAAACGTTTCACATCAAATCAATATAAAATTCAAGTTACAAATTTTAGCATAGGATCGAGTTTGAGTTAGATTATCATCTCTAAACGATGATTTAATTGAAAATATTGAACGATTGAAAGTTGAAATTAAGCTTAAATGATAAGATTGACAGATAAATAGACATATTTTTATAAGAATATATAATTCTATATATACTTAATTAGACTCATATATGATTCAACCAGAATTGACTTAATCCAAAGGTTAACCCGAACCGAAAATTAATCGATTCGACATTGACTCAAATTAAAAAATCAACCGATTTGATATTAACCCGATCCAAAAATCGATCGATCTGATATTAACCCGACCCGAAATCTAACCAATTCGATATTAATCCGACATTAATATCAAATGATATGATATTAACTAGAACTGAAAAACAACCAACTCGAAATTGACTCAACCCAATACCCGAATCGACCCAATTTACTATACACCCGAACTTAATCCGAACCAGACTCGATCTGATTCGAATGAAATTAAACCAAATATAATCTAGATGCAAAATAACTCGATTTGAAATGACTTGACCCAAATCCAACCCGAGTAACCAGTTTTAATAAACATTAAAGTATTTTATCCTAAAATAAAACTTTAAGGGCTAAATTATCAAAAAATTAAATAAAGGACAAAATAATTTTTCAGTTTAATGTTGGAGTGTTTTTGCATTAAAATAAAATGTTAGAGACTAAAATATTAAAAAAATTAAATGTTAAAATGATCATTTTAATAAACGGTGTAGACTCATTTTCATATTATGTAATATACTAATATAAACAAACGAAACCAAAATATTAAACTTTAAACCATAATTTTAAGACTCCGTGATTCCATACGGTAACCAGGGCTTCTTCCTTCTTTTATCAAACACTGATGCAGATTGCAGGGCCAATTTATTACCACATTCATTTAGGGCCAGATATCTATCATATACCCAATATGCTCTATTATTATAACAATTATTTAGGCCTATAAATCTAAATATTACATTCCCAGTGGCTAGTTAGCACCTATCACCTATTATTGCAAAGTATAGGACGTAGGCTTGTTTCTTTGTCATGCATGGCAAAGAGAAAAAGCTCGCCGACATGCAAACAAAGGTACAAACCCATGCATTTTGATGTTTAGGAAAGGATCACATGGGAGCAAAGGACTCTAAATTGGTTATTAAAAGGCAAGGGAAGACAGAATAAAAGAAGAGAGCTGCGAGAGGGAAAGAAGAAGAGAATTTTCGAAATCTGGGTAAGGTCTTTCTTCTATTTTTTTTTTGAACCTTTCTCTTAATCTAAATGTAAAGAAGACTTTTTACAGTTTTAATCTTTTACACTTTGTTCTGTTTGTCAGATTTCTCGTTTAGCAAGATGGTCATTGTTTATTTGTTGATGCACCGTGTTCCGATGCTTCTCATCGCAGTTGCTGCACTGCTCATTGTAACTCCGGTCATTGGTTACCGTCCACGGCCGGAATTGAAACCCAAGAGGTCCCAGAATTTGGTGAGCTCATCAAAGTTGGACGACATAAGATATCACATGGGACCTGTCCTCACCGCCGATATCACCATCCACCCGATCTGGTACGGTGCGTGGCAGAATTCCCAAAAGAATATCATCCGCGAGTTTATCTACTCAATCTCCGCCGTTCACTCCAAGCATCCTTCGGTTGCCGAGTGGTGGGAGACCGTACAGCTTTACACTGACAAAACGGGCGCGAACGTTTCCCGTAAGGTTCTCTTAGCGGAGGAAAATGATAGTTTTTACTCCCACGGGAAGTCCCTCACGCGCTCGTCGATGCAGTACGTGATAAGAAGCGCCGTAACAGCCGGCGCGAAACCGTTGCTGATTACCAAGAGCGGGTTGTACCTCTTGCTCACATCCCCTGACGTGCACGTCCAGGATTTTTGCAACCATATTTGTGGGTTCCACAATTTGACGTGGAAATCAATCGTTGGGTACACGCTCCTATACGCATGGGTGGGTAACTCTGGCAAGCTTTTCCCGCAAACATGCGCTTTCCCTTTCGCCGTGCCAGAATACATGGCGGGGTTCAAGGCGTTAAAGCCACCCAACGGTGACGTGGGAGTGGACGGAATGATAAGCTTTATCGGACACGAGGTGGCCGAGCTGGCCACCGACCCCGTTGGAAACGCTTGGTACTCAGGGCAAGAGGTGTTGTTGGGAAATAAAACGAGTACGAGTAATTTCCCTATAATCAGATTAGTGAGAATGCGAAATAAAAGCGGAAAAAATAATACCCGAAATTGATAACAGAGTTCAGCCAATTTACTTACGTCTCCGGACTGCTGCAGATCTTTTACTAATAGAGAAAATTTACAGGTGTTTACAAAACACTCACTACTCACAAGAAAACTCCCTAGTATTGAGAGAAAAAAAATGATTTTTAGGATGATTTTGAAGCTAAATGAGCTAGGGTATTTATAAATGGAGCATAGAGACTAATCTTTGAAAATACCCTAAAGTTCAATGACTCAATTTTGTAATTATCCATATTACAAAATAATAAAAAATTTAACAGCCTAATTTTTCAAGCAGTCGGCTGCTATTAGCAGCCCACGTTTTTTTTAATTTTCAACAATCTCCCACTTGAAAACTGATTTTAATCTGTCCTCACACCTCGATCGTTGCAGCAACATTTCTAGTCTTGTTATTCTAGCATGCCAACTGAAGCTGAACACAACTTCAGTTTGTCCATAATCACCGTTTTTATCAACATGTTTGCCGGATTTTGAGCTCCACTAATCTTTTCAAGCTTCAAAATCCAATCTTCCAGAAGAGACCGGATAAAATGATATCTCAATTGTATGCGTTTCATCCTGGAATGAAAAGAAGGATTCTTCGCTAGATGGATAGCACTTTGACTGTCGTAATACAATACATTGTTTTCTTGTTTCTTGCCTAACTCTTTCAAGAAACTTTGGAGCCAAACCATCTCCTTGTTGGCTTCCGTAATAGCGACATATTCTGTTTCGGTTGTGGAGAGAGCAACTATCTTCTGTAGTTGAGAAAGCCAACTCACTGCGGTTCCTCCTAGAGTATAAACAAACCCTGTAGTGCTCCTTCTGATGTCAACATTTCCAGTTAAGTCAGCATCTACATAGCCTATCAGTATCATATCTTCACATTTGAAACAAAGTGATTTGTTTGTAGTACCCCGCAGATATCTGAGGATCCATTTGACAGCTTCCAGTGTACCTTGCCCGGATTATTCATGTACCTGCTAACAGCTCCCACTGCATGAGCAATATCTGGTCTGGTACAAACCATGACATACATCAGACTTCCAATTGTTGAGTCATACAACACCTTCACCATGTGTGCACGTTCTTCCTCCGTCTTTGGTGACTGTTCTTTGGATAGTCTAAAATGAACACCTAAAGGTGTATTTACTGGTTTAGCATCTTGCATGTTGAACCTAGAGAATACTTTGTTGATGTACTCAGCCTGTGATAACATCAAAGTCCTTGACTTTGTGTCTCTCTTGATCCTCATCCCTAGAATCTGCTTTGCAGCGCCCAGATCTTTTATTGCAAACTGCTTCGACAATTTTTGCTTCAAGTTTATAATCTCTTACATGTTTGAACCTGCAACAAGCATGCCATCAACATACAATAATAAAATAATGAAACTGTTACCGAACTTCTTGATGTAGCAACAATGTTCTGCTTGACATCTGGTAAAACCACTGCTACCCATGAAACTATCAAACTTCTTGTACCACTGTCTAGGAGCTTGTTTTAAACCATATAAGCTCTTCTTCAACCTGCATACCAGGTTTTTCTTGCTTGCCTCTATGAAGCCTTCTGACTTCCTCATATATATTTCTTCCTCCAAATCACCATGAAGGAAAGCTGTCTTTACATCTAACTGCTCAAGATATAGATTTTCTGCAGCTACAATTTTCAACACCAGTCTGATTGTAGACAGTTTCACGACTGGATAGAAAATTTCATTGTAGTCGATACCTTCTTTTTGCTGAAAACCTTTGACAACCAATCTTGCTTTGTAGCGTTTGCTCCCATCGTGCTCTTCTTTAATCCTGTAAATCCACTTGTTATGGAGTGCTTTTTTGCCTGGTGGTAATTCAGTTAATTCCCACGTCTGATTTGACATAAGCGAGTTCATCTCATCTTTCATGGAAGACTCCTACTTAACTGAATCCTCCACATGCATTGCTTCATCATAGCACTCTGGTTCACCATTGTCAGTCAGCAACAAGTAGTGCAAAGAATGAGAATACCGTTGGGTTGGTTTAGGAATTCTGGAGGAGCGTCTCAGTTCTGGTGTGCCTGGTTCTTCTTGAACTGCTTCAGGACTAATCTGAACATCATTTCCAGAAATCTCCTCGAACTCAGCAAATTCCTTTGTTTCAGCTTCGGTATTGGAGCTACTTGATTCTATGGTTAACCTATCTTTGTACATCAGATTCTCATTGAAAATGACATCTCTGCTTCTGATGATCTTCTGATTTTCGTAGTCCCAAAACCGGTAACCGAACTTATCACCACCATAACCAACAAAGATACATTTGTTGGACTTGACATCAAGTTTACTTCTTTCAGTAGAGTTTATGTGTACGTAAGAAATACAACCAAATACTCTTAAGTGTGAAAGGTTTATTTCTTTCTTGCTCCAAAATTCATCTGGTATTCCACCATCAAAAGGAACTGAGGGCCCACGGTTGATCAGGTAAGCTGCAGTGTTGATAGCTTCAGCCCATAGAAATTTGGGCTATCCGACATGTATCCTCATGCTTCTGGAACGTTAATTCAATGTTTTGTTCATGCGCTCTGCTACGCCATTCTGCTACGATGTCATGGGAACTGTTATCTCCATCTTGATCCCATTGTTTGCACATAAATCTCTGAATCTTCTATTTTTGTACTCTCCTCCATTGTCAGACCTCAACCGCTTGACTTTCAAACCATTATCATTTTCCACCATGGCCTTCCATTTTCTGAAAGTATTAAAGACTTCTGATTTTTTCTTCAGAAAATAAACCCACACATTCCTTGTAGAATCATCAATGAAGGTGACATAATATAATGAGCCTGCAAGAGATGGAACTGGAGATGGTCCCCATACATGAGTATGAACCAACTCTAATTTTTCAGCCTTGGGTGTCTTACCAATCTTTACAAAGCTGACTTTCTTTTGTTTGCCAAAGATACAATCCTCGCATAGTCCGACATCTATATTCTTTAGATCCGTCAGCTTCCCTTTTGACAAAAGTGTCTTCATCTCTTTCTCGCTCATATGACCAAGCCTTTGGTGCCATAGGTTTGATTTTCCATCAGCATCTGCTGCAGCAATGATATTATCTAAATTTGAGGTTACATAGAGAGTACCATTCTTTTTACCACGAGCAATGACGAGTGCTTCTTTGGTAGTCTTCCATTCACAGCTTGAAAAGGTTGTACTATAACCTTCTCCATCAAGCTGTCCTACAGAAATCAGATTTCTTTTGAGGCCAGGAATATGTCTCACTCCTGTCAGCTTCCAGGTAGTTTGTTTTGGCAACTTTAGTCGGATGTCTCATTTTCCTACGATCTTCAAGGTTTCATCATCAGCTAGATGAACCTTCCCAAAATCACCACTGACATAATTCTCCATGATTTCTCGGCATGGGGTAGAGTGGAAAGATGCCCCTGAATCCAAGATCCATGATTCAATCGGACTGTTGACGCTTAGAATCATGGCATCACATGTCTTCTCTATCACGTTGATAGATTCCTGTGCGCCAATATTTTTCTTCGGTGCTCGGCAATCTCTTTTAAAGTGACCCTTCTTGCCGCAGTTATAACAGGTAAAATCTTTCTTCCCCGTTCTTGATTTTTCCCTTATGGATTTGGATCTGCCACGACTTGAATTTTTTTATGAAGTTCTCCCTCTAGACTCCGTGTGCAAGGTTGAGGAGGTTGATGCTTCACCTGATTCTCTCCGTCGAATTTCTTCGCTCAATACCAGATCCCGTACATCGTCAAATTTTAATTTGTTGTTTCCCGACGAGCTGTTGTCTGATGTAACAGTAACATTCCAACTGTCTGGTAGAGATGATAGGAGAATTAAAGCTCGAACTTCATCATCAAATTCAATTTCTACTGAACTCAATTGGATTGTGATTGTGTTGAGTTCATTTAGGTGTTGTGCCACCGATGCCTCTTCTTCCATCCGCAAATTAAATAATCGCCTCATCAAATGAACTTTGTTTGAGGCTGATGGCTTCTCATACATACTGGAGAGAGCCGCCATAAGACCCGTCGTAGCCTTTTCCTTTGCTATGTTGAAAGTAACATTTCGGGACAACGTCAGTCGGATAACTCTGAGGGCTTGTCTGTGGAGAAGAGCCCAGTCTTCATTCTTCATGCCCTCTGGTTGCTTTCCTGAGAGAGGTTAATATAAATTTTTCTGGTACAGAAAATCTTCAATCTGCATCTTCCAAAAGCCAAAGTCCGCACCATCGAACTTTTCAATTTTCACATTCCCTTCTTCTCCAGCCATCGCTCCCACTCGAATCTGGCTTCGTTTGGATCGTTTCTGACAATTCTTGCGAACCACCGTGTATTAAAACACCTCTGTCGACAATTTCGTATCGCCGACAAATTGTTTTTACTATTCACGAAATTCACTATTCACGTGAACAATAATGAATAGTAATCTCGTAAAAAAATTGACAAAATTCACAACCAAAAGCTCTGATACCAGTTGTTAGGAAATAAAACGAGTACGAGTAATTTCCCTATAACCAGATTAGTGAGAATGCGAAATAAAAGCGAAAAAAATAATACCCGAAATTAGGTGTTTACAAAACACTCACTACTCACAAGAAAAGTCTCTAGTATTGGAAGAAAGAAATGATTTTTGGGATGATTTTGAAGCTACATGAGCTAAGGTATTTATAGTTGAAGCTTAGGGACTAATATTTGAAAATACCATAAAGTTCAATGACTTAATTTTATAATTATCCCTATTATAAAATAATAAAAAATTTAGCAGCCCACGTTTTTTTTTTTAATTTTCAACAAGTGTATCATTCGTAAATAGCGGATATATGCGAGGGCATTTATGGAACTGGAGATGATGTGCCTTACACGGGACATGTATTGAAGGGTAAAGATGGCGCCACGTATAACATGAATGGGATCAAACGGAGGTACTTGGTTCAGTGGGCCTGGAACTATGTCGTGAGTGCCTGTACTGGGCCCAATGCTCTTGATCAGTAGTAATTTTTATTTTATGAAACTTGTGTTCTAAAGATTGTTAAGTTCGTCAAATAACTTGGTTAGCCGTTAGCTTCTCATGGGATTTCGCTATAATTATAGTATGAAATGGTTATAGTAACACCCGCAATTACGACACTGCAATCACAACATAGAAGACACTGCAAGCACGATTTCGTATTATGATTATAATATTCATTACAAAGACTAATCCAAGCAAAAACAAAAACCCGAACCAGAAATAGTCAGTCTTGTTTCCCATAACTGTCCAGATCAAAACAAATTTTCAAGGACAACGCACCTTCTCTTATGAGTCAACTACACTAAAATAGCCAAATAAAATTACTCGACAGGCTTTTGGCAGCTTCCTGGGATGTTTACGAGCTTTGCGCGACGAGTGTTTTGATCAACCTCCACTCTGAGACCAAGTCTAGTGAGTTCAGGCGTATCAATAGTCCCTTGTAGCTGTAAATCAGCCACAGTCTGTTGGTTTTCTGCATTACCTTCTAGTAAGTTTCTCACAGACCAAATCCCCCATTCCCTCAAATACGGGTTGTCATCATCGGTTACACACTGCTGTAACAACAGTGGAATCCCGTTCTTCTGCCTTATTTCAGCCTGTACGTGCTTCCTTCTATAGGCACAATTTCCGATTACCGCAACCAAATCTCTCCGGAATCCTTTGTAAGGGCAAAGCTTAGATGAATGCAAAATCAGTTCTTGATTTTCACTATCTTTCAGGGTTTTTCTTATGGTTGATGGCAGCTCAAGATCACGAAGCAAAGATAATAAAATGTCTAAAAGTTCATTGGAGAGTAGCATGCCAATATCTACAGAGTCTTTCTTAAAGTCTCCTACATCGTCTCCAGCACAGATATCCCTCAAAATAATGAGAGAATATCCCATAACATCAACGGATGTAGAGCCAGTTGGAAGACCAGACTTGCCTCTAGTGGCAAAATCAACAATCGTTATGGATCTCTTAAATATTTCAAGAACACACAATGCTGAATCATCGGGAAATCTGACTTCATCAATTCGTTCATTTAGGATATCAGATATGATTCTCAGAAGAAAAGCCTGCTCTGATGAGAAACAATTATCCCCTAAAGTCGTGTTTCCCCTGTTCTCAGAGGCATTGCCTTCACATAGTTTAGAGAAGAGTGCTGGGAAGTGAATGTCTTCCAAACATAATCTCGAGAGAAGTAACTTAAACCAATCTTCTCTGTAACCAACTGATACGACAACATTAAGAAAAAAGATATTTAGAGTTAGCTAAATTTATTTAAAACAAAGTACAGAACACTAATAAAAACATAAAATCGAAGTCTAGTCATCAGTACCTGAAACGACAGTACGAATTAAACCGACTAAAATAGGCAACCCCGAGTCTCTACAGTGTTCAGTAGCCAGCCCAGGTCTTCCATCACAACAGGTGTATAGAATCATACATAAAGGATCACTAGTCTCCAGACTACGGATGCTTGCTAGCATGAAAAACTCATTTGGGAACAACTTAAGCCAAATAGCCTGTTGATGCTCTGCTCCAGCCAATGAAACATTTACCAGACCTTGCAAACTGAAACGAGTAATCCCAAAATCCGGATCAGAAGCAAATGCCGCAGACCTCAAAACAGTGGCAACAATTTCTATTCCATTTTGCTCCAAAAAAGAATTCTGATTGGCAACTTCTCCAGCACATAGATTCCTAAGAAGCTTCAAAGATTGCATGAGATATTCTCGATTTGATGTGCGATGGAGAGATTCCACAAGCTTCAAAACAGTAGGAAGGATATTCCTTAATGCAAGTTCTGCACGGCCAACGGTATCCCTAGAAGCTTGTATAAGAACCTCAAGGGCTTCATGTAGCGAAGATGAGTTTGATGCGCTAAGTAAAGGCTGCAAAACATCTTCCCGATCGTTGAACTCCGGCAATGATTCTCCAACCATTGCAGAGCAATTTGAAGATTCCAGAACTAGCAAACAAGATATGACAATTATATGCAATAAAAGGGCAAGAAAATCAATTCACATTCTTCACAAGTTAAGGATATATCTACAACCAAAGAAGCCGACCCAAATCATTTACAGTTTATTTCTCAGACTACAAATTCAGAAGCCATATATAAAAACTTCCATCTTCTTCAAGCCCGTAAATTTGCAGATTCAAACAAATAAAACAACAATGCCAGTAGAGTGTGATCGTATGTGAGAAACTGAGAAAACCAAATAGAGAAGAGCAAGGCACCTCCTACTCTCTGAGTCTCCTCAATCTTTGTTTTACTTCTCCTCAATGTGGTGTTTTTTTTGGGATTTAGGGTTTTTTTAAAAAAAAGTTAATCCTTTATTTAAATAGTCATATATCGGTATAAATAACGCTCGTGCCTCTCAAATACTTGACAGTAAAAAGTCGTTAATTGACACATTTAGCCTCCAATTGAACATTTAATTTTTAAAACCCTTCCGGCCTTCCCTCTGATTCCTCTTTCATTTCTCTAGCACCTCCATGAACATGGCGGAACGCGAAATAGAAATCCTTCGAGGGCATGAGCTACGACTCCTTCGCTGCACCCTCCGTCCACCTCCGTCTGATTCTTCATCTTCTCACTTCCAACATTCAGATGATTTTGCTGCTTCACTTCCTCCTCTTCACGCTCTTATCTCCAACTTCCTCACTTCCGTCGAGGCCGGTGACTACTTCGGAGCCCTTTCCTCGGACGCCGCACGACTCGTCCTTGCCTCGCCCGACTACGACCTGTCTACTCACTCTCCCGACCGAGTTTACTCCGAATTACTAGACCGAGTCGAATCGTTCATTAATGAACCTTCCATTGACGATGCGGAGAAAGCTTGTAGGGTTTTTCTTGTTGCGTGCGTTGCTGTGGCAGCTTTATTCTGGTTCACTCAGTGCAATTTGACTGGGTAAGGCCTTCGATTTCTATCTAAATGAAATACTGTCTATTTGTAGCTCTTTTATTTGCCTCTTACTTTCCGAATAATATATATGTTATAGGAACCGAGTTTTGATATAAGTCCAACAATATTCTCTAAAATCGGAATAAATAATTTACGTTTTTATAAAGCAAGAAAATGTGTTATTTTATTTTTATGTAAGAAATATGTTAAATTTGAAGTTGCATTTAGTATTTTGTTTATTTTAATCGTTTATGAATTTCATTTTCTGCTAATACTTTTGTTTTAAGACTACTTTTTCTCTCCTTTTTATATAAAATATTATGACTTTAAAAATTAGGCCCGTGGATGGGTTACCGAAGCGGCCACTACCAATGAAGGCGTGGTGGGAAGGAAGTGAGATGGTGGAATGGGAGAATTGGGCGAGGATTCAGCTCATGGCTGCTGGCTCAGATTTACTTGGCAAGTTCTCTTATCTTCAGGTATGTATATTATCAGTTCATAAGCCCGTCCTTCAAATTTATAGAAATAAAAATTGTTAATTTCTTTCTCTTGTTGCTGCTTTTACTATTTGCTTTACACCTGAGAATGATCAGAAACTTTTAGATTGGGGTCTATAAGTGAAAGAGAAAGGACTTTGAAGAAGTAAAACATAGATGAACATTTTTCTTTAAATAATTATAATATTTTAGTTGACCCTTCCTTTAGTTATTTACTCATTTTTTAGCCTCAGTGTAGAAACCAAGTAGGAGTGTAATAGTGACTCTGGTTTTTCTTCATAAGATATAGGAGCTGGAGGATGGAAAAGCAGTGGGTGATTTTGTTTATTCATGCTTAGTTAAGATAGAAGGTGATAGGAAAGAACATATAAGTACTTTCTATCTTCATCCATGCTAACGAAAAGTGACCATCTCCAATTTGAAAGATTATTGAAGAGCACATGGGAGACATGCCAGTTGAGTGTTGCTAATTTACAGTATTTTTTGCTGTTTGACAAAGTATTAGGCTTTTGTTGCCTTTTTTACTTGATGTCTGCAATTGATTTTTGCCTTTTCTTAAAACAGAAACAGATGATGAAATGCAGATAATATATTATCAACAATGATAATTAACTCATAATTAATTATCTGTTATAGAAGGGAATTGCTTTCTTTTGAGCCTGATTATAGTTAAATAATGCACGCAATGTACATAGCTGATTTCAACTCTCTTTATTGTTGCATACAATAATATTAACTTCTCCGTATAAAATCTGAATGTTGAAATCTGTTCCTCGAATAATTTGAGGATCTAGTTTGTTGTTTTGGACATGTTCTTGATTTCAACTTTACAGTTTGATTTCTATAAATTTACTTACGATTGTCTTTTTTTGCTTTGTAGTACCTAGTTTTTGCCAAAATGTTACTCCTGAGGACAAGAGATCTACTATTTGAAGCAAGTGTCATGTCCACGTTTGAAATCAAGAGCATTTCATGGTGGCTGTTCAGAGCTTTACTTATTCATCAACGAATTTTGGATGAGCGGTCTTCTTCACTTTTTGACTTATTGCAAGTATTTAAGGGTGAAAATTCAGATAATTTTGGAAGTTTGGAAAAAGTGACAAGTTACTGGGGTGATCAATTGCAAAATGGGGAAGCATCTACAATTGTTTCAATAGTTCATTTAGAAGCAGGGGTGCTAGAATATATTTTTGGAAGACTTGATCCTTGCAGGTGAGTTTCAAGGAAATAAGGCGGAGGCTTATTACCGATATATTGATTCTTATTTCAAAGTATATTCATTGAACCGATTGATAGGAGTATTTATGCATAGCTTGATCTGGTCTTAATAGAATTGTACATAAATTTGTGGAGCTATTTATTTACAATGGACAAGATTACCCCCTTGTTCTCATCTCACGTGAAAATTTTACGAAACATCAATTAACTGCTCATTTTTACTCATTGTCGCATACTTCAGAATTTGACAGATAAGTCTATTCCAAGTCGCATCTTTTTCCTGTCAATATGCATTTGTGGTATTACTCGAGAAATAGTTGTTTTTAACAGGTTTTACCTAGTCGACCATACCTTTTCTCAAGGCATGGCAGTTGCTTAAATTTTTTTGAGTGTCAACATTTCATGCCATTTCTGAAATATGTAGAGGGAAATGTGCTTATTCAATAATAGGGACATATTGAAAGCCTTGTATTCTCGCTCTCGGAGGTCATGCTATGTATTGCAATTTTTCTCTTCAGCATAAACTTTTTTTTTAAACTCCAAATCATTAGTATTTGATGGGTTGCCTGAGGTTCCTAGTGGTACAAGTTTCTTCTGTTTAGAAGCTTATTTTTGTTCATCGAAGTCAATTTCCTCATTGCAGGTTAGACTTTGAGTCGGCTGAATTGGCTGCTGGTCTTCAGCTCTCTGTTACTGGCATTCTTGGGTTACGAACTGTACATCAGGTTAATGTTGAGGTCTTAATAACACGTTTGTTGTGAATTTATGTTCAATTGTTACTAATAGGAGGAATCATCTTTCCTTAGGTAGAACCAAAGGCACAAATGATATTGGTTGCAAATACAGACTCGGAATCAGGAAGTGGTGCTATAAACACTTCCATAACTCCTGAAAGTCAGTTGACTAGTCCAAATGTCAGTGAAGCGTCTGACATATTTATGACTCCAAAGCTGGTGGAGAATGGTATTGATTTTGGGAAGAATGAGTGTGGTGGTGTTGCTTCCACTTTAACAGCAGTCCAGCAGGCTGTGATTTTAGCACGATGCCTGTTAATTGAAAAGGGTAGTCCACATGGTGAAATGCAAGGTAAGGGGATCAAATATTTTTCGATTGGCCCCTTTTGCTGGTGTGAACATTGCTTTTGGTTTTTGTAACACAGTATTATAATTATTTTGCGAAGGTGAGGAGTCTTCAGAAAAATAAAATCTTCCTGTAACCAGTAGGTATGAATTTGAATTCATTGTGGGAGCCTTCCTTTTGTAAAGCAAGGACAATAGGCTTGACATTGTCATCTAAGCTAGGAAAAGGTTGTGACAGCATGGATATTGTGTTCTTCATTGTCTTATCTTGTATATTTTACCCCTATTTGTAGATTCTTCATATTCTTGTATGAGCATCAGATGTATAGCCTCCAAAATAAAACCCTGTTGCTTAAACCATAGCTCCTTTCCGCAAGAACTTTTTCTTTTTATATTCCTAGTCATCCTTCAATTAATCCTTGTTCTTGCTTCAAATTAATGAACTGATTCTTTATCTTCTGCTGCTGTTCTCTTCTCAAATTTTAGCTTGTTTGGATTTGGACAATGAAGAATAAAAAAATGCTTGCATTTTAAATTACTTGAAATAATTAAGAACGAACAGTTTATTTGTTTATTTATTTTTATTGATTTGTCTATCAGTTCGCTCATTGGTTCTTTCCACGGAAGTTTCATCCCACAGCCTTCATAAACTTATTTTTAAACTTTCAAAGAAGTCTTTGATGACCAATTTTGCTCACCTTCATCTTCAGTCTAGAGAAGTTCCAGGAAAAGGGAAACAATCACATTAGTGTTACTCTTCAGTCTTCATTGATGTACTGTTTGTGGAATTATGTAGGCATATATTGAGAATGATTTTGTAGCTATCCCTTCTATGTTATACCTTTGCATTGTTATTATAGCTCTGATATTAATTTAGAAAAATCCCTTAGCCCAAACAACACAAAGTAAGATCCCTTCATTTAAGAGATTAATATATACTGCATAATAATGGAGATTAAGGATATCTCTTTATATAAAGAGTGAAAGAATGCTGACAAACTCAGGTACTATCCGTATAGAATAGAAATTGGTTTTATTATTTATCTTTCCTATCAGAAAGTTAAATTAAATGTCTAGGCTACTTTTCTTTATTTAAAACTTACTGCTCTATGTATATTTCAGGTTGGGATATGGCTCCGTATATAGAGGCAATTGATTCTCAAAAATCTTCGTTCTTTATTGTAAGCTGATTAATGCAAAAGCATCCAGTTATCTGGGTCAAACAAATTTGTATACAAGTTTTTTTGGGGGGTTGAAATAGCTAATATTTAACTGTATTAAATGTGAATTTTATTCCTAGTTGTTCTCTTTGCTTTACATATGGAGTTTTCTTTAAACTAAGTATGCCAGAATTGAATATGCAATCTTAATGTAGTCGAGATAGTAACATGATACTTGTTGATCAGAAGAAAGATGATTTAACCACTATCAGAATTATCTGTTTGATGAACTGTCAGTTTATTAATTGTGGAAAGTTATTTGGCATTGAAATGATCTTAAACATTATTAATTTGGATTGCTGCTTGCTTTGTACTTTTGTCAGTTGAAGTGTTTCTGTAATATATTACGAATTCGATGGGAGTCTACTCGCAGTCGCACAAAGGTGCGTGCACTACAGATGATGGATAACTTGGTAAGACCAGTGTCCATGCATTGATACTTTTTCCGGCCTCTTTTAATAATATGGCGTGGCTTTGCTATTTTATATCCCCGCTTGTCCTTTGCTTATGTTAGGTTTTTTTTTTGTAATTACAAATACAATGTACACATAGTAATGTGACATTTATTGCTATTGAATGTTTTATTTTGATTCGCAGCATACAGCCATACACTCATAAAGTCTACATATTAATTGATACCATATACTATAAATATTATGATGGATGTCGAAGTTTGATGACCTTTCTACCTTTGTGTTAAGCAACCAGTCATGCATCTTGTCTTTATTAGCTGCCTTTTATTACACTGGACAAGAGTTTTTCAAAGAAGTTGACTTTTGATGTTTATAAGTGCCTGCTTTTTTTATCTTTCTTTCTTTTCTTAAGTTTACTCTTTGTGGCATCAAAATTTTCAATTCTAGTATTTTTTGAAGTACATTTTGATTTTTAACACAATTGTTCTGCACTATTTCAGGTTGAGAGTATTCACAAGCCTTCACCTGGGATTCCACTGAGGCTTCCTTTTTGTTATGTTGTTTATATCCCGCCAATTCCTGCTCTTCGGAAGTAAATATATTTTTGTTTTTGCATTAGGTTGCAGCATATTTGTAATCTTGTTTTATGCAGTTTGTATATGTATATATCTTCTTTAATAGAGCCAATTGTTTTAACAATTTCTTGCAGTGTTCCTTTATTCGCTTTTTCTCATTTTTCCTCATAATTTTAGGCAATATGGTGAGATTTTAGTTAGCTGTGGTTTGATTGGAGAGGCCCTTAAAGTCTTTGAGGATTTAGAGTTGTGGGATAATGTAATATACTGCTACAGGTATGATGAACTTTATCGTCTCTTTTCTGTGTTAGATTTCCTTTGTTTATCCATACATTTTGTTTCTTTTCGGAACTCTTTGTTTCCTATTTCAATCTCATGTGAAATGTGACTTGCGTAAACAGCAAATTAGAGAAGAAAGCAGCTGCAATTGAACTCATCAAGAAGCAGCTGTCTAGTGCACCAAATGACCCAAAGTTATGGTATGTGGATTCATCTGTTTTATTGATCTTCTCATAATGTATTTTCTATTCCTTTGATTTCAAATTAAACATGTTTGTTTCATAGCTTGTGCCTACGCTAAAAATGCCAGTCTCGTTAACTTGGCTTTTTTTTTTGGTTGCTTGCTAACTTGCTTTCTTTCTACCTGCTTTTACGTTCAAAATTTGCTTAAAAGAGATCATAATTAATTGAACTTGAACAAATTACTAAAACGTAGTACTGATCATAACATATAAATTCTATGTAGAAGTAAAATAGTGCATTATGCTCTTGAAAAGGTTTCAATTTAATTGTAAGTGTTCAAAATATTTATTTGGTTTGATATCAAAGCGTGCTTTTTGCCTTCTTAAAGTCAAACATCAATAACAAAGTCAACTAAGAGTAATTTTTTCACACTTCATATTGATTTTAGTATAATACCAATCCTAACATAGTTAGTCTATATAAAAGTAAAATCATGCTTGCTTGGTGTCTTTCAAAAAGCTTGACATTTGAAGTGTTCAAAAAAATTAGAATTTTCATTTTTAAATCTTTGGAACTTATTACTTAGTTGGCAAGTTCCAAAGTGAACAAAATATAAAATTCAATTAAGAAATTAAAATTTAATAAAAAAATATAATTTTCAGTGGAGTGGATTAAGAATTTGGATAAATGCCCAAGTTTGTATATTTCAATTTCTAAAGAAATTGCGGTAAGATCAGGAACTTGGAGGGCATTATTCTTTGGATAGCTAGGCCATCAAACTTAGAGGCAGATGTTTTAGCAAAGTCTGGAATTGGCTAAGATAGGGAGTTTTGGTTGGGTTTTGTTTTTTTCTCGTTTTTTGGTTTTATCTATTGTACGGGGGGTAAGTTTGGTTGTAATCATATGCATTGTACTACCCTTTTATTAATAAAATTTGAGGCACTCTTTTCCTCCTTTCGCTGATTTCTTGAGCACCTTATGGTGTTCTAGTAATCATGAAGGGGTTTTTAACGAGGCCTCCACTTATAAAAAAACAATAATTTTCAGTTGGGACTTGCCTAAAAAAACTTAATTCCCTGTTTATATATTCATAAAAAAAATCCCTGTTTATATACAGGTGAAGTATGATTATCATGCAATCTTAACAACGATGATGAAGATGAATCCATTTTTTAAATCTGTAAGATCTAATATGTTACTAACAGTTTATGTAGAGTAATAATAAATTATTGTAATAAAATAAAATATTAACTTTTTATTAATGTAAATTGTTTCAAATTGACCTTTTTAGAATATGAAATTTTTGATACTTTTAAATGAGATATTTTCTTTTATAAAAAATTGATTTCAAAATTTTATAAGAAAATGAAGTAGTTATCTTCTTGGTTCTCTACCTGTTGCGACTGAAAGAGGCAGAAACAAATTAAATCAATTGAATTGTCGGCATCATGTATTTACTTTGTGTACTAGTTTTTGGTTCGGTTGTTTCTTCTTGAGGGATCAAAGAGTTATCACCCTAGTTGCATTCCCATATACGATTCTAATATGGAACTTTCATTTTGTAGGTGTTCATTGGGTGATATTACACATAGTGATACCTGTTATGAGAAAGCCTTGGAAGTTTCAAATGATAGGTCAGCGCGAGCTAAGGTGACTGACTTGGGTTTCTTATAATTAAATTGATTTTTGTATGTCTTGTTTTAGTATTTTCTTTATAATGGTCTTCAATTAAATGTTCATTTCCTTTTTCTTATTACTTCATTTTGTGTGGCAGCGGTCGCTTGCTTATAATGCATATGGAAGAGGAGAATATGAAAAATCTAAGATCCTATGGTATATTTACTTTATTGCTTCTCTACTTTTCTGTTACAATAGGACTAGTTTTTGTAGCTTATAATTTATTTGGATTGACATAAAAAAAGTATTATTTGGCTGAAAAGCTGATTACAATTGAATCAGGGAGTCTGCCCTGGGCTTGAATTCATTGTACTCAAATGGATGGTTTGCACTTGGTGCTACTGCATTGAAGGTATGCAGCTTGATATTTCTGTTTTGCTTCTTGCCTAGGCAACTAGTTGATTTATTTATCAGGTTGATCACCAATTTTGCCTGCAAAGATTATATATAACAATATGGATTTCTCATTAAAAAGTGGATTTTAAAAAAATAAAAAAATGCAGGTTTGTTTCTTTGTTATAAACCTTTTAAACTTATGATTAACACTACCATGTACAGGCTAGGGATATTGAAAAGGCACTCGATGGTTTTACTCGTGCGGTGCAACTTGATCCTGAAAATGGAGAGGCTTGGAACAATATTGCTTGTTTGTATGCTCTTTTCTCTTTCATTGTTATATCCTGTGTTTTCATTTGCTTCCCCAAGATATTTGTACTTTTATCCTCTTCTGGCAGTGTCAATCATTGCTTTTATCCCAGGGATAATTGTGTTTGGAGTTTCTTCAATAACGTGGGGTTGGTTTTTTGTTTTTGTTTTTATAAAAATGGGAGGCCTCGTTAAAAATCCCCTTCATACCCCTCAAGCTATGAATATATCTTAACGAACGTTGGAAGGAGGAAAAGAGTTCCTCAAAATTTTATTCAATAAACACCAAGTACATAGCCTTGCCATTTTTTCATAGGTTCCAATTATTATTTTCCTTGTACGTCCATCTTAACTTTGGATTGTTAAAAATTTCCTAGATGAATAAAGAGCTCTCTACCCATGTTCTATAAATGAATGTTGGACGTAGATGCTCCATTGAAAATGAAGAGCTAGAGCAACATAACATTCTACATCTGTGCCGCACTTAATAAGTAAAATTTATCCGTAAAAGTGACATCTTTGAAGTGGAAGTAAAGACTTACAATTGAGAATTTATCTGAAGATTTTGTTTTGGTTCTAGATACTATCGAAGAAAATTGTTGTCTATGACATACCATGGAACAATTGTTTATTTTGGAACTAACAAAACCATGTTTGAGTTTCATTTAGGCTCGTTTGGGAGTTTAGAGAAGCTGCTTTTGAGAACTTTGAAGCTTGGTTCCATGACCTTTTGAGATATATCTTTGTTGAACTGTCTTTTGATCTGAATCAATCACTATTTGAGAAAGTGATTGGAATAACGCTTTAGACTGGCTTAAAAACCCTTCTAGCTGTCCTACTTGTTATGAGCTTATTGTTAGAGAGATTAGGTCCCTGGTTTTGTCAAAAGAAGTGTTATTACGTTTGATCCTGAGAAGTGCTAATTGGGAAGCAGATGAATTAGCTAAAAGAGGGATTGGGTGATTTTAGGATAAGGGTCTTTGAGTAGTGTTTGCTTCATGTAATGGAATTTTCTTCTCTGTGTTGGTTGTAATGTTTGGGTTCTTTGAAAAACCCTTATTTTAATAAAACTTGAGGTGCTCTTTTCCTCTTTCCGCTGGTTGTTTGTCCCCCCCTTGGAGGACGGACAATTATGAAGGGGGTTTTTAACGAGACCTCCTATTATTATATATAAAAAAATCACTATTTGAGTTTTCTGCCTCCTTCAATGTGGGAATTTACTACGTCATAATTCTTATTATTTTGATGGAAATTGTGTCACTATTTTCAACCATATAGACTTCAGTTCATGGAAAATTTAATCAATTGGAACATAACTGTTGATCGTGCAGGCATATGGTTAAGAAGAAGAACAAAGAGTCCTTTATTGCCTTCAAGGAGGCCTTGAAATATAAGTACTGCTTTCTAACTTTCATTAAATCACACGTTATGCACACACCAGGCCTGTATTTTCAAACACACTGTTTATTGCTGTGCGGTACTGACAATCTGTTTTGGTTACAGACGAGACAGTTGGCAGATGTGGGAGAACTACAGTAATGTTGCTTTTGATGTTGGCAATACTGGTCAGGTAATAATCCTGCCTAAGCTGTTTGTTTTTGAGGTGGTACTTAGCTGGTCAGAACTAGCCATGTTACAATACCCCATCTGGTGTAACATTGCGCATGTCCTCTCTTTGGCCTCATTGGAGGGTTCTGCTTGATTCAAATGAAGATGCTAAATGATGGAATTTTAGAAACTAAGTGTTTGTGAAAGAAATAGTACGAGTTAAAGTGTGTATAAATGGAAATGACTTTCAATGAGATAGACAATAACTTGTGCTTTTGAATGAGACCATTTGGTGAGATAAATCTAGATTTTTTTGGATATAAATGGAAGAGTTTAAATTATGACTTGATTTTTTGCATTTAAATGAGTCCTTGTGACTATTCTTTCTAGTTAGCCTCAAGATTCTCTGCATGTGAGTTTTTTTTTCTGAAATAGCCATTAATTGAATGACTATTAATTTCATTTTGAATATACTTGTATTGTTTTTTTATCTTCATTTGACTTATCTTTGTAGGCGCTGGAAGCTATTAAGATGGTTTTAAATATGACCAATAATAAGAGAATTAATGTTGAATTACTTGAAAAAATCATGCAATATTTGGAGGTAAGGACTTCAGTTAGACTGCCTGTTGTAAACAATGTTCATGATGTTGATGGTCTTTCCATTCAGACCAGTTCCAGTTCACTTGTATATTCTGTTAATCCATCTGGAAATGCTGAGCAGACTGGTGAAAATTTGAGAGGAAATGAGCATTTGGTGGAATTTCTTGGAGAAATTCTACAACAGGTTCCAAATTCTTTCATGGTTCTCATGTTCTAGTATCTTTTATACTTATTACAAGTGATGGTAAACTCTCTCACTTCGGGAGTTAAAAGTTGTCTCCTTGTAGGATTCTAATGCTTAGCGCCAATCACAGAACTTCTAAATTTGTTGTCATATGGATCTGTACTTAAACATGATACTTTAGGCAGGCATTACTTGGGCTGTGCGATGTGGCTAAATTATGCCTACATTGATAATATACTTGTATTTATAATTGAAGTGGTAGCTAAGATACAAAAAAAGTAAATAAGTGGGGCTTATATGACTTGTCTGATACAGTAATTACTATCACCACAATATCTAATGCATACGACTTGTCTGATACAGATAGTTCGAAGTGAAAGTCGACCAGAATTGTGGGGCTTATATGCAAGATGGCATAGAATTAAAGGTGACCTCACAATGTGCTGTGAAGCACTCTTGAAGCAAGTTAGATCATATCAGGTATCTCCATTTACATTTACAATGCCTTGTATGCTGCTATTGTAAATTTTATAATTTTAATTTTTCAAAGCATTATGATCAACCAAGTTCATTCTTTTCCTTGAATGATGTTTATGCTTATTTGAGTTTCTGATTCTGGACTGGGATAAGTTGTCAACTCTTCCCTCAGGAGAGCTTTTTAGTGATTTTATTGTTGTTATGCCATGAATAAGTCTCTCTCTGTCTCAGGGATCTGATTTGTGGAAAGATAGAGACCGCTTTAAAAGCTTTGCACAGGCCTCGTCGGATCTTTGTAAGGTCTACATGGATATCTCTTCCTCTACCAATAGTCGTCGAGAACTACTTACGGCTGAGATGCACTTGAAGAACACACTAAAACAGGCAAGTTGTTTGGCATTACTATTTGTAGATTGCATTGTTGCCTGCATTTATGAATTATCTTTTCTATGTTTTAACTGTTAAACTTTTTCAACTTTTTATGTAGTTAATTTTACTGATTCAGCTGTAAGGATTTGAAATATTTTCGTTTTCATCATTCATTTTAAGTTTTAAGTTGAAGATTCTTTAGGCCCCAAATGTGTGACGGGTCCAACAAATTACATAAATTGACCACTAGATCTAACAGTCCGATTAACTAAAACAACTCAAAATGAAATGACTTTGCAATAAATAATTGTTACTCGAGTGTAGTTGATCTTGACTGATTCTTAGTCTCTAGTACATGGTAAGTCATTTATGTTTATGCTTGGTCATGTCGTAACAACTTTCTAGAAGTATTAATTACTTATAATGTTGTTGTAAGTGGCATTTTAGGCTGGGGCATTTTCAGACACTGAAGAATTCAGGAACCTTGAAACTTGCCTTGATGAAGTAAGAATAAAGCTGCAGGCAGAGGTTACAGCTACTTAAAAAGTCAAAAGTAAGAAAGTTTTGCAGGATTCACTATCCACCTCTGAAGGTAGGCTTGTATCCTTCTTTTATTACCATGCGAATCTATGTTTTTTGTTTAGGCTAAATTTCTGCAGTCATAATCGGTGTTGTCGAGATGTGTGTCTAGGCTAAATCATGTATATTAGCCCATAAATATCAACAGAAATGCAGATAAACTAAACACCATTTAGAGTTGATTTTCATCTTATATATGTCAAGCTTTTATAAATATAAATATACTAATATATATATATATATATATATATATATTAGGCATATATATGTGTGTACACATTAGGCACGTACATAAAAAGGCACACACTAAAACATATTCTAGTGCTTGGATGGCACCTTGATTCCGCAACACTAGTCAGAATCTTACATTCCACCTTTGCTTTTTCATATAGGGAAAAAAAGGCGATACAAGTTACGAATAGATTATCTTCTCCATGTTTGTTCCAGCCAAGTGGTCAACGGTAGCCAAGAAAGCCATAGTCAAAAAAAGAAAATCAAAGGATTTCCTTACAATCAGTTTTTGTTCTAAAACCATATTTTCTCTATGCACTCAAGTTTTACCAGGTGGACTTATTTTTGGAGAAAAAGAAAACCTAACTTGAAGATCCTATGCGTTTACAAATTCAATGGTCATGTAAAACCAAAGGTTCATTGTCTTCAAGTTGTATGATTTGTGTTGTAGTTGTTTTTTTAATTTAACCATGGTCATCATATTAAAGGAAACATTTGAAAGTTGTTCTCTCCATCAGCTTCCCGGCCTTGCTAGTCACTAAAACTGAGGGAAACCATTTACAAAGTTTTCTTGGTATCAGGTTTGTGTCGATTATGCTGTAAAGCTGAAGGAGATTGCTCTAGTAATTGATTCAAGTGCTGGCAAAGGTTGACATCTTTTGTTCAATCATGCTCTGCAAACATGGTTCTGGGTGCTCAATGTTTAATTCAAATACGTCTCCTGTTTTTGCATTTTGCAAGAATAAAATGCATTCCACATTCAAAAACAGTTGGAAGTGAAAATAGGTACCAATGGCACTGCTAAAAGTGTGCTCTTTTTTCTTTTTCCACGTTTGGAAGTTGTGTATTCATGCTTGTTATCTAGTTATGTTATGTAGTAACTTAATTCTACTTAGGCAACTGTCCCTAAGTTCGTATTGCGAATTTTAAGTATCTCAACCTAATAAATTCGTGCTATGGTTTAAGGAATAAATTCAAAACTTTACAAACAAGATTGAAATTATTATACCACAAGTAAAAAAATATTATAGAAAAGATTGCAAGTTAAATCATCGATGAAAAGGAGCAGGCTTTTTGAAGATTCATGGTGAAGGATGATTGAAAATTTTCAAAATATTAAAAATGATTTAAATAAAAAATATTAATTTTTATTGCCCACTGAGTGGCATGGTTCCTACTTCCTAGCACGATGGAAAGTTCTGCAAACACACTGGGAATCTAGGATCACTACAAGCCTCTCGGCTTGCAACCTTTTCAAGTTTTTTTTATTGCCCAACTGTTGCAAATTGAAAACGATTACAGAAACGAATATGGATAACACATTAATGATGATGTTCCATTTAAGAAATAATTTCATAATGGGTGATTCCGATTTGATCTTCAGGCCTACTTGGAGGATGAGTCTTGTTCCTAACCCTTAGTTGCTGGTACTCACTAAATCGAAAACCTCTGTATTTGGGTGGTTTGCCGATGTCTTTGGTGAAGTGCGGCAATGGTTCAACCCATTTGTCTCCCTGCAAGTTGTGGAAGAAGGCAAAAGAGTATCGACTTCTGCCTTTTGGCCTCACCACTCTGTGAGTAGCGCTCTTGAATTTATTGTTGCTCAATACCTGTATAACATCGCCTAAGTTGACTACTAATGTGCCTTTTGTAGGGATAACAGGGATCCATTCCCCTGTTGGTTTTTGGCAAAAGTCCCACATTGGTTGTGTATAAGGAGGAGGGAAAATTCTTTTGTTATAAATAAAGGCCTCCTCCTCCTTAGTTAATCATCCCAAAAATATAAGCCTTCTTCTATTTTAAAGGCTATTTGTATTATTTCTCTCTTTGTAATATTTCCTCTATTAGTGAAATATTTTGGTGTTCTCTTTTATGTCTATTTAATAGCTATTGTCGGGTATAGTTGTTGTCAATTATTGTCCTATTAAAATTACTTGTCTTGGTAGTTCTGTCTAAGGAAAGTGGGTTTTAAGAGAGACCATTGTGACCCCTCCTCTTTCCTGGGAATCTACCTTGGGGTGATTTTTAGTACAATCGTTTTCACACTAGTCACCTAGATAATAGTTTTCACGGTGAATCTGTTATTGGTGGAAATTAACCCGAATTTCACAACAATTGGTATCAGAGCTCTTGGTTTATTTTAGTATGCTCTGTGGTTGCGGCTTAGGCTGATCTTCCACATCAGAAAAATTTCCTTGGGATAATTGACATTCTGCATTGGCAGCTATTAAATAGAATTTGTAGCAGAAATGATAGACGCTTCTTCATCTTCAATTTTGGCAAGAAATGCTGTGACAAATGTTAGATTTGCAGTGGAGATTTTTGATGGCACCGGTCATTTCGGCATGTGGCAAAGCGAGGTTCTAGATGCCCTATTTCAGCAGGGTCTAGACATTGCTATTGAAGGAGAGAAACCAGATGATGTTGAGGAGAAAGAATGGAAGAGGATCAATAGAATGACATGTGGTACTATTCGATCGTGTCTTTCTAGAGAGCAGAAGTATGCATTTTCTAAGGAAACTTCTGCAAGTAAATTGTGGAAGGCACTGGAGGAGAAATTTTTGAAGAAAAGCGGTCAGAACAAACTCTACATGAAAAAGAGACTGTTCCGCTTCAACTATGTACCAGGTACCACTATGAATGATCACATTACTAGCTTTAATCAGCTGGTGACTGATCTGATGAATATGGACGTGACTTTTGAAGACGAAGATCTGGCTCTGATGTTGATGGGATCACTTCCTGATGAGTTTGAGTATCTTGAAACTACTCTACTTCATGGGAAGGTTGATGTGTCTCTCAGTGAAGTAACTGCTGCCTTGTATAGTTATGAATTGAGAAAGAAAGACAAACAAGAAAACACAAGTGTCGAAGCAGAAGCTCTTGTTGTTAGAGGCCGTTCCAAGAGTCAGAATAAAGGAAGCAGAGGGAGATCGAAGTCAAAGTCCAGATTGAGCAAAGATGAATGTGCCTTTTGTCGAGAAAAAGGGCACTGGAAGAAAGAATGTCACAGGCTAAAGAATAAAGGCAAACCTGAAAGGGGGAAGGCCGTCTCAGAATCAAATGTGGTCGAGTATGATGATGGAGATTCAGATTTCGCATTCGCTGCTACGCCATCAACCAGCTGTTCCAGTTCATGGCTGTTAGATTCAGCTTGTAGCCGCCATATGACCCCCAATAGAGAATGGTTCTTTGATTTTAAAGAACTAAAAGGTGGAATTGTCTACACAGCAAATAATTCCCCTCTTGACACACTTGGGATTGGTTCAATTCGCTTGAGGAATCAGGATGGATCAATCAGAACCTTAACAGGTGTCCATTATGTACCAGATTTAATGAGAAATCTCATCTCTGTGGGAACCTTAGAGTCAAAAGGTTTAGAAGTGAGGGCAAAAGATGGGATTATGAGGATTATCTCTGGTGCACTGGTGATAATGAAGGGAATCCGAAAAAGAAACAATGTGTATTACTTTCTGGGTAGTACAATTGTTGGGACAGCAGCAGTGGCAGCTTCTACTGATGAACAGGAGTCAGAAGCAACCAGGTTATGGCATATGCGCTTGGGGCATGTTGGTGAAAAATCCTTGAAATTACTGATAGATCAAGGATTATTGAAGGGTGCTCGGGCTTGCAAATTAGTTTTTTGTGAGCATTGCATCAAAGGGAAGAAAACGAGGGTGAAATTTGGAACAGCAATCCATGATACTAAAGGTATTTTGGATTATGTTCATTCAGATGTATGGGGGCCTTCCAAGACAACTTCATTGGGAGGAACACACTATTATGTCACCTTTGTTGATGATTTTTCCCGGAGAGTTTGGGTGTATCCAATGAAGACAAAGGATGAGGTGCTAGGATTTTTCCTTAAATGGAAAAAGATGATGGAGACTCAAACAGGCAGAAAAATCAAACGTCTCCGTACAGACAATGGTGGAGAGTACAAAAATGATCCATTTCTGAAAGTCTGTGAAGAGGAAGGTATTGTTAGGCACTTCACTGTCAGAGGTACACCACAACAGAATGGAGTGGCAGAGCGTATGAACCGGACATTAGTGGAGAATGTTCGGTGTATGTTGTCTAATGCTGGGTTAGGCAAAGAATTTTGGGCTGAGGCTTTGGTCTATGCTTGTCACCTTGTCAACCGCTTACCATCGACTGCTATTGGTGGTAAAACACCATTAGAGAAATGGTTTGGAGTACCTGCTACAGATTATGATTCCTTACATGTGTTTGGTTCCACTGCATACTACCATGTTAAGGAGTCAAAGCTGGATCCAAGAGCAAAGAAGGCGATTTTTATGGGGATCACCTCTGGTGTGAAAGGCTATCGTCTTTGGTGTCCAGAAACAAAGAAAATAATCTTCAGCAGGGATGTTACCTTTGATGAATCTACCATGTTGAGAAAGGTGACTTCAGAAAAATTGGAGCAGACAGATGGAACTCCCAAAAAGGTGGAGTTTGAAGGAAGCAAATTTGTCCCAACCAGTAAAGAAAATGATGTTGACTCTCCTATGGTAGAAGAAGAGTCAGATGAAGAAGAGGTTCAGACCCAAGAACCTCCACAGCAACATGAATCAATTGCACTCAGAAAGGGAAAGAGGACCATTAGACAACCTGCTCGTTATGCTGATATGGTCTCTTTTGCATCACCAATTGCAATTGATGACGTTCCTGCCACTTTTAATGAAGCAGTTCAAAGTTCAGAACATAAAAAGTGGAGGATTGCCATGAATGAAGAAATGCAATCCCTTCAAAAGAATCAGACGTGGAAACTAGCTAGTCTTCCGAAGGGAAAGAAGGCAATTGGGTGCAAGTGGGTATATGCAAAGAAAGATGGATTTCCTGACAAGAATAAGATCCGCTACAAAGCAAGATTGGTGGCTAAAGGCTACGCTCAAACGGAGGGAGTTGATTATAATGAAGTATTTTCTCCAGTTGTAAAACATTCCTCCATCAGAATTTTGTTGGCTTTGGTAGCGCAGTTGGATTTGGAACTAGTTCAGATGGATGTAAAAACTGCATTTTTACATGGAGACTTGGATGAGGAAATCTACATGACTCAGCCATATGGATTCAAAGTTGCTGAAAAAGAAGAGATGGTGTGCAAATTAGAAAAATCGATGTACGGATTGAAGCAATCTCCAAGGCAGTGGTACAAGCGATTTGACAAGTTTATGATAGGGCAGAAGTACACAAGAAGAAAATATGATCATTGTGTGTATTTACGCGAGCTAGAAGACGGATCCTATATATATCTTCTTCTTTATGTTGATGATATGCTGATAGCTTCCAGGAGTCAGACAGAAATTGCGAAACTAAAGACTCAATTGAACAGGGAGTTTGAGATGAAGGATCTTGGTGAAGCGAAGAAGATTCTAGGCATGAAGATATCAAGGGATAAGAAATTGGGGAGGCTTTGTTTGTCTCAAAAAGAATATCTGAGGAAGGTACTAAAACGTTTTGGCATAAATGAGATGTCAAAACCAGTTAGTACACCTCTTGCTCCTCATTTCAAGCTCGGTGCATCTATGTCACCTAAGGATGATGCAGAACGGGAATACATGTCAAAGGTTCCGTATGCAAGTGCTGTTGGTAGCTTGATGTATGCAATGGTGTGTACGAGACCCAATATTTCACAGGCAATTGGGGTTGTGAGCAGGTATATGCATGATCCTGGAAAGGAGCATTGGCAAGCTGTGAAATGGATTCTGCGGTATATTCTGAACACCGTAGATGTTGGTTTGGTCTTTCAGCAGGACAAACAAGATGGTCAGTGTGTAGTTGGGTATTGTGATTCAGACTATGCAGGTGATTTGGACAAGCGTCGATCAACTACTGGTTATGTGTTTACATTTGCAAAGGCACCAGTCAGTTGGAAGTCCACCTTACAGTCAACAGTGGCTTTGTCTACTACAGAGGCAGAGTATATGGCAGTTACAGAGGCTGTGAAGGAGGCAATTTGGCTTCAAGGGTTGCTTGGTGAATTGGGAATGGAACAAAAGCACATCAAAGTGCACTGTGACAGTCAGAGTGCTATTCATTTAGCAAAAAACCAGGTTTACCATGCAAGGACGAAGCACATTGATGTTCGATATCACTTTGTACGAGAGATTCTAGAAGAAGGTGGAGTCATAATCCAGAAGATTCGGACCACTGAGAATCCTGCTGATATGTTGACAAAAGTGGTAACTGCGGTCAAGTTTAAACATTGTTTAGATTTGGTCAATATTGTTACAAATTAAAAGATTGTTTTTTTAGAGATGTGCGTGGAATTTGCCAAGGTGGAGATTTGTTGATTTTTGGCAAAAGTCCCACATTGGTTGTGTATAAGGAGGAGGGAAAATTCTTTTGTTATAAATAAAGCCCTCCTCCTCCTTAGTTAATCATCCCACAAATATAAGTCTTCTTCTATTTTAAAGGCTATTTGTATTCTTTCTCTCTTTGTAATATTTCCTCTATTAGTGAAATATTTTGTCTAAGGAAAGTGGGTTTTAAGAGGGACCATTGTGACCCCTCCTCTTTCCTGGGAATCTACCTTGGGGTGATTTTTAGTACAATCGTTTTCACACTAGTCACCTAGATAATAGTTTTCACGGTGAATCTGTTATTGGTGGAAATTAACCCGAATTTCACAACATCCCCATCCTTGCGAACTTGTAGACCACCTGCATCGTCCTGGAACACGAAGCTCAAGCAATTTCCATCTTCGTGTTGTGTTAATCCATTGTTCTCCAATTCGGTGGCGGGGAAGTAACGGAGAGCCACCATGAAATCCCAGCTCCGGTCATGGTTGAATTCTTTGAGCAAGTTTGTAGGGAGATCCAAGCACTGATTCACGATGCCCTCCACAACTACGGCGGTTTTTGTCAACTTCGAGTAAACATCTTGCAGCACTTGTCTACCAAACAAAGTGAATCAAATCTAATGAGATGTAAGATTCATCTATCTTAAAAAGTTGAAGGGTTATTATTTGATCAAATCTAAGGATACGTTTGATCACACTTATTAAGTTCAATGATCAAATTTGTCAAGTTGATGGAACATGTTGTGTTTTAATCCCATAAATATAGAAAAACATACTTGAATTGAGGAGGGTTTTGAGGGAAAACGTTGAAGCTAGATCCCGGCGGAAAAATCAAAAGATACTCATTCTTGTCGGGCGATTGTGGAGGCTGAGTGTTGTATCCGGTACGGATAGGCGCATTCGACGGGGCACTGCTTTTCAGTTTCTCTTGGGACGGATAGTCGAAGAAAATGCTGGAGAGTTGGAGGGCACGTTTCAGCAAGTCTACGGGCACACCATGGTTCACGATTTGGAAGAAGCCGTGCTCGGAGCAAGCTTCTGTAATGATTTCCATGGCCTTCTTCTTGCCATCCTCATCATCTTGGCTGAAAAATGGTGAAAGATCAACGGTGGGAATCTGGGGATCAGCCATAACCAACTGTTATTCAGATTGATTCAAGTATTTTCTTTTGCATGGAGGAACTGTCGGTGTGTTTTGTATATAAAATATTATCATTCAAGTCATTCCAAAATCGACCGCCCACCCACTTCATGTGTCTTGTTGCTAATTGATTGGATACCTTCTTTAACAAAATGAATAGCAGGATTCTTTTTCATGCCTTCGTTATATATAAATACAAAAGAAAGAGACAATCTCTTGCCGAAGTGGATGTATGGCGATGGCACTAAATTCAAGTCCTTTTCTTTAATAGAATTCCCCCTTTCCCTCTCATTGCTCCTTTTGACGTCCCACTAGTAAAAAGTTGACATTTATATTAATTTATTAATTATTTTTAATATTCTCATTTAGGGACACGATATATAATGAATGAACAATCATTTAATATTACTATGGATGACGGAGAAAAGACAAGTAAAGTTGAGACAACCATAAAGCAATTATCGATTGAAGAGGTCCCTTCCCTTTTTTTTTAAATAGTTAATGGGTGACTTAAATGGTAGATGAATTAATAGAGATTTATATTAAGGGAATTAATAAATGGTTTAATATAAAATAAGTGTTTGAACTATGTCTCAAAAAAATGTTTTAGTGTTTAAAGATTTTTTTATTAAAAATATGTGTCTAACGTTTTCTCCGTTACTATTTTAGGTGTCTAACGTTTTCTTCATTACATATTTAGGTGTCTGATGTTAATTACCGTTAAAAATCACCGTTAAGTGTTACGTGTAACGTTATGAGAATTTTGAGAATTTTTATTTAAAATAAAAAATATATTAAATTTTTTTTCAAATCTTAAAAATCCCAAAACTTTTAAGAACTTCATTTTAATCCCTTTGCCATCACCGATCGCCACCAATGTTAATTGACTGAACCCTAATAAATATAAGAACATGACACGTGTTACTTAACCATAAAAATCTCTTAAATCAATCGTAGTAATCGACCATTTGATCGGATGTGGTGGTCGATCATTTGCCATTTGGTTAGCCTTGGCAGTTGGCCGTTGTAGGGGAGGGGGAGAAGAAAAGTGGGGAGGGAGAAGGGTTTTTTTGTTTAATTTTTAATAAAAAATATTTTTTAAAAAATAAAAATATAAGAACATGACACGTGTCACTTAACGACAGTTAACGTCCAGATACCTAAAATGGTAACGAAGAAAACGTTAAACATTTATTTTTAACGAAAAAAATTTTGAGCACTAAAACGTTTTTCGAAATATAATTCATATACTTATTTTTATATTAAGCCTTAATAAATTAACACATGTCTCAACTTTTTACTGGTAGGGCACCAAAAGAGGCATTAAGAGGGCAGAGGAATTCTATTCTCTTTTTTAATGCTTATTTAAGTAACTCCCAGGCAGTACCCAACATTTCTGGATTTAGTTAATATTTAAAAATATGATTTAAACACAAATCAAACTATCTCAGTGATAAAAGACTTATCATTGTTCGTTTGGGATTTGAGCACTGGAAATATTTGGGATGAGAGCGTATAATGTCAAATAATCTAAGGGAATATAAAAAACAAATATGAATAACTTGACCAACCGATCAAATTGAATTTAATCCAACAAACTCCGATCAAACTTTTACTCTCCAATTTCAAGTCAAATTCAAACCTCTTTCCGATTGAATTCCACTTATCTCAATCACACCCCAAACGATAACTCATATTTTGCACATCGATTAATAAATGAAATTAGCATAGACCAATAGTTTAGCAATAAGAATATATATCAGCAAGAGCTATTTGTTTTTAGTTTATCTATTTGGATAAATTACCTAACAGTAGCCACAATTTTAGGGTACTATCGATTTGGTCACTCGAAACATTTTAGTTGCTCGAATGTTAAAATCTCGAATCGGGTATGACTCGTCTGTGTGCGTGATACGTCTATGTAGAGCTTGTCTGTCTATGCCTTATGTGTTATTAAAACATAAATAAAAGGTTTCAATAACACAGCGGCACATCAGAGTGGCGCAGCGGAAGCGTGGTGGGCCCATAACCCACAGGTCCCAGGATCGAAACCTGGCTCTGATATTGCATCCTCAACTTTTTCGAGTGGCATAGTTCCTATCACGATGGAAACGCTGGGAATCTGGGATCGCGACTTTCAACTTGTTCAAGTTTTTTTATTGCCCAAGCATCGCAAATTGAAAACGATTACAGAAACGAAGATGGATAACACATTGATGATGATGATCCATTTAAGAAGTAATTTCATAATGGGTGATTCCGATTTGATCTTCAGGCCTACTTGGAGGATGCGTCTTGTTCCTCACCCTCAATTGCTGGTATTCACTATATCTAAAACCTCTGTATTTGGGTGGTTTTCCAATGTCTTTGGTGAAGTGCGGCAATGGTTCAACCCATTTGTCTCCCTTCAAATTATGGAAGAATGCAAATGAGTATCGGCTTCTTTCTTTAGGCCTCACCACCCTGTGAGTGGCGCTCTTGAATTTATTGTTGTTCAATACCTGAATAACATCGCCTAAGTTGACTACTAATGTGTGTTTTGCGGGGATAACAGGGATCCATTCCCCGTCCTTGCGGACCTGTAGACCACCTGTACCGTCCTGGAACAACAAGGTCAAGCAATTTCCATCTTCGTGCTGTGTTATGCCATTGTTCTCCGATTCGGTGGCAGGGAAGTAGCGGAGAGCCACCATGAAATCCCAGTTCCTGTCATGGTTGAATTCTCTGAGGAAGTTTGTGGGGAGACCCAAGCACTGATTCACGATGCCCTCCACAACTGCAGCCGTTTTCGTCAATTTGGAGAATACATCTTCCAGCACTGGTCTGCTAAACGCAGTGAATCAAGTCTCATGAGATATAATATTTTATTCGTCATCTCTGTTAAATAATAAGATTAAAACATACTTGAAGGTGGGTTTTGAGGGAAAACATTGAAGCTAGATCCGGGTGGGAACATCCAAAGATACTCGTTCTTTTCGGGCGATTGTTGGGGCTGAATGTTGTATCCGACAGGGAGAGGCGCATTAGGCGGTGCACGGATTTTCAGTCTCTCTTGGGACGGATAGTCGAAGAAAATGCTGGAGAGTTGCAGGGCACGTTGCAGCAAGTCTACGGGCACACCATGGTTCACGATTTGGAAGAAGCCGTACTCGGAACACGCTTTTGTAATGATTTCCATGGCCTTCTTCTTGCCATCGTCGTCTTCATCTTGGCTGAAAAACGGTGAGAGATCAACGGTAGGAATCTGGGGTTCAGCCATCACCAAGTTTTATTCCGACTAGATAGATCCAAGTCTTTTCTCTTGCATGGATGAACTGTCGGGAATTTTTGTATATAAAATATTAGCATTTAAGTCATTCCAAATCAACCACTCAACCACTTCAATTTCTTATTTTCAAGTTGTGTATTGGTGCTAGTTGATTAGATGCCTTTTTCTTTCAATAAAATGGACAGCAAGATTCTATTTAAGTTACTCCCAAGCAGTACCAAACATTTCTAGGCATAATTAATATTTAAAAATCTAAATTCAAATCATTCTTAAATTCAATTTTCGTCGATTCTCGTGATCATTAATAAAATAGTACTTTGGGTTTTTTTTAATAGTACGGAATATCGTTTTTAGCCATTGTTAAGGTACACACAAACTCAGTTGTTTATAGCCATTGTTAAGGTACACACAAACTCAGTTGTTTAAACTCGGGATCTGTAGGATGAAAACGCTCACTTTTACCACTGAGTTCGCTCAATGATGGTCGTGGTTATGAAGGCCGATACGCTTTCAATGTCAGTTGTACGAGAAAACTGAACATTTGGTTAATAGATGTTACTATCATTTCGATCAGTCATTTGATGGTGTTTCTTGAAACAACACCACCACCTTTATTAACCATTGCTGTTACAATGAATCTACACTACCAGTTACTCAACCTTTGATATTTTCTCAGCCTCCGATGTTTTCTCAATCTGCTTCAGTATTTTTTTTGAGACTCAAGGTTCAGACAACAATGTCTCACAACCAGTTTCGATAATGAATGCTCTCCTTTAGCTCTTTGTCAATTATTACATGTTCCTTTTCGTTCTTCCGTTCAGTCTCTTAGCTTGACATAAAGCTCGTCTTGTGGCAAAAGACACTCGTAACAGATAGAGTTTGATCATCATTAGACTTATAATCCAGTCTGTGTATAAAAAGTTTCTTCTTGAAATGAAAAAGGTTACATAAGAATTTAATACTCTTGGGTTCAAGTCTCAAAACAAATCTATGTTTTGAAATGAACAAGGCTCTATTAGTTATTTGTTCTATTGGTACATGATACAGGCAATACACACATACAGGTAAATGAAAAAAGACTCCTCTTTTCCTTTGAAATACCTTACAGAGTATTAACAAAAAAAAAAATGCTTACTCACGAATGAAAATAATCCATCTTTTATCGCAACAGCATCGATCGGTCCAACCATCTAAAAAGTTGGTGATCGGATGATGTCTATCACAGGTTAAATGATGTTGCAGCTCCCTTGACGGCTGAAGAAGGCAAACCAATAATTCGTCACTCGAGGGAACATACGTTACGACTGCATTTCATTAAATGCATACAAGATATGGCACATACCTTATCGTTCGTTCATAACGGGCCAAAATTTGCTCGAATTTAAGCCACTTCGGACACGTCTCTTCAAGATGTACACTTTTTGGCCCATAAACATAAGCCTCAAAGATGAATTGCAGACTCCTTTCCCTGCTTTGCCATAATCAGAGAAGCCACGGGTTCTGTTAGGCTGTGGAAACAAAGCAGACAGTAAATGGTATTTATAGAGTTTAACCTACCTTCCTTCATACTCTGATAACCAATCCAAATATGCAGCTCCAAAATACATGGACGCAAATGGATTTGTCAGATCTTCAGCATAATCAACTCGATAAGCCCTATAGCGCATCTCTCTTCACAGAAAAGTTAGGAGTTTCAGAAATATTTGGTCATCGCTATAAAATTAAGAAGTGCTAAAGAAAAGGTAAAATAAGGAAACAATCTAAGTTCTACGTTCAGAAGCCAATGATCGTGCGAAAAAACACAGTTTTAGGTCGTAAACGTATAGTAACGTTTAGGTATGGGCATCATAATGCCTCCAGGTTGCACGAAATAACTGTCATTTGAACCCAAGGTCACACAAGCAACTAATTTAATTAAATTTCCTCAGGCTGGAAAAGGCAGAAAGGAGGTATGCTATGAGTTTAAGTTCTTCTGCACACATTTCTTCATAGCAAGGAATTCAGTTTGCCATATTTTCACTCACGTGTAAAGCCAGAAAGCAGTGGAGTAGTCAATTCCCATTAGTCCAGTTGATGATTCATTCCCGTCTATAAATCGATTGCTAACAATATCGGCCAGAGCACAAAGTACCGCCTGTACAAAACATAAGTGTCGGGATAAAAGTTAGTTCCTTCACCTTCCTACAACTTAGAAACCTTATCTATGACACTCAAATATATGAAGTGTATTCAAAAGGTTGAACCAAAAACAAATGGTACATGCTAAAAGTGTCCAAGAAACATATACAATTAACTGCCTGGTATAGTTCTCCTATTTCTTATGTATTCTTTATCCAATTATGTACTTACAGGATTTATTCCCCTTGTACTGAAGTACTTGGAAACAATTATTTCTGCAATTGCCTGCAATAGGAGCTCCATGTCAAGAATTTTAAAAACTACACTTTAGCTTGGTAATTAGAAAGATGAACTGCAAAATGATTCTGTTACAAGCATATGGACCTGTTGAGGAATAATTATAAAACTAGTTTAATAGGCAACCACTTTTTCCCTTTTTCTTTTCTTCTATTTCAGTCCGCATTAATATATTGCCGAAGTACTTTTCATTGCTTACACTGTTGACCATTAAGATCCTGCATTTTATGCACTTTGGCACGAAAACGATGACTTATCTAACACCGGAAAGGTAATGATATTTACCTGCACTCTTGACATGTCTGTAAAGGAGAAAGAGAAAATATTTATTTCAGGATGTTTGTTTTCTGTGGATTCATACCCTGAGTTCTACTCGAGAAAGATAAGGTCTCTTCTCTCTATCACAGGAAAAGCGCACATTTCCCCGAATTTCCTTAGATTTAGTCCATTCCTTGAAGACATCAGGATGATTCCACATCTGTTCCATGTCTTCAGAGGAAACTCTAATGTCCCAATATAGGTCATCACCTGCAGATCCGCCATTAAGGACAACAGGCATATCATCTAAGCTAGAAATAGAGATGAACTAACACTTAATTTGTAAAACAGAGACACAGAGGTGGCTTCACTTCGCCTTGCTTTTATTTCAGGAAAAAAAAGTTTTCTTTTTGGTATTCTTTAGCTTTCTTCACAGTCAGCATTGTTAGATATGATGAATAAAATTTGATTAGAGATAGACTGAAAATAATGACTAAAATTAGAATCAAATAACTACAAGTAAATGAGCAAAGAAAAACCCTTAGACGGTGAAGCTGGTGAAGTTGGCGAAGTTGGTGCTTTGATATGCGAAGGACCATCAAAATGTTTTCTGCACAATAATGTTTCAAACAATACGATAATCAAGTATAAATCAAATACCTGACCGACTGTAGGAAAATTTTCATAACTTAATGGAGATATTGTATGAGGGAGTATAGAAACCTTGATTGAAAATGTTCTTTCACTTGAAGATAACCCTTCCAACAAGGCAGGGTTGATTTATGATTTGCTTTTCTTGCACCACCACCTATATATGCTCTGACGACAAACTCTTCAGTCCTAACTCTGTAAATTCAACATTGATGAGAAAAAAAATACAACATTATTCTACGATCTGATAAAAAATGTCGAGATGGATCCAAAGTGATTACTGTTAACTCACTTGCCCTCAAAGTTCGATAACCATTTTAGGTAAGATGCTCCAAAAAATACATTTACAAAAGGCCTGTATAGAATATCTGGATCCTCATCGACTGGAAATAGTAAATAATCTTGTTCCCTACCAGAATAAACTTCAACTTTATTAGGGTCGGCTTAGTTAGAATGCACCCGTAAGAAACAAAACATATAATTCTACCTGACAATCCACTCTGCTACTTTAGGGTCTACTTGCATGAGTCCTATTGTAATCAGATTGTTCTTCTTATCATATCGTGCGGCAAGAGGCTGTCTGTCACTTTCTAGTTCTGCAATAGCACAAATCATCTCCTGCACAACAGTTGGAATTCCTGGTATTAGCATACAGAAATGAAGAGTTGGAGTAACATAAGAATTTGTAGCAGGTCCGCCAGCCACAAAAGAATCTATCAGTATCTCCAATTGCCGATCAGCTGGAATTCCTGGTTTTAGCTGTTAAGGTGTCTTAAAACTTCCTTGCCATGAAGAAAATCTAAAATAACAAATGCTTTCCATTACTATTTTAAATTTCCGGTTTTCAGGACTGCTCGATGATAACCTAGAGAAGAATAAGCAGAGGCCGAAAATATAATGATTTCAATCACTATGCTATGCTAAATTAAGACTAAATTGCACCTTGGCTACATTTCTACCTGGAACAACATGGTGTAATTCTTCAAATGTTATCAATCCTCAGGACATGTTTTTTATGCAATGTTTTGCACTTTTTACCCTTTCCCCTCCTTTTGTTAAAGATTAGTTCATTCAATATATAAGGTGAGAGTAGATGTGAAATCAAAATCAAACAATTATTTCAGACACCTAATATTAAACATAACCTCATCACCAGAACAAATTCGGGTTATAGGTGACATACCGGATCTACCTGCGAGTCGAATTGTCTACGTGTAACTATTTCCGCCACGGCCTGAAAGAGCAACAAGCAAAAGAAATTGTAACAGCTTGAGATTAAACTAATAGCGGCTTGATATGCCATTCAAGTAAGCTACCCTCATCTCTGTTTGTGTCAAATAAGGCTGTCCATCAGGATCCCTTGATAAGTGAACTCTTAACCCTTTAGTCTCTCCAGCATCTTCCCACTCTGTTCTCACATCAGGGTGGTTCCACATGGCTTCCAAGTCCTCGGGATCAACACAGTCATTCCAATATTTGAAACTGACACTCATCCTTAAAAGGAATGCTCAATTCTTTCTTGCCATCTATCAATAAGAATAGAATCGGGTTTGATTAATGCTCCAATATTTATATAAAATATCAGACGGTAGACAATGGAAAATGCATTTCCTTCAAACTGTGACACTCTTCGTCGAGAAACAATTTAGGAAATAGCATAGCTAAAGAAATCATTTCCAGTTAAACATCCAACAGATAAAACATGATCATTGATATCAACAGATTCCAATGAAACGAATAATTGAAGAAAACGTATTAAATTGAAATAGCAAGGATGAACGATACCTGAAAGAATTATACTGAAGATATCGAGAAGAAAGGAGGTTAATACAAGGAAATCATAAAATGGCACCATAAAACAGAGGAAGCTAGTTTCCGGGAGGGTTGAGAAAATGTAAAGGTTGAAACAAAGAAAAGCAGGGTAAAATGGGGAATCAAGAAAACAAATGAAAGATGGAGGGTATGCCATTGTTACCGGCGTTGGTTTCTAAAATTTCACTTTTTCCATTTTTGAAGGGTGAAGATTAAAGAAGGAGAAAGAGGGTGGCGATGGCCAAATGGAACTCCGTTGCAGCACACCATGACACCTGGATTCTTCGACTTCACCATGTTTTACATAACAATTTATATGTTGACATGAAAATCAGCCGTTAAGTTCATGCATTGAATTAACAAATGTTAACACCTTCGGATTAAAAAATAATATTATTTCAAATAAATAATTAATTGGATTTAAAAAATAAATATTTTTATAATATTATAAATATACTTTTTTAAATAATTATTTCATATAACTTTTATAAAAATATGTAAATTATTTAATTACTTTTTTATTTCTAAATAAAGTGAAAATTTACCTTTTAATTTAATAATGATATAAGTAAGTATTGAGTTCAGTATAATAAAAAAATTCACACTATAGTCGAGCGACTAAGCTTTCGGTGATTAATTTAAAGTGTCACATATTTAAATCTTATAATCATTGAAAAATATAGATTTTGTGGTGATACGTTATATAAGTTAAATACAAAATGTGGTGAAATTTACCTAAATGACTAGTTTAGCTCAATGATTGACTGATTTGTTTCTATGTAAGATACTCAAGATCAATTCATACTAAGAGCAAGAATGATTTCTCTCTTTTTATCTCATAGGTGGTGACATGTGTCACTACCTAATTGGTTGAATAAAATTAATTAAAAATAATCACAAATAAAAAAGGTGATGTAGTAATTAAAAAATAAAAAAATTGACATGTAAAGTCACATAAATATTATCGTAAATGATTTAACAGAAAATAAAGTTTAAATACTAAAAATTAAACAAAAGTAATAATTAGGTACAAAACGTGTAATATATCCTTTTAATATTTACTTAATAAGAAAAATTTAGTTAATGCGTTTCATCATGTAACTTTAGTAGTATGTTGTAGTGTGGGACGTGTGCAGTAGAATTTTTCCTATTTTATTAATTAGATGAGTTCAAATATTTTTAAGCATAATCTTCCTTTAAGAGTTCGGATGCTTTTGATTTGTTTCGTGCCTCGTTTTAATTTTTGTTATTAGTGTTATGTTTGATTGTATAGATATTAATACAAGAAAAAAATTAATTATTACATATGTTTTAAAATAATTTCTTATAATATAAATAAAAAAATAGTTCAAATTTAAACTTCAAATTAAACAAATGAGTATAGATTCAAGTAAAAAAGTACTTATGTCCAACCAAAGTTGTCAATACGGCCAAAAAAATAATTTTTTATTTAAATTTTATTGTTGAAAAAAATTGAGAGAATATAACTTTCAATGAAGTAACGTTTAGATACATTTTTTTATAAAAATTAATTATGTAAAATAAATTATGGTAAAAATTCTAAAAACGAGTTACTTAAAGTTAAAATTAACATTTTCTAAAAAAAAATTAAAAGTAAGTAATTAAACCATTAGAACTGGAGATAAAATTTAATATCACTAATTTTAAAATTAAAATATTCTAAAAATGTGATAAAATTTAATTTTATTAATTTTAAAACTTAATACATTTTGGTGACTGTAACCCCCAGACCGATGCGGATAACCCGATCCGATCTGGGTTGTCACTTTAGGGTCACCGGAGCGACCCACCGTAAAAATAGCGGAAATTTTAAAATTTTTTATCAGAACATGTAAACTTATAAAATCATTTATCACTATTTAAAAATAAAACAGATTTCCAAACTCGTATATAAATCAAAATACAATTACATGCCCCCTAATCACAAGTATCATACTCTGCAACCACGCCGGAAGAACTCCCTTACTGAAGTCGATAGATGCACTGGTACAATTGTTTTAACCTGAAAAGGTGAGTAATAGAGTGAGCTTTGGAAAGCTCAGTAATACAGAACTACCAGATGATGCTACATGACATGTAGATAAATGAAAAGCCATATAATTTCCTTATTGAATCATACGTATACCAGCTTGCAGAATAATTTGGGGTTCCCTTAGAAGTTCATCGAGTAGAAGCCATGAATCTCAGTTCATAAGAAACCTTTCAAAGTATGACATTTTCAGGAGATCGAATAGGATGTCTAGTGTGTTCCAACAGTATAATAAAATCATAATAGGTACAAATCATAGTCCAGTAAATCTCACAATTTCGTAAAAGAGTTTAACTTTTGAAAATCATAGTTTAAACCCTTTTCTGGTACACCATCAGTAGTTCCCAAAATTATTTTCCATATAACTTACTTTATGCACATAGCAAAAAGAAAGCCGACTTAAGGATAGGCTATGAAGCTTGTATCCTTAAGCCCAAGTCAATAAGTCCATATAGCTTACCCTAAGCACACAACAAAGGAAAACCGACCTAATGAAACATCTTGGGGCCCTCAAGAGTCACATTAGGCCCATTTAGCTTGATCAGAGCTATTCCATCGTAATTGAATTCCAAAATTCAATTGCACCGTGACATAAATTCCATAAATCCAAAAACATGGTAATCATATACCATTTCAAAACAAAAATTAGATAGCAGCCATATTCCATAAATTGTCACATTAAATTGGTGCATCCATAAAACAATAACCAATGAATTCGGTGTACCACATATTAAAACCAATAAAACAGTTCAATAATAAGTAGGGAACACACTAGAGAATCCAAGTATTTCCAGAGGCCATTGTAGTTATCATTTTGGATAACATGAAACTTATGAAATTTGAACGAATTCCTGGAACAAGGTTCTATTGAGGAGAATCGATTACTAACCGATCTAGCCAGACATTTAATGTTGATATATTAGAATCCCACTATATTTTCGTGTGCTTTAGGAAAACGTTCAGGAACCTTTATACATAATAATTCTAAATTCAGATTTACTACGAGTGATTCCATTACCCAAACAATCAGGGGTATTCAGAAATATACTTTAAATTCATAGGATTTTAGCCCAATTGAACCAAATGAGATATTTTAGAATCTTTTCCATCTGCGTTACTTGTTTTTTTTTCAAACATGACCGAAGTGATTTTAGATGAAATATAAAATCGAAGATTCAAGTCATTTACAATCTACGACTATCGATCATATTATCAAACAACTCGAGTTACACAACTCTCAAACTGATGAATGTCAACAAGTCAATTCATTATCCTTCCAGTGTATTCACTCTTTAATACCATAGTGCAGATCCATAGATCATCCCCATAATCATCACTGAATAAATCTTCCAACGGTCTTTATTTCATTTCCACGTTTCAACAATATCAGGAAATACTGACGTACTTGATCCATGGCTCATAACCCATAATGACAATTCATCATGTAAGTTCAACAGTGTTTCCAAACTCATCAAATCACTTTATTTAATCCTTAGTCATTGATGTTACTTAGTTCGTTTGGTAAGCAAGTCTATCCCGATTACTTTAAAGTTTTCCAGAATAATTCAGACGTTTCTGAATTTCAAATACACGTTGTACTTCATTTCATTTCAATTTATTCATATAATAAAGTCATTCTGGTATTCGTGGTTGATTTGACTAACTACTACCCACTTATTAGTACTGTATGCGCTCTAGAGTTGAGCTGCGCCAAGTACTTCCAGAATTATCATCGATCCAAATTTGAGAAGATGAACAAACATTCAAGTGATACTTATATCATTCAGGTAATGATATAGTACTAGCGTTGGTTAATCACTTAAGTTGCGTTCCACAACTTTTACTGGTAGCACAACATCCATGTTTATTTGGATTTCTTAATTAATCCAAGGCATTTACTTATTCTAGGTCATAAGGGCATTTTGGTTATTTTGGTGCTTAACATTTTTTTCTATTCATTTCAAAGCTTGAGTATATCCATTCATTCCTGAGCTTGGTGACATTCTTGAGTCATTTCCATTCCAGGGGTAATTTGGTCATTTTATAATTCTAGAATATTTCAATCATTTCCTTCCATCCGGTCTTATTATTTAATTCAATCTTATCATTTACTTCAGTCCTGTCGAACAATTCTGTCAGCAAAAATACCTCCGATAAATTACTCTTCAAGTATTTACTCCTTATTCGAATATTTTCGGGTCAAGTGTCTTCTAAGATTTTACAAACGGAATATTATAAATTTTTCTGTACAAAGGCAGGATCTTAACAATTAAATTCGTACTTAATCGAGTTAAGTACAAATCCTCAAAGTACTCTCTCATTCAGGGTCAATTTAGACTATTTTATCTCTCAAGGGCATTTTCGTAATTTCTTAACCAGATAATTTCAATATTAGCTCTTAACGAAAATAATTATAATTTAGAGATCCTATGATCAATTGCTTTCCCGAACATTCTTTGATTTTGAAATGATTCCTTCACAAACTCTCATAGGATTAAAAACCGGTTATCCATAATTTCCAAATAAAACTAACATTTCTTATGCACATCAGTAGTTATATCGGATCAATATGTCTTTTCAGAGTTATTAACCAACTTCCAGTGGCAATTCTTATCATTTTCCAACATAAGGGTAATTTCATAATTTTACCATATCGGAGTATTCTCATAATTTTTCATCCAAGTATCTTTAACATTTAACCCTTGATGATATAAAATATAAGTTACAAATCCAGAGCTGATTTCTTTATCACCAATCACAAACTTGTAATTTAATTCTAACAATTATCAATCTCTTATCTTAGTCATTCGATCCGTATTCAGTTACAGAATTTCTACCACATTCATATCGAGTGAATAAATTATTCAACTCCACAAAAGTGACCAACATTATCTTATTCATGCATTTACCAATATCAACATGTTCCATAAAGCATAAAGAGGTAGTAAAGTATTACCTCGATTTCCTTGCCATATTGCTCGACCATTTAAATTAAATTCGAACGCCCTCGATCTTGAAATCGACTTCCAATAATTCCTCAGATACATATTAATAGAAATTTATCAAAAACGTAACTTAATTCTGAAAAACGGATCGAATTAGGTGATTAATCAGTGAAAAACAGCTTACCGGATTTGAATTTGGCAAAACGAACCTCAAAATCGGAACATCAACAAAACCCAAAATATTAGTCTTAAATTCCAGCTCACCAACTTGATTTCTAGCTTCCAATCTTTTTCTAACGAACACGGATAATTTATCATACAAATACGACTTCCAATAATTTTCCTTTCCATAAAAAATAACTTATTAGAATCTAATTAATAATTTGGAAATCCAATTTGCATAACTAAAAACTTGAAGAGCTAGTAATATTTAATTACTAACATCATGGACTAAATTGATCTTGTAAAAACAATTATGTCATAACTATAAACACTTGGAAATTAAGAGACAAAGTAAAGATCTCACCAAACTTGGACGACATACCTTATGGTTTACCCCTTTATTTTCCTAAACAACACCCACGTGAATTTTCATGTTGGAATCATAACCCCATTTTCCCTTTGTCTTCATATGATATTCCTTTTTGTTTTCCCTTAATTTTTGAATTTCCAAGAATCTCTTGGATCTCATTCTGTCTCTCTTAAAAAAGGCAAACTGCCTTTTCTTTCTTGGTTTTAACGGGGCAGTAGTAGTAACCATAGTAGAGCCATCGTTAACTGCTCCATCTTCTTCCTCTGTAGTTTGAACCCCTCGGTTTGCTTGCTGGTAACTATGACCACCACAGAACTTAAAGCTGCTACAAATAGTAAGATCCGAAAAGCAACATCGACTAACGAATAATTAAAAGTGAACTTAATCGGTGCTGCGACCGCTTCATCTTCCGGCACTTCTTTACCAACAACATTTTCTCCGATGAAACCTTGAAAATAGTAAGTTTTTTTTTCTGAACAAGGTCGACAATACCCTTAAAGTTTTCTTCTAAGCCAATCGGAACTTACACAACTGCAACATGATGTCGGAGCTTGGACCTAGACTGGTTGAGAACTTTCCATGGTTCAACAGAGCTAGTAGAGAACAATGAAGCATGAGAACGTGTGAAGATAAGGATAAGTTTGGGTTTGTATTTTGTCCTTCCAAATGATTTCATCCATTACGTATATATATTATATAAAAGAGAGACTTTCAAAATATCTCAATTGTATGGTTCATGGAAATCTAAATAAAATAATAATATATAAAAAATAATAAAATTCTCATATCACCCAACAATTTGTCCACATTCAACCTAATTCTAAACCAACCACGTGAATGTTATAATTAACTAAAAATTAAGGTGTTACAGTGACTAAAGAATTTTTTGTTAAAAAGAAGAGTCTAATGTTTTTTTCGTTACATTTTTAGGTATCTATCGTTAAAGAATTATTAAGTGAAATGTGTTACGTTTATATATATATATATTTTAAATAAAATATTATTTAAAAGAAATTAGATGTAATATTTGTCACTTAATGGTAGACATCTAAATGTATAATAGAAAAATATTATATATTTATATTTAACTAAAAATTCTTTAAACACTAAAAATTAATTTAAGATATAATTTAGTTACCTAAAATTGTATTAAGCTTAATTTTAGAACGGATTAGTTCCTGAAATGAAATAAGGACGTAGTATAAACGAAGCACAAAACCCTAGCTCCCTTCAAATCTTATATATTGCCTTCTCTCCTCTAGGGCCGCTCCAAGCGTATTTGGATACATCGAAGGAGCGATCTCTGCCGAAGCAGACAGACAAATACACAGAAAATGGAGGCAGCCAGAACAGTTAAGGACGTTTCCCCTCATGACTTCGTCAAGGCTTACGCCGCCCATCTCAAGCGCGTTCCGGCAAGGTATTTTCCTTTCACCTTCTTCTCCGTTTCATTTAATTTCTCAGAGATGTAGTTAGGTTCGCTTCTTAATTTTTGATTTTAGGGTTTGTAATGGATCTATGCTTGTTCTTCCTTCAAATTAAAGTCTTTTTTTTTTCTAATCCGACTTTCTTTGGTCTTAAACTGAAAAGATCGAGCTTCCCCGTGGACTGATATTGTCAAGACTGGTAAGCCCAGGGCGCTTCCTCCCTATTACCCTGATTGGTACTATATCAGAGCTGGTATGTACATTTATAAATTATCTTTATCAGCCAACTCTAATTTAGTTTTGTATCCATATTTATGCTATTATCATTGCCATTTGCTTTTACTTTGTAGCTTCCATAGCAAGGAAGATATACTTGAGGGGAGGTCTTGGTGTCGGTGCCTTTAGGAGGATTTATGGAGGGTCTAAGAGAAATGGAAGTTGCCCGCGACATTTCTGCAAGAGCAGTGGATCGGTTTCCCGTCACATTCTTCAGCAATTGCGGGATGTGAACATCATTGATATCGATCCTAAAGGGTGAGTTTTCTTAAGTGCCATTGTTTTTTTTTTTGTTGCAGTAGTTTGATTGTTATTGAGTCAGTCATTTGAATCATATACCCTTTTCTTAGTGGGGAACAAATATATTTATATAAATTTATCCAAAGATAACTTTTATCGTGCACAAAAACCCTAATATGTTTAAGAAACTTTATATTGGTTTCTTAGGTAAAACTATAAACTATGTAAATAGAATGGTGGTTTGTAACCGTGTCTGTTATATTGTTTGTAAACTTATTTTGTTAATTGCTAACGCGAAACTGAACTTTATTTGGTGTATCAGTGGAAGGAGAATCACGTCAAATGGACAGCGTGATCTGGACCATGTAGCCGGAAGGATTGCAGTTGCCATCTGATAACTTTCAGGAGAGCTGTTATTGGAGGTTTTGTTTATCAATTTTCGTGTTGGTATAACAAGTGTGTCTGTGAATCGTTTTAATTTAGTTTTGAGAAACAATGTAGGGCGTGATAACTTTGATCATGGTGAACCTTTGAATTCCAATGAAATGTTGCATCGTTAAGTAGCCCCTCTGCATTGTTGGTCTTCTTTCTCACTGGATTGTCCAGCACTGAAACCTTAGTGGTTATGCAATTTTGTGTTTTTTTAAAGTTATCTATGCTCATAATTAGCTAGAAATTCACTTTGTGGCCGAATTTTGTTTGTTTTATTGGTAGAAAAGGCCTTAGAATTGAATAATTTAAACTTTAATTCTAACATTTAACAATAGTCGATTGAACCACGATGATCTCGTCACCAGACATTGCAAGAAAAGATGGTCCAAGGGGCATTCCAAACTCTACCAATTTAGATCTCATCGGATTATTGAGTTCAAAATTGCTCAAAGAAATACATGATCATTTTATGTGCAAGTCTCGGTTTCCATAAATTTTTTCCACCAGGCGTCATGACCACATGAGCTATCTTTCCCATTGATGATGACACGTGTTTGTGAACTAGAACGAAAGAAATCTTAAATATAGAAAATAATTTTAATTTTGAATAAGGACCAAGTTGATAGAATGTGAAAAATTTGAAGGCTAAATATGTATTTATGCTTGTTTAAGTCACCGTCTAGCATTAGTTACTAAAAATAAAAATGCATATAACGTCAAATATCAACAATCCAATCGAGTAAAAATGAGTACATTTTGACTACAGAAATTCATATAAAAACAACATAAGTTATCCTGCATATTGTTTTCAGACCATCGACGACTTACGCAACCCAAATCTCACGAATAATGCAGCAGCTGTTCATCGTTTTTCGCTCCAATCAGTCATAGATTGGCTGTTTGAAATGATGCCATTCTCGTTCAAGTATTCCACAAATTCATCTATGAGATAGGGCCATGCACCTTCGGCATCATAGTTTGATAGTGAAGGGTCTATTGTCTGCATCACAATACGACATTAAAGGAATTAACCAATGAATTTGGTACACAATTTACATGCAGTAACCTGACATAAGAATTCGGCACACATCAACATTTCAAACCATCAGCTACACATTAGAATCCGGCACACATTGTGATCAGTTGCACAAGTCCAATTCACAATCAGCCAAATCATCATTCATATCCAAACTTTAACACTCCATGTCAGATCATGAAACCATACTGTATGATCAACTGTGACAATGACTGGTTAAAACATTCTAATGAACAACCAAGAACAATCTCAAAAAGGAAAGAGCGTAAGCTCAAAATGAAAAACAGAAAATAGAAAATGGATTAGCAACAAAAGAATCCAACTTTTTATTCCTTATGATTTGATAAAATAAAATCAAAGTTGTTAAGATTATGAATAAAAAAAAGGGAAAATGTAGGGGTGCCAGCGATTGCTCCTGGTCCTAGACAACCAAAGAAATAAAATGGTAGCAAACAGCTCAACAACCTCACAGTACTAAAAATGAGTTGTCTAAGCGCTTTCATCTCTTGGCTGTCTTATTGTCTATATCGATATCATTCGGAGGTCACGGGGAGAAGAATAATTAAGCTGTGCGATTCAAACCCAATTCTTCACAACTTTCCTTTTTCCTTTTATGTAACTGTTTCGTTTCAAGAAGTTAAAATGATGATGATCAGTATATATCAATTGGTTGAGAGGTATACTCTAATTTACTTTTCTTTTGCCCTGGCTACTTTAGAAGGTCAAATGCATCCAAGTCACTACACTACGACATGGGGTAACTTGATCTCGAGTAATGGAGTCATGCATGACACAATAGAGTTAGTGCAACATAGTCGGGCAGTAGCATTAAGTTTTCTAATAATTTGCAGTTGATGGCAAAATAAAGCTGATTCAAATGTACATGAAAGCAAGACTGCCTAAGAAAAAGTGATATTGAAGCTTTTATAACTTACTTTAGCAAACTCCAAAAGTTGAGACCACGTATCCCTAGAGATTGCTTTGTTATGCCGAGCCTGTTTCGAATGGCATCATAGCATAAAACGCAATAGAAAACAAATAAAAGTAGAGATTGATGCAGAAGAAATGCAAGAAACCTCATAATCTATTATAATATCTGGAAAACCTAGATAGGCAGAAGGATAGTGCATGCAATTTTATGGAGCTTACTACCAAATGCAAAAATTGAATCTTTTGTGAAAGAAACAATGAAAAAGCACATCAATTTCCAAATTTTCAGATAAAAGTTCATGGTAAAGATATTCCTAGGAAAACAACTACCTACGATATCAACTTAATCATAAGAAAGAATAAACCTTTGTAATAATGAATTATAACCTTTTTCAGCAGAAATGTCATATCATATCTGTTCATAATTTAATTTACATCTGAACAATGAATATTATACCTTAGAACTGTTACCTAAAGAATAAAGTTTAACTCATTGCAGGTCAACTGCAAATTCTTACTCCAAATTAGTGATTATGACCATGAAGGAAAAGACACAATATGTTTCTAAGGTACCTGTAAGAACTGGCACCAATGATCCACCAATGGCCACTGCTTCTCAGCAAACAATAATTGCCACATACCAATAGCAGTATCCAATGCCAAAGATTTCTGACCCTGAGACAGACAATAAAATATTAGTACATGCATACAGCTTAAGTACCCATTACTATCAGGGCAATTCATCTTTTAGCACAATGATATTCTAGTTGATTCAGAAAGCATTAAATCATCAAGCTCAAAGTAGACTTATTTTTAAATACATAGCAGAGAAACAAAATGAAGCTGAAGGCCAAAATTTTGCCTTCCGTAACAATAAATATTCAAAAGCGGATCTAATACAGGAATAACCATGTCAGGCAGACAGCCTCTGACAAAATAAGAAACACCATTCAAAAAAAAAATTCAAGCAAACAAATTTTACCAAAACCATTCAGTCGATTAGTTGAATTCTCTCTCTTCCAAGAGAAAACTTACTACTAGGAATGATTGGTATGAAACATGGTATACCTTTTCTTTTGCCCAGCCAAATGCAAAATTATATATTTCACCGAACTTTTCTGCAGTCAAAAGAAGCAAAGATGAAAACAAGCACGCATCACCAAGAACATAATATGTTTACTTTTAGAGTCACAACATGATAATAAACCAAACCTATTTGGCAAGCTAACTGTCTGCATACATATGCATGGGACAAGCCAAAATAAATTTTAATTGAACAACGAAATTAAATCTATAAAGCATTGATTACGTTCATCAACACCAACATAATATGTTTACTTTTAGAGTCACAGCATAATAATAAACCTAACCTATTTGACAAGCTAATTAATTGTATGTATACATATGCGTGTGAAATGCTAAAATAAATTTTAATTGAACACAGAAATTATAATCTATAAAGCATTGATCGTACGTTCATCTTTAAGTTCAGAGCGCATGAATGATATCCTCTCACGAAACTTCTCCAAAGAATCTATCCTGCAATGAAAAAGTATTTCTTTCAGCTTTATCTTCATTCTTCAGAGTAGGTCAAATGTCCAATAATACCATTTCAAATTAGAATATTTTGAAAAACAAAAAAATACAAATACCGACCCTAGTGCCTGCAACCCAGTGAAGAACTCTTGTTTGGAAAATTCACACATGGTAGAAGCCTTCATGTGCCATGAAAGAACTAACTGCAATTTACTGCATTATTAGCATAGCTGTCTACAAAATATTTTAATCAGATAGGAACAGCTTGTAAATATAAATTCAAAGCTCCTACAAGGTTATAACTTTCTAGTGTTAGTAGAACATATTCTCAAGTACCCAAAACCTGTAATCATTTTCATTCGTCGTTATCATAAGAGATCGAAATTCAGTAATAGCCAGAAGTGGTGAGCAAAAATTCAACCTTATAATCCTTTTATCTCATTAGCTTCTGCTAGAGTTAAAACATTGCTCTCACAAACTCTAAATAGCAAACCATTTAACTCCAACCAGGTACTTTAAAAGGTAATTTAGAAAGAGATTTATAGCCATTTGTCAAGACTACTACAACTATGTGTGTAAATCTTGAAACTAATAGTATTCACAATGAGAAAAAAGGAAATACCAAGGTCAATGCAAACATGCAGTGTAAATTGTAAAAGATAAGTGGCAAAGAGATAAAAGTAGTCAACAACCTCTGCCAAATTCTAAGACCTTTTGTTAAGACTTTGAAACCTTGGTAAAACGTAAGCTAAAGCAGATAATATACTTGCAGAAACATAATAAATTTTCTTCATATGAATGTCTTCTACAACTGATTGTGCTTCGGGATACAGACATACCATAACAATATCTTGAGGATCCACCTGTCAGAAAAAAAGGTTCTCACATCATCCCAATTTTGAAATAAACATAATTTTATCTGAATATGAAATAATAGAAAAGCAAAGCGAATGGGCCAAAATGCCACATCAATGCTTAATTGATAAAAAACAAAGGCTACCTGAAGGTCATTGCATAGAAGAGTAATACCATCAACCAATATCATATCTGTGCAGGGATCTGAACAAAACAATTAAATTTTCTTATGAAACGAATCAAATATGCTAATACATACAGACGAGGTATTAATAAATGGAAAGTAAGTAGTGGATAGTGACTTCATAGATTTCACAAAACCAAAATCTTAAAAAATATCAATATCTCCAATAAACAAGAGAATTCATTGGCATTCTCTGTCAATCTTGCATCTACAATCCTAAAACAAAGAAAGAAAATACGGCAAACCTCTATCCGCACACTTATAGTATTATCTATTTTCTCAATGGCACTAAAGAAAGGCATATAAGAAGTACAGCGTACAAATTGGGGAGAGAGAAAAAAATTAGAAGAAGCGCTTGCCTTTATATCTGTTATAAAGCTCTTCCAAATGTTTAGTATCAGGATAACTTTTAATATGTGGCTGACTGTAGAAAAAATCAAAAGCTCCTTCAATATGCCAATCACTGGCCTTCAAAGCTTGAAGAGCAGCTTTTTCACTGCAATTAAAGAAATGAGTAAAATTCACGAACAATAGAAGTGAAAGTGACAGCATCACTAATGCATTATTACAAACTACAGAATATGTTATGAAAAGTTTATTAAATTGAGAAGGAATTTATGTAATTAGATAATATGATAGGGACCATAGGGTTCTGAAGCAACCAGAAAAGGCTCAACTTTTAGAAAGGAAACAGAAAACTTACATTAAAATAACAATAGAGAAATGATTCATATACTTCTTAAATACATAACAAAGATTAAAGGGTATTTTGAAAATCTAGGATCATATGGACTTTTATATGTTACTGCAAAGTTTGTACTTTTAAGAAGCATATATGGTAAGGTCTCCTCCATAACAGTAGAATATACTTAATCTAGTTTTTCCAACTAATAATCAACAATAATAAAGGGATATTCCACTCCCATGGTATTTACAATAGGCATGAAAAGTAGCTAATCAACCTAAAAAATGCATGTGTAATACTGGATTATAAGGCAGGTTTCCTAATCAACCTAAAACAGTGCATGCTTTAGAAAGGAAAGTACAGAAAATATTTATATCAAAAAGTGGCTAGAGTGAATAAGCATAGAATTCATATGATTTTGAATGTGAGGTGCTTGCTTTATAGAAGAACGGCATATGGAGATGGATGTAATTTAGAAAAAGAAGACTATAAAACTGATTATACAACTAGAAGCAAAAGATATCATGTTTGAAAGCATGAACGTTTATATGTACATAAACATAAAAATCATTGAAGGGGTAATTAAGTTTCAAGTAAACCAACAGGTAAGTTAAGGCAACATAAAAATTAGAAAAGTTAACTTTCTTAATGGCCAGAATCAGAAGGTATTAGCATAGGAGTATAATAAAAGATTAATGATAAAGTTACTTAAAATTTATTAAGAAAGTCGGTATTTTAGTTCAATAATTCAATAGGGAAGCAACCACTACCAATGTCATCAAAAAGCAAAAGAAGTTGTGTGGGAACATCATCCCATTGATTGAGTCTATTAAGCTGACCAAGACAAAAATAGAAACAACATTCTTGCCAATTAGCAAAGAGAACACTTCTAAAACAATTGTCCATATGATTATATCAGCACCGCTGATCACTATTTCAAATGAACAAGATTTGTGGCAACTAAAGACACATGTTTGAATTAAGAAAATGTATTTCAATGCTTTGTTAAACTTTGAGATCATCGACTCCTTAGGCTAAAAAATAAAGACAGTGAGGTATATAAGAGAGAAGCAAATGGGCTGAATCCAAGTCTTACATTGGAAAAAAAATGAAGAAAAAGGAAAATCCAGCATTCTTTTTTTTTTGATAGGAATAGGAGGTCTCATTAAAAACCTCCCTCATAGTTGCCTCTTGAGAAGAGGCAACTAGCGGAAGGAGGAAAAGAGTAACTCAATATATTAATAAACCAAAATTACATACAACTATAATTTACATCATCACCCGAAATAAAATACCAAACATAACCACTAACACTAAGGACATTCAACATATCCCCTCCTTAGCTAACTTGTCTGCCTCCCAATTACAAGCCCTAGGGATCAACCTAACCATAATATCCCTACCAGAAATTACCTCCCCAATTTCCCGAACCAAAGAACTGAAGAACGAAGGAGCCTCAGAAGGCCTGAAAATCCAATCAACTGCAGTTTTACAATCACTTTCGAGAATAAGTCTTCCCTTCAACGCCCAATCCGAATGTAGAAATAGATCAATTCCTTCTTTAATGGCTTTCAACTCAGCAAACAGAGGAGGACCAGGTCCGATAGGCTTAGAGAAATAGATCACGGTAGAGCCATTCGAATCTCTCAACAGACCTCCAATTCCACCCTGCAAACCATCACTTCTAACAGCCCCATCCACATTGAATTTATAAAAATCAGGTGGAGGTGGATACCAGCACAGATCCTTCTTCTTCTTGTGCAAATTAACTGCTAAACCATCTGCAAGCCTTGGATCTCCTATTAATAAATCTACCTGGATGTTAGCTTTAGGAAATTTAGCTAGAAACCATTTGGCCAGCCTGAATATGCAAATGAAGAACAATGTAGATCTCTCAAAATTCCATTTTTCAAACACCACTAAGTTCCTAGCCTTCCAAATCGACCACATAACAACACCCGGGATGAAATTCCAAATAGAAGAAGAAGCCTTCAAAACAGACCATGAACTAAGTAGAGACGGGGGATCTTTGGGCAGAACAGTATTAACCTCCCATAAATTGATGAACAAGTTCCACAACTCCCAAGCAACAGTACAAAACATAAATAAATGGGGAATTGTTTCTTCCTCCTTTTGGCATAGAGGACATAATAACTCTTCCAAAGGAACACCTCTTTTCTTCAATTCCACTCTAACAGTTAATTTGTGATGAGATAATTGCCATAAAAATGTTTCAACTTTTGGGGGAGCCAATCCAGACCAAACCCATTTCTTCCACTGAAAATTTCCTCCAGAGCTACGAATAAGAGCTGATCTACAGGCCTTAACTTTGAACAAACCATCTCCACTCCCTGACCAAGTTAGAAAATCATCAACAGTATCAATCAAAACAATATTATCAACAGTAATGGGGAGGCTGATAGTTTAGCAAAGATGGGAATTGGTTGATGTTTAGTCGTTTCCAGTGCGTTTTATCGTTTGAGTTTAGGTTTTTGGTTCTGTTGAGTAGCTTAGTCTGTTGTGTTTTTTCAGTATGGTGTTTATGTTAAATCTTATGTAATTTCGGAGGAGTAATAAAGTTTCTAAGGCACTCTTTTCCTCCTTCTTTGATCAAGAAGGAGGTTTTTAAGGAGGCCTGTCATTCTTATCAAAAAAAAAATTGATCCAATTCCCAATCGCATAAATTTCTCCTCAGACAAATATTCCAACTCCAACAATTATTATCATAACAGCCAAAGTCCACAACTTTCCCCGTTTTGTTAATCGATAAAGCATAAATCCTAGGAAATTGTTCTTTTAAGGTGAAATTATTTGTCCAAATGTCATTCCAGAATTCGATTAATCTACCATTCCCCACTTGGATCTTGGAATTGGACCTCAAACAATTCCCAATATCGTCCTTTTTCTCATAATTATTCACAATTCCCCTCCATATCCATGAATCTTACGGGTTAACAGCCTTATTAATTGCAAGAGACAAATTACTAATATTGTGCTTGCAACATATCATCTTCTTCCACTGAGAATGTTTATCATTAGCAAACTTCCAAACCCACTTCCCCAGAAGCACTCTATTCGCCATCGAAAATTCCAGGACACCCAAACCACCCTCCTCATACGGTTGACACACGATTTTCCAATTCACCCAATGAATCTGCTTCTTCAAGGGATCGTCCCCCCAAAGGAATTTAGCCATAAGAGAATTCAACTTTTGGTTAGTCTTTAGAGGGATTTTGAAAATAGAGAGGAAGAAAATTGGCAAGGACGACAAAACAGACTTCACTAATACTAATCTCCCTGCCATCGATAATGATTTTGCTTTCCAGCCCTCTAATTTGCTATTGAACTTCTGCAGAACTGGTTCCCACAACAGATCTGAGTTTCTGTAAGTACCTATCGGTAAACCAAGATATGTCATAGGAAGAGCCCCCACACCACAACCTGCGATCGTTGCCCATTCCTTTATAACCTCCTCATCCATATTAACTCCAAATAACTTGCTCTTAGATAAATTAAGTTGAAGGCCTGACATTAAACCAAAGACCCTCAATACTCTCCTAATATTCATAATTTGGGCAGAAGAGTCCCTGCAGAAAAGTATTAAGTCATCTGCGAATTGTAGATGCGTCAAATGATACTTATTTTCCGCCCTACCAACACTAAACCCTTCAAACAGAGCACAATCAGCAGCCTTAATCAACATTAGATTCAGTAATTCCCCAACAATATTGAACAGCATAGGAGACAAACTACAGCCTTGTCTCAACCCTTTCCCCATCTTGAATTCATTAGTCGGAGAACCATTAACAAGAACAGAAATTGAAGCAGAGGAGATGCACAAATCAATCCAAGAAATCCACCTATTTCCAAAACCCATAATTCTCAGAAGTCTCAACAAGATCGGCCATTCCACCGAATCATAAGCCCTTCGGATGTCCACCTTGAATACAACACCTTTCCTCCGTTTTTTCCTCCAATCATCAATGACTTCATTAGCCAAAAAAGCACAGTCCAGTAGCTGTCTTCCGGGAATGAAGGCGAACTGAGACGGACTAACCAGAACATTAATAACAGCCGCAAGCCTTCTAGCTAGGACTTTGGAAATTATTTTATACAGACTGCCAACTAAGCTTATCGGTCTGTAATCTTCTATACCTTCAGGATTTCTGATCTTTGGAATCAACGTTAGGAATGAATGATTAAAATCCAGCATTCTTCACTTTCAACAGTTAGTAAATCCACCAAAGGCATGCCAAGGCTGATTATGAAGGCTCAAAAGGAACTAGTATAGTTATTAGTATGTAATATCCTGTTTCTAAGTTCTCCATAATACTGATCCTTGTTTTTAGTCATTACTCATAAACCATTTCAGTCAATATTCAAACTACTTCGACGGTAACAATAATTTTGAAAATAAACCACCAAAGAATATGAGGTTACCTCGCACCAGTTATTGTCATGAATTGCTGGACTTTGTCACGATGACTTCGGCCCGATTTGTGCTGTCGAAAACAACAAAATCATACGCATGAAATAAGCTATAAATTTTAACACGCACTAAGTGGATGCAGGTTTATGTGGATAAAACATTTAAAAATAACAAATCGTTTTGTCATAAAGTTCATCTCTTAGAGTTAACATCTCACATAATGAAGAGAACTTAACAAGATTTAACAGTTTAAGAAAATGGGGATAAAGGTTGGTAACAAGTTGGGTATGTCTCCAAATTAGGGCTAAATATTTAAAATAATTCAGAGTTGATATTGAAACCAACTCAGCTTTGTGCATTAAATTTAGCATAGACAGAGAAAAAAAGCCTGAAGCAAACCCATGCAGAACAATGAAAATAAGTCAGTACAAATCTAGATAAACAGAACAGTGATGGATGGTTTCTCTTCCGTCTGTCTTTTATGTTGTTCTTTTTTCAAATTCAGCAAAAACCCAATCTTTTTTTTTCAGCAAGTTCCCTCGATTATTGTTTTCTAAAACTCAAAATCCTATGTTTTTCCCCCAAACCTGATAACAGAGAAATCTATATCCATAACAACCCAGAAACAGAAGTTACAGATAAAAAAACAGAAATACCGTGTGAAATCAACAGTTTCTATATAGGATTAAGAAGCAGCAATCAAATATAAACCAACGAACCCAAAATCAATCTGTAAAAAAAAGGGGGAAAGAGAGAACTAACCATTTTGGATATTGTTGTGGAAAATAAAACCCTAAAATCGTTGTTAGAAGAGCTTGGACAAAGCTCTACAGAGGAAATAAAGAGGTATTGAGATTTCAGTTTTGGAATTAATCTCTTTGTGTGTTGAGTGCAGTGGGACCAGTTGTCTAAGATTTTCTCTTAACAAATGGACTGGCTTTGAAACCGGAAGAATATCTTTTTGGGTAAACTAACTATTTAGTCACCACCTATGGCATAGTTTCTGTTTTGGTCATATGTTGTTAAAAGAATAATGGTGATAATCATATTTTTTAAGGCTCAAGGGTTAGTTTTGTCTTTAAAGTAGACTTAATTTATCATTTTCACCTTTATGATATTTTCGCATTAATTAATTTAGCTTTCGGAGTTGCTCAATTGTATCGATGTTTAAAATATTTATTATTGTTTAGGGTTTTAAGTTAGGGTTTAGAGGTAAGGGTTAGAGTTTATGGTTTAAGATTAATGATTTAGAGTTTAGGGCTTAGAGTACATGATGCGATTAAAAAAATTTGAAAGCTAAATTAATGCAAAAATATCATTAGAAGAAAAGTGAAAAATTAAGCTTACTACATCTTAAAAGTGAATCTTAAGCTTATTTTTACTTTTAAGATTTTTATTGGTTATTTTTTTTGGATTAAAGTTGCATCTTCATATTCTCCACCTCTCTTCTTATCATTTTAATCTCATTTTTAGATGTTGTGAATCCCCTCTCTAGAGCTTTGTTATTATTCACTTTCAACATCTTTCGGGTCGTTGTTCTCGGATTAACGTTCGACCTCGTAGCCAACATTGATCTAGCCATCATTACTTGCTCGAGAAACACGAACTTCGTCACGATCTTCAACGACAATCGATCGTTCCTCATCGCATGTCAGCGTGCATCTTCCGATAATCTGTGATACTCCATTGCTGTGCATACACTAGCTCGTTCTTCCTCTGTTAGACTCGGATGTGCCTGCAAAAGTATCACATTTTACATATAAAGATTCCAGATTTACTTAAAATGATGCATGTACAAAAACTGATTTGAAAATAACAACTTATGCTACCTTGAAGTACATGTCAATTCCTCGATAGAGGTTGTTATCGGACGATCGAGCATTTATCAGTAATGCACCGACAAGTGATTTGAAATCATCGACTGCAAGGTTAACATCTCTTGCAACCATAGCAAGATAACCATTGATCAACCTTCCAACATTGCATAGTCTTGCCCCAGAGTTTTTCAGGGACAAGACAACATAAGCTTGGACCACCCTGATCACAATTCCGACATCATGCGTGGTGTCGCTGTCTCCGTTGTTTTTAACCAAGAGATCTTGAACGGAACATTGCTCCAACATGGAAGCTACTTTTGTTTCGAGTTTGTCGGATAATGCCGAATCGATTTGCGTTGTTAATCCTAACCTGAGAAGGCAAAGTAGAAAGTTACACGGAACTGAATTTTTCTCCGTCGGAAGCATGTTGGTTAAACTTTAGACCGTAATTCTTTGTAGCTTTTGGGCCAAATGTTTCGGTACCACCAGTTCATCGAATACAAATGTTTTTTTGGGAAACCATTTCGCTGTCCAATGAGCTATACACGATCCAACGAGCTCTGGTTTCATCCATCGTCGTTGAATCGACTCGATCACTTGGATAAAATGATCGATTCGAAGGGTTGAAACGTCTTGGAGCCACCAAGTATTGGTTGATTCTCCTACATTAGAGTTCCCATTATTATTTTCTCCTCCTGGAGTGAAAGCATTCGGGTCAGTCGAGGCCTTCCAAGCGATGGCGTCGGAACATCTCTTCACGATTCGCAATTCTTTGGCCCAATGTGACACGAATTCACAGCTTTTGAATGCCTTAAAAGTGTATTTCCAAGATGATAAGATTGCAAAGCTGAGAAATGCCTCTACCTTTGGAATGAGATTTCCATGGTGAAGATCATCACTCATTTCCAAGAAATTCGCAGCGCAATAGAGCGGAGTAATGATGGTCACCATTACATCGACGTTAAAGTCATAGCAGAAGTTGACGACGTATTCAAAGGTCTTGGTTCCACTGGGAAGGTCATTAAGCACAAGCTTGAGGCAGCCAGCTCCATTGTCTCCATGTGCCTAACTTCGTTTTGCAAACACAAGTCTATTCAAATACCCACTTTTCGGGGTATTCGCTAATGAGATATGAAACCCTCTGAAGCCTCCAGCGTCAACCCCAGACTTCCCAAAAAACAGCGGCGAAGAGATGAAGACTCGCTCGATCCTTCCACTATGGCAAGAGATGGTGTTGTTTCTCTGATGGAGTGCGACGACTCCACACATGTTGTCTCTTACAAGGATGTTGTGATGAAATCCACTACTGGTCAACCAGATTCTAAAACTGTTGATCTAGAAGATGATGATATTGAACTACTCGAAGAGGATAACACCCTTGGCTCCTCTAACGGCATTCCAACCATCAATTTTTCAAAACGTGTTCAATCTCTTACTGTAAAAAGCATGGATTTAATGCTCGTAGTTAAAGTTCTTGGACGAAGAGTGGGTTATAATACCCTGCACAATCGCATATACGGTATCTGAAAACCTTCTTACCCTCTCAAACTTATTGATATTGAGAATGATTATTTTCTTGTGAAGTTCAGTGATCATGGTGACTACCTAAAGGTGCTCACGGAAGGACCTTGGACTATTTTTGGGCATTATCTAATAGTTGAGCCATGGTCTATTGACTTTCAGCCGAACCAGGACTATCCTAGCCGCCTCATGGCATGGATTCGATTATCGGGTCTTCCAGTAACCCTTTACAAAAGAAGTTTCATTGAAGCTATTGGAAACTAGGTTGGCTCAGTGATAAAGATTGATTTTCAAACGGATAATGGTTGCAGGGGGTTTTGCACGCCTAGCTGTTAGCCTCAATCTTCATCGGCCTTTGGTATCGAAAATACTCATCAATGGTCGCCTCCAAATTATAGAGTATGAATCGTTTCCCACAGTTTGCTTCCATTGTGGCATCTATGGTCACCATAAAGACCTTTGTCCGCAACTACCAACACAGGGAGATGTTCAACCAATGACCGAGATTCCTCCACCGCAACCTCAGACTACTGAAAACTCAGTTTCAGATGAAGCTTTCGGGCCATGGTTGCTCGTGGAAAGGAAAAAGCGTAATTCTAGGAGTGTTAATTCTGCAAAATAATCAGTTCATGATTCCAACCCCATTATAGCAAAATCAAATCCCATTTTTGAAGTTGTCCCTAATAATTTGAAAAATCGATCAAAATCTAGAGTGATTGAAGCAGAATCCACGGTGCCATTATTAGTATCTCCTTCAAATCCCGAAATTAGCTCGTTGACTGAACCAAAGAGTATTCTTCCGGATAAACACAAAGCAAAGGATAAGGCTCCAACAAATTCAAATAAAGCCCCAACTGTCCCCTACGCCCCCAAGAAGCAAACTCACCTCGGAGGTAAACCCGTCAAACTACATGCATTAAATAAAAACCCCATACAAGGAACACATAAAGCAGCTAATGGAGCTTCCTCATCCAATTTGCCACGATTAAGCTCGGCTGAGAATCTCGACCCTAACAAACATCATGTCCTGAAGCTAATAGATGGAAACAATCCCCGCACCCCAACTGAAGCTTTAATTCCTCCTGCAACTAGCAAAGGCCCCGAGGCCATGATGGAATAGTCGGCTCTTCTGCATTCTCTCTTCAATTTTTACTTTACTTATGTATCTCAACATATTTATGTGGAATACACAAGGCTGTGGCCACCGGAATTTTAATCGCGTTGCTCGACAATATTTGCGAGATCATTCACCGGATGTTGTAGGCTTCATTGAAACCCTTATAAGCAGTCATGCGGCTGATAAAGCTATTGCACAACTCAAAATTCCGAAATCTTTTAGAGTAGAAGCTGATGGTTTTTCTGGAGGCATTTGGATATGTTGGTATGATCACATTCAAATAGATGTTCTATTCAGTCATTTCCAATTTGTCCACTGCCGGATCCACTGTAATTCCAACAATCGTTCCACTCTTGCTACCTTTGTTTATGCTAGTCTGAATCCTGATAAAAGGAGAACTCTTTGGAAGTACCTTCACTTGCTCTCCAATCATATTAACGAGCCTTGGGTTGTCTTAGGCAATTTCAATGTCGCATTATCTCCTAATGATCGTAAAAGTTGTGTTAACAACCCATCCTCAGACGATGACTTTAGTAATATTGTTTTTTATTCAAGTCTCCATGATCTTGGATATCAAGGACCATACTTTGCTTGGTATAGAGGTCCTTGTGCAGTTCGCCTCGACCGATGTTTATGTAATGATAAATGGCTGGTCCCATATCCCAACACATTGGTTTACCATCTTCTTAGAATGAAGTCTGACCATAGACCTCTCTTATTATCTATTGGCAAACACCCCAATAAGCGACAGCAAGGTCAATTTCGTTACTTTGTCGGATGGACCCTCCATAATGATTTTTGTAAGCTTGTACTTGATAATTGGGACCCTTCACTCCCAATTACTCATTCTATCTCCAAGTTCAGTAATGCTGCAAAAATCTGGAATCACTACACTTTTGGTCAACTTTCTCATCGCAAACGCACTGTTATGGGGAGACTTAGGGGCATTCAACGATATCTTGATAAAAAAGATAGTGCTTATCTCTCGAGACTTGAGACTAAACTTCAAGCAGACCTTGAATTAATCCTTGATCAGGAAGAGCTCTTATAGAAGCAAAAATCTCGCTCGGATTGGATAACATTTGGTGACAGGAACACAACTTACTTTCGTAAAAAAACTATTATAAACAGGAGGACTAATAGGATCTATGCTCTTCAAATTTCCACCGGAGATTAGTGCTCAGACATAAATGTTCTTTGGTAAGAAGCCAGTTCATACTACCAGAATTTGTTTCGATTCGTGAGAAGGTACACGACACCTATCTCATCTCGGGGTTTTTCCACCTCTACCTCCTGAATTCATACAAAATTTAGACATTATTCCAAATCCCATGGAAATCAAGGAGACATTATTATTCGATATGACTCCACTCAAATCTCCAGGAGCATATGGATTGCACTCACATTTCTATCAACAACATTGAGACATTGTTGGCACGTCGGTTTGCTCAACGATCCAAAACATATTCAGTGGTAATATCATTGATACTCTGTTGAACAAAACAATTCTCGCCCTCATCCCAAAAATCCCAAGTCCTTCAAGCTTCAAGGACTTTCGACCTATCAGCCTTTGTAAGGTATTATACAAGTTGGTCACTAAGATCATTGTCAAATGCCTCCAGCAAATTATGCCTCGACTTGTTGCGCCTAACCAAACAAGTTTCATTCAAGGCCTTAGCATCTCGGAGAACATTATTATTAATCAGGAGGTCATTCACTCCATGAAATCAAAAAAGGACAAGGATGGTTGGATGGCGATAAAGGTGGATATGGAAAAAGCTTTTGATCGTCTGCGCCGGGACTTTATAGCCGACACTTTTTATGAAGCAGGCTTTCCACCAGCAATTACACGACTCATCTTGCATTGTATTTCATCTTCTTCTATGCAGGTTCAATTTAACGGAGGCCTTAGCAATGATTTTAAACCACAATGTGGAGTTCGATAAGGAGATCCAATCTCTCCTTACCTTTTTGTTCTTACCATGGAAAGGCTTGGACATCGTATCCACCTTGCTTCTGAGAATGGCGATTGGAAACCTTTTAAGCTAATTCGTGGTGGTCTTCCCATCATTCATTTATTTTTTGCAAATGACTTAGTATTGTATGCCAAAGCAATTGTAGCACAAGCAATTCTAATCGATAATATCTTGGAGGAATTTGGTCACTACTCGGGCCACAAAGTCAACAAGCTTAAATCTCATGTGTACTTCTCGGGCCACATAATGATGCATTCCACATGAAACTTTGTTATGCCATCGTTTTGGATACGGAGAATTATTGTATAAGGCTTCTTAGGCAAAAATATAAGGTGCTCTCTAATTGTTCCTCCTCCATATTTCGACCGAGCTGCTCTCATTTGTAGAGGTCCTTATCTAAAGTCTGGAACAGGTTCTACAGCTTCTTATCTTGGTCTATAAGCGATGGAACTACAACAATATTTTGGCACGACAATTGGCTACCGAAACTTGGGTGTCTTTCAGAATGGAAACAAGAGCATATTACTGTTGAATATAATATGCTGGTCCGTGATGTTGCCCTGTCGAATGGCAACTGGAACTGGAATCTGCTTCAACAGTTTCTCCAACCCTCCACGATACAAAATCTGCTGAATGTTCAACCGCCTAATCTGAATGCTGGTACTGATCGTTGTTGCTGGTCACAGGGTAAACATGGTGAGTTCACAGTAAAATCTGCCTATGAGCTTCTAACCAAGGATCTTTGGGACCCCAAAGATATCAAATGGACTACACTTTGGCGCATGACTATCTCGGAGCGCATAAAATATTTCCTATGGCTTTCTTATAAAGACTGCTTGCTTACAAACGTTAATCGTTGTGCAAGGAAGCTTACAGGTGATCCTTTATGTCATATATGTGGCTTAGCTAATGAAAATACACTGCATGTTCTACGTGACTGCAAACGCTCCGCAACTCTTTGACAACTGATTATCCGGCAACAAATCCTATCAAACTTCTTCAACACTAACGTCTCTGATTGGATCACAATGAACCTAGACTCAAATAGTCTTTTTGCTGGCACAAACATCCCATGGAAAATCCTTTTCTCTTCTATAGCATGGCAGATCTGGAAGCGAAGAAATTCTTACATATTTTCAGACTTGTTCATCCATAATGACCAGCTCATCTCCCTAAGCAAAAATTGGTCCCTTTATATCATTGCAGCGACGTTCATTTCCCCAACTGGTTCCGGTGCTACTCGTCCAGAACTTATACAATAGAAGTCCACGCCTACAGATTAGTACACTCTTAACACAAATGGAGCGGTACATAAAATTTCCTCCCAAGGATCGATGGGTGGCCTCATTCGAAATATGAATGGTGATTGGATTATTGGTTTTAATAAATCGGTTGGAATCTCAACTCCACTCCAAGCCGAACTTTGGGGGATTTTTGAAGGACTTCAATTGGCACTATCTCATAATATTGAACGTCTCCAATGCCAAACAGACAACATTGAAGCTCTTAATCTCGTGTCTTCGCTAATGGCTAAATGTAGCCCAATTGCTCTTGTTCGCTCTATTGCAAAACTCATATCAAAACAATGGACGATCAAATTCATTCTTATTCGCTGTGAAGCTAATGCTGCATCAAACTTCCTTGCGAAATCTACTGTTATTTCAAATGAACAATCTCAGACCTATACTGAACCGCCCCATGAGATTAAATCACTTCTTCATCGTGACCTCTATGTTCCTGCTTTCCTTCGCACTTAGTATTTCATTGTAATAGTCTTCCTTATAATTAAAAAAAATACACACTTTTCGAAACCATAGCTAGCTATACAAAATAGAATAATTTTTAAATAATAAATTTGAAGTTAAAATTAAATCAATATAAAATAACAAGAACAGAGTATACAGTTCAAATTGTATAAAATATAAAATTAAGAGACTCAATTATAGAAGAATATTTATTTTTAAAAATAGTATTCAAAATAACATAATTATTTTATAGTTTTATAGGACTGTGCAGTTTACATTTAGTTAAAAATAGAAGTAAAACTAAGGAAAATTTTAAGAAAGGAGAAAATCAAATGACTAAATTGCAAAGAAAATAATATTTTCAAAAATATGAATTAAAATTATTTAAGTATTTTACAATAATTTAGGAGTATATGATTTAAATTTAGTCAAAAATAACTTGAAATGAAGGGAAAATTGAAGAAATAAGTAAAGCATTGATTAAAGCAAATTACTTAACGAAAAATGAAAAATGATGTCATTATGAAATTTGGTTTTCTAATTTTTGAATGGATAAAATTCGAATTTTATCTAAACTCAAAAATTGACTCACTAATTCGACAATTCGAATCAACTCAAAATAAAAAAAATTATTTTTTTCAATTCGACTTGAATTTTACTCACTCTAATCTCATATTCAATTTTCTTTAATAGCATTTTGTCATGAGATCATGACACGATTTAACCTAAATATTATTCAGATAAAGTATATAAATGATTCTCCGACTGTATGGTATTGTTTTGTCGAGTCTCCAACTATTGAAAGTTATAAAATGATTCATTGACTCTAAGGTGTTGCTCTATTAAATCCCTCGACTATTCAAAGTTATAAAATAGTTATCTAACTATTCATATGTTCCAAACTCATCATTTTCTATTAAAAAATTGACGATGGTCTGAGTTGGATGTTAACATACTCACTAGCATATGATAAAACATGATCCCATAATTGTTTGAGTTGTATTTTATAGATTGAATCTTTGCAGGGCCGGGGCTAGGACGTTGGAGGCCCTGTGCAAATTCTTAAAAAGAGACCCTTAAATCTCAATTTTTTAAAGATTACTTTATTAACTAAAAAAATGAGGTAATCTTTACAGCTGTAGCACAGTACTAATTATTGGTATTTTCCATATGACTTCAACAAGATTAGACCGCAGATTATGTGGTTTTTGGCCCAAAAATTTTACCACTGATCCATAATACTTTGTTTGCTTTTTTATTATAACAATAGTAATAAATCTAATTTTTTTTGGGCCCTTGCTATCCCGGGGCCATGTTTCGTCGCGCACATTGCGTTGTCCTAGCCCCGCTTCTGAATCTTTGTATGCATTATGACGTTGAGTCAGTGCTTGAAATATTATGTTGTCGAGTCATTATTTGAATGCAACGATGTTTTCAATATACATCATTAAAAATATGATTTTAGCATATCATAATCATCATGTTAACGTTCAGCTCAAACAACCGCCAATTTTTAACAGAAAATGACAATTTTGGAACATGTGAATAATCATGTAACTATTTTATAATTTTTAATAGTTGAGAGACTCAACAAAGTAATGTTCTATAATCGATAGATCACTTTATAACTTTTAATAGTTAGATGACTCAACAAAATAATGACTTATAGTCATGACGATTTGCGTACTTCGCACGTGTTATTTTTAATAAAAATGTAATAACTCTCTAGGTTAGTTCATTAATCAAATGTTAGATCCATTCATATAAGAGTTGTATTTAATTATTGTCTAACATATTTTTCACGTTATAAGAGTTTTTAGTCAATTACCGAGTTGTTTCTTGGGGTGTTCAAAAAGTTGGAAACAATTAATTGTAATAATTAACCGGTATAATCGTTATATTTAACAAGTTAATTAATCGAACTGTTAATACTAAGATTTTGGTTAATCAAACCGCTAAAATGATAGTTAATGGTTAAAACTACGATTACGAATTTTGATAAACGGCTAACCAATGGTTAGTTGTTAATAAATTAAATTTATAATTATATTTCTAATTTATTATATTTTTACACAAATAACTTAATATAATTTTCTATTATTTATAATTTATATATATTTTTAATAGAATTTGTATAAAAATAATATAATATATATTTTTATTATTTTTAATTTTAATTTTTTGTTTATTTGAAAATGTAAAACATACTTACACTAATATAATTATGTATTTATTATTAAGTACTAAGATATTGTGAGTGTACATAATTACACCAGTGTAAGCATGTATTAAGAGCTACATTTTTTTATTTTATTCACTTATATTGGTGTGTATGTGTTAAGTGTTACAATTTTTTATTTTATTTACTTACATTGATGTAAATATGAGTTAAGTTCTACATTTTTTGCAGTATGAATTATGAAGGTTAACCTGTAACTAAACCGTTAATAATGATTAACCATTAATGGTTAATTGTTTCTTAACGATTAAATTACGGTTAGAAAAATCACATGATTATTATAACAATTAATCGACTGTTTAGGTTAAACGGTACGATTAACCGTCCATGAAGAACTCTAGTTGTTTCCATATGCCAAGATGAATCCCATGCTTCAATAAAGAAAGATAAAGGGTATATACGTGTTGCTCACCTTGTGTATGTGAAAGCTAAAATCTCCAACCTTCACCACCAAATCACTTGCAACTTTTGCCCTAACAAACCTGCAGCATCCCATGAAATTAACACACTAGTACATAACACCAACATATATGAGAAAAAGAATTAAGAGCAAACCAGTTGTTGTTTGATGTTTCCAGATGGTCAGCAACAAAACTAGGGTTGGGTGGATAAATGACACAGCGGTTGGGCTTCCCACCCAGCACCGAACCATGGCTCCCATATTCTTCCTCCACCTCTCTGCAACTCATCTTCAACCTCATTCTTCTTCCTCTTTCCTATAATCTTCAACCTCATTGTTGGTCTACATATATATAATAAATGAGCAGTGTACTGGGGGTATGTTTATTGTGTTGATTCACGAGGTAGTTAAGCCACGAAGATGGTTAATTTATTACCTTTTGCCATCTCTTGGAATATATGGATGGACGGCTTTATAGCCAGGTAAGCACCTTGACAATTTATGTTCTTCATTCTCATCCATGTATATATATCATCAACACACCAATCACCTTTATACGTTAGTGTCACCATAGGTAAATGTAGTGGGTTATTATTTTTCTTTCCAAAATATATGCATGATATATAACGTATCACTTATAAACTTCAAAATTTTCTTTCTTTTCGATGTGGAATTAATGTTCTTTATGTATCTAAGTAAGACGTGATATTCTTTCTCACTCAATCTCATGACACCTTCAACACATACAATTATTCATCCTACCTACCCTCCTACTGATATATTCGGCATGAAATTAAGCAGTCAAAGAGTCACCTTAATACGGATACCACTTGTTATGATATCATTATCCTCTTTTCAAAATACATGTATAATAGATTGTGTAATGTCATCACTTATCAAGACCTCTTTTTCTTTTTAAAATTAATGTTTATATCTTTCTAAAACGTAACATATACATGACTAATGATTGATCTTATATATATTATGATTATTTAAAGTAAATAGATTTATGTCCATATGAGATAGATTTTGTTGGTTAAGTACTCGTTAATACTTCGATAAGAGATGGATTTCATGGTTCAAAATACCTTGAAAAGTTGGGTCCAAATATTTTGTGGATAATATATGCTATGGATCTACATAGAAGAATATTTATTCTGGTTGGTCCAAATGTAGGACCGAAAAGCCTGCAAGAGAGAGACCTCTACATTTATAAAAAAAATATATATTATAATACGCACTATGTGATCTTAGTAGTTAAGATTAATTGTTATTTTTTGTAGTCTTAAATTTGAGTACAATGTATATAATGATATAACTATTTATTATATTATGATTGAGAGGCTTTAAACAAATAATATATTATATTCATTTCATATTTATCAAAAATAAATTAATAATATTATATTAAAAAATATATCCAAATCCATTCTTTAAAAACTACTTCCTGTAACGATTTTCTTCTTTTTTATTATTGTTTTATTTTCTCTTTGTTTTCATTTTGTTCGAGTTTAAACGAGTAAAATTTTATTTAGATTTGTTTGTTTAGTTTTAGTATAAGTCTTTATATTTGATTTGTGTTTGTTTGAATTTTTACTATAACATTTGTATTTGTTTATTTATTCTTTAAGGTATTTGTATTCGATTTGTTTAACATTTGTTAATATGTTCGTTTAACTTATGTAAACTTATTTATTTATTTTAAAACATTCGTGAACGTGTTCGGAAGTGATGAAATTATTTCATTAGTCCTTAAATTCTGTATACTTCATATTTTGAACTCCAAAAATTGTCATGTGTTTAAAAGGATGGTTGTTATGGTTCGAGCACCAATGAATGTATAGTGTATTTGAGAGTTTGTTATTAAATGGTTGAGAGACTCTAGAACATATACTACTTTGGACCTCCATTTTTAAATTTATGGATCTGTCACTGTATGGTATATGAGAGTTTAGAAATAAGAGCTAAATGACTATGAACTTTTAAGAGTGCATTTGGTTCACGGAATGTAAGATTACCTTTAGGGTGCGTTTGGTTCACGGAATGTAAGATTACCAGTTGGAATGTAAGATTACCAGGGAATAAGATTAATGTGAATGTTGTATTTTGTGTTTGGTTGATTTAGTAAGAATGTAAGATTACCGTATTTGGTTAAAGGAATAAAATATTATTGGAATGTATATTTGACCAAATTATCCTTACTATATATTTTTTAACAAGTTAGAAAATATTTATATATTTTCTTTAAAAAATTTAAATTCATAATATATATATATATATATATATATATATATATTATAAAATTAAAAATATAAAAAGGTTTAATGAAAGGGTAAAATTTTATTTTAACCCCTGCACTTCATATAATTTTAATTATAGACTTTTTTTGTAAATCTAAAATAGTTTAAGGACAAATTTGTAATTTAACCTTCGTAGAATTTTTATTATTCATATATTTTTGGAAAAAAAATTAAGGGCATTTTAGTCCAAAACGCCGGTAATCCAACAATACATAAGGAAATGGAGGTAATGACATTCCCAGTAATATACCCAAAAAAATCTACTATTGGTAATAAAACATTACCGGGAATGAGATTCCCGAGAATGTGGATTCATTCCCATGGGAATCCCACATTATTTGATCCAAACACCCCCTTAGGAATAAGATTACTAGAATGTAGCATTACTCTGATAATGTTGTATTATACTGTTTGGTTTGCTTAGCAATAATATAAGATTACAATATTTGATTGGAAGATTAAAAGGTTTAGATGCATATTTTATCAAATTATTCTTGTGATATATATATTTTTTAACAAGTAAAACTTTAATATTAAATTAAAAATATTTAAATAAAAATTTATAATTTTTTAATTATTATACTTTCTAAGTTTAAATAAAAAACATTTAACATATAATTAATATAATTATATATCAAACTTATAATTTTAAATAATTTTCATAAGTATCATATTTATTTATATAAAATATAATATAATATGAAAATTAATGTTTTGATCTCGAATACACAAATATATTATTTTTTTAATATATAAAATCTATTTTTTAACAACTTAAGATTAAATATTATTTTAAATAATTATATTTTTTACCATAACAATATTTTTACCTCATAAAAGTATAAAATGATTAATATATTAAATATTAAAAATATAAAATATTTTAAGTAAAAAATTTACCAATATTTTTGTAAATTAAGCTATTGTATATAATTATTAATTGAATAAAGAGCGAAGAATAATAATTGAGAAGAACGAAGAATAATGATCTAAGATTAATTTTAAATTTATAGTTTTGAGTAAAGAACGAAGAATAATTATTATTTTAAGGGTATTTATATCTAAAATGGTAAATATTATTAATTATCTAAGTATTTAGAGATAATAATCTATCATTTTAATTCAAAAATACTATTATTGATAATAATTTATTATTTAAGAATAATTTTTTCGTGAATCAAACATAAATATATAATTTAAAAAGAACCATTCTCTTTAATAATCACCTTATACGTAAACTGTACGCTCTAAGATTGCACGGATAAGGGAACAATGGATGGAGTAAATATGAATCGGCTCGTCCTCGCGCAAGGGGCTTGTCTTCGTGATGTCCTTTAGTGGAAGAGTTATAGCTGGCTCCTCGAATGGGAACCTGCTCTCATCTTCAAGTTTCTTAGAGAAAGAGAAAGCTCGTTCCGCTTGGGCTTTCCTGTTTCTTACGGTTTTAATGTTTCGGGTTAAGTATCAACTTTAACCCTACTAAAGTAAGGGGTTTTTATGGGATCAAAATAAGTACCGGAGCCAGTCCTAGTGCCAAAAATCAACCATGGAAATTCGTGGCACTGGTCTCTCCCACTTCTCCTTAAACTCCAAAATCCCAAACTTCTTTCCACACTGTCTTCACCTGAAACACCCCAAACCGGAGAAACCCCAACAATCAACACCAACGACAAAAATGGAACCTTTCTCGACCACCATGAATGCCACCAACGTATTCTTTCCTTGTCAGCTTTACTCCAACAGGGCCAAACTGAAGCTGCCCAATCCCTCACAAAGTCTCTTCTCTCCTCCAAATCACCACTTGATCTCTTGAATCTCTTCTCTGTTACCTCACCTCGCTTGAAACTCGTTTTCTCAAATGTTCTCTTCTCCTTGTTAGCTCAAACCAAAATGTGCGCCGAAGCCATGGAGTTACACAAGGCTATAATGATGGAAGATATGCGACCTTCTATAACTTCTCTTAACTCGTTGCTTGACTGTTTGGTGTCCTCGAAACAGTTTGGTAAAACCCTTGGCTTGTTTGAAGAAATAAGCGGGTCTGGCTTTAGACCTAATAAATTTATGTATGGAAAAGCTATTCAAGCTGCTTTGAAATTAGGGGACTTGAAAAGGGCTAATGGTTTTTTGAATTGTATGAACAACGAAGGGGTGACTCCAAGTTTGTTTATTCACAAAGTTTGATTAGTGGCCTTTGCTAAGAGAAGAGAATTAGGGATGCATAGAAGGTTTTTGATGAAATTTCTGAGAGAAAATGGTGCCAAGTTTGGTCACATTTAATTCTCTTATTGATGGGTATTGTAAGGTTGGGGAGTTAGAGAAAGCTTTTGGTTTAAAAGAGAGGATGGTGAAGGAGAGTGTGGAGCCTAACATTGTTACTTTCCACACATTGGCAATCGACGAGGCAAAGAGGGTTTTGAAGGAAATGGAAGCTCAAGGATTTGCTGCTGATGGATATACTTTTAATATTCTTTTCGATGGGTTTTTGAAGAGTGAGGATGTCGAAAGTGCATCGGCTTTGTATGAAGAAATGAGTGTGAAAGGAGTTGGATCAATCGATATATGTTAAGCAATTGGTTGAATCATCTGTATAAAGAAGGGGATTTCAGAAAAGCAGAAGAGGTTTTGCATAACGAGATTGTGAAAGGGATTGTGCCGAATGAGGTAGTGTTTAACACCATTATGAATGGATATTGCCGAATTGGTGATATGGATCGACCCGTTTCTATGGTTGAGCGTATGGAAAAGTTGGGGTTGAGGCCTGATTGTGTTACGTTCAACACTTTGATTGACAAGTTCTTTGAAATGAAAGAGATGGATAATACCGAAGAACGGGTAAAGAAGACGAGGGAAGAGGGTGTTTCGCCCAACCTACAGACAGACAACATTCTAATTAACGGCTATGGGAAAATGAAAGTACTTGATAGGTGTTTTGCAATAATAGAAGAAATGGAAATGAATGGGATTAAGCCAAATTCTGTAAGTTATGGTTCCCTCATAAATTGTTTGCAAGGATGGTAGGCTTCTTGAAGCCGGAATAACCTTCAGGGATATAATAGTCGAGGGGTGTTGCCTAACGTGCTAATATATAACATGCTCATTGATGGAAATTGTGCAGCCGGGCATGTGACTGGTGCTTTCAGTTACTTTGGTGAAATGGTGAAGGGAGGAACAAGACCAACAATCGTAACATTCAATACACTCATCAATGAAGCCGACTTCGACCACCTATCATGCTCTCATCACTGGATGCAGTAAGGAAGAAATTGAGCTTGCAGAGAGACTGTTCCATGAAATGGAAAAGATGTATTCGACTCCTGATCTACTTTATATAATGCGTTGATTCACTTGTATGCAGCAGAGCATGGGGACGTCGAGAACGCATTTCCTTGCATCACAAGATGATAGACCAGGGAATTTCTCCCGAGGAAATGACCTACAATAGCTTGATTCTGGGGCAGTTTAAACGGGGAAACTTGTTAGAAATAAAGGATCTTGTTGGTGATATGAGGGGCAAGGGATTGGTTCCCAAAGGTGATACATATGACCTTTTGATTAAGGGATATTGTGAAATAAGGATTTCATTGGAGTGTACACTTGGTGTCGAGGAATGTTGGAGAATCATTTCCTTCCACTTTTCACTACTTGTAATGAACTTGTGATTGGCCTTAGAAAGGAGGGAAGGTTGCAAGAGGCTCAGATTTTCTGCTCCGAAATGAAGGCTAAAGGAATGGACCATTGGAGCTCCGGTGAGGACCTATTAGCTGCTGCTAACATCGATACCAGATGACCGCAAAAAGCAGTGTCATTGCATTGAAAGAGCACTGAACAAGTAGAACTGAAGAAGCTTCAACCCTAATAATTGACATTCGAATATAGCTGAAGCTGAAGGCAAATGACCCTTTGTTGTTGATAATGCTGACGAGTGCTCGATGACAATGATGCAAGAAATGCCATTGGATTATCATTCCAAAAGCTTAATTTACCCAGTTGATTCCCCATTGATCTTTGTCTGTTCACCCATCAGTTCTTGTGCCTGCGTGTAGGAGTCATATTTCTCCATATATATATTTTTATGGAAGCTTTTAAAGATATTTATCAGTAAATTTACAAATAAACGTATTCAATTCGTATAGAAAATGGTGTTATCCTTTATTCTATCACTTGCATATAAAGGCGTTGCTTTTGTAAAAGAGATATTATCTTCAAACGAGCATTAATTCAACTTTAAAGCCACCATCCAGACAGGGACATGCTCAGATGACATCTCAAAATCTCTGATTTGTTTTAATAAAATTTTATGTAAAAATACAATTTATATCATCTTAAAATAATGAATTTCATAATTTAAGTTCTCTCATTTCATCACGGATATAATATCGGAAGATGATTATATCAATATGACTCGTAAACAACTTGATATCTCAATTACTATGTTATTAAATTAGCACAAATAGAATTTTATTTAGAAAATTTAAACTTTAAATTAATTGAATGTACAGATAAACTCGAGAGATCTATGAAATAAAATCAACATCAATAAATATATAAACTGAAATTTATGAAATAATCTATCAACAAAATTTATGAAATAAAATCAATATCAATAAATAGATAAACTTAGAGATTTTGATAAAAGGAAACCTCTTGGATATGGACCGCCGGGAAGGGAAAAGTAGAGGGTATGAATAGTTTGTAATTTCATACCACACCTTTACAAATGGTCCCCTATGAATTCCCCAAATCGCCACTCATTTTCATGTACTATTAGTTAGATTGTTTTTATTTTGTTGAGTTAATACGTATAGTTATAATAAAAATAATTATTATAAAAACGAAATTATAATTACGATAAATATATTTAAATAATTATAATTATAATTTAATAATCTATATTTTAATACGTATGTTTTTATTTTTGTTTTTAAATTACATTGAATATCTTCAAAAGTTAAATAATCTCTTATAATCTATATTTAATAATGTTTTAATATCTAATTTATTTATTAATTAATTTAAATTTATTTTATATTAATTTATTATAGAAATTGTTTTCTTAACGTGTCTTTGTTAGTTACTTTTTAACTATAACTATTATTAGAAAATAAATTTGTTTAGTGATGTCCCTAGATAAGTGAAGTGTTATTATTTTTTGAAATTTTGAGTTCAAAAAATTATGTGTAAGATATATATTATTAATTATAGGTGTTTATCGAGTGAATCGATCGTGAGTTGGGCAGTGCTCGACTTGTGCTCGTTAAAAATTTTTGCTGCCCGACTTGTTGCTCGTCAAACTCTTTAAAATTGTGCTCGACTCGTGTTCGTTAAAAAAATTACTACTCAACTCGACTCAGTACTCGTTAAGCTCACTAAAAATTACCTTAATTTTTAACTAAAAATAAAATTTATTAATACTATACGAGGATATTAGGGTTGGGTTTTTTTGCATTAAAATAATATTAATTAATAATATTTTATTATTTATTAAAAAATAATATAGTTAACTTATTATTTTTATTATTTATTAATAAATTAAAATTATTATTTAGATTTATCTATGAATGAAATAATTTTGAAGTAATTACTAAAAATATATTTTAAAAAAATAACGAGCAGTTCGCGAACTTATTAAGTTGAGTTAGACTTTGCTCGGCTCAGCTCGTTAAGGTCTCGAGTCGAGTTCGAGCCAACTCAAATCGAGCATTTACCGAATTTTGACCGATTCGAGTTCGAGCTACTCAACTCATTAAGCAACCCTATTATCAATAACTAATTTTTTTTTAGTAAATTATCTCATAACCATTTAAATTATTAAAAAAAACTTTTATTAAAGAATAAAGGGGGAGAAATTTAGTAACGTGACCATAATCTTCGGCAACAGAAAAACACAAAATTCACATAGAGATGCCATGTTTAGGGTAAATTAAAAAGGTAAAGTACATCAATGGTCCTGATCATATGACGATATTTGTTAAGTCATTTAACTATTAAAAATTATAAAATAGTCCTTTGATTATATGACATTTTTTATTGAGTTCCTCGACTATTAAAAGTTACAAAATGATCACCCAACTATTTATATGTTCCAAACTTGTCATTTTCTATTAAAAAATTAAAGACATTCTGAGTTGGACCTTAATTTATTGACTGTGATACGATAAATATGATCTCAAACGACTATCATATCTCAATCAATAATTTAACATTCATCTCAAACTGTTATCAATTTTTTAACGAAAAAGGATAAAATCAAATATATAGTTAAATGATCATTTTGTAATTTTAATAATCGAGGACTTAACAATAACAATACACTATAATCGGAATTCAACGAAACAACATACTATAGTGTGGGAACCATTTGTGTATTTTACCCAATAAAAAATACACAGTAAGGCGGTGTTAATACTAATATAACAAGGAGCGGTTTCATGAGTAGTGCTGCGCTGGTAATACAAGTAAGGCAACAAACAATGGAGCGCAATGAGAGTGACAATGGCATCATCAACGTTGACGATTACGACGCACAATTTCTCCCTCGTCAACAAGGAACCTCGTCGTCTTCTTGGCGTCTCAACCTTGACAAGTTCCGCCTTCCACAGCAGCAACGCTTAAACTCCGATGACGATTCTCTTTCTCGTCTCCTCTGTACCCCTAGTAAGTTTTGTTTCCCCTTCAGTTTCTACTTTCCTTTTCTGTTTTGCAGATTTGTATTTTCTCAGGCAGGATATGTTAATGCTAATCAGTTAATTTAACCGGTGAAACTTCATGTCTGAACGCTTCAAAAAATGAAGAATCTGAATACTTTTTCACTCTTGTCAAGAAAAAGTCGGTTGAATCCAGCTCTCGGTTCTCTACTATTTTGTTTACCTTTTAAGAGGAAAAACGAGAACGTTGTTTGGACAAAAAATGAGTTATGAACACGTGAGATTTTATGGAGTTTTCTAGTAGATTAAAACGGGTTTACGCAATAGCTGAGAGGTTTTCTTTTCTCTTCTTCTTTAATCGTTTTCATCTGGTTCCCTGGGGAGAAAACTATTTTGAGGATTTTTTTTGACTAATTTCTTACTGTTGGTGGTCCTTGCCTGAGTGACTGATGAGTCAAGAGACCTATGAGTCACGAGTTTCATGTGCAAAACGATACTTGAATTCATTTACTGAAATATACTTTACTATAAAGCTGAATCAATAATAGGAAAGTTTTACTGTAGCAGAAAAAAGTTAAATATTCCTCTCATGTACAGTTTTAATTGCCAGTATGATGTTTGACTAAGTATCTGAGAAATAATGTTTTGTTTTCTGGGAATCATTTGTGTTTAATGCCTGGGTAAACTTTGCATCTTTAAGTTGGTAATACACATTTGTTTCAGCTTTAATTCTGGTATATTCATGACCCAGGCAATTCTTTCCTTGATTTGTTAGTGGAAATGTGGAATCCTACTAGATTGTGTCTAAAAGTTAAGGCCATGTTTGGCAAAAGTAGGTTTAGTGAGCTTATTTGTCGTCATGTTCATTATATTCATAAAGTGTCTAATATTTAAAAGGGCATTGTCTAAAGTCGATGGATTTCATTGTAAACTTTTTTGCCTTCTTCTGCTGAGGGGACATTGTTGTTTTTATTTAACTAAGCAATAGCAGACTATCTGCTAAAAAGCAGGAAGTGTTTTGTCCATTGTCCCACGAATACATACCGAAGATTATTGTTGGGTGCACTTTTCTTGTTAATTCAGCCCTTCAAAAGACACTGCAAGCTTTATTATTGTATTTGTAGAGGATTTCTAAGGCCTAAATTGATTCCCTTAAATATGGAATTAGTTATAAACAAAGATATAAGCAGACACTAGCTGTGGGACTTTCTATGATGCTATGAAACAAAAAGCCTCTCAAGATTTCTTTGATGTTATAAAACCGAAGTGGTATGCTAACGGTACGACTTCGTTTTATCGATATATCGTCAAATATGGTCAGTACCTGTAAGATGCTATTGACTCCAATTTATCATTCCAAGGTGTTGTTTTCCATGTATAATACTTATTTATTTATAACAAGTTATATTTTCATCGTTTAGTCAGTTTGTCAAAATAATGTCAAGTATAATCTCTTATGATGTTTTTGTTTTTTGGATTCTCTTTCTTTCACTCTCGACTTCAGAGAAGCAGAGGAAGGTTTCAGAGTACTACAAAACACAAGAAAGGCTCCTTGCAGGATTTAATGAGATGGAGACCATGAATGAGCTTGGTTCTTTGCCTGGAAGCCTAACGGAGGTCGTTTCTTTACTGTTTTTGTTGAGTTTTCCTAGACTCTTTCCTCCGAACTTTGCTAAGTGTCGTCTGCTGGAATTGAATTACCGTAAATGTTGTATTAATACCATTTTGTATTCAGGATGAAATGGAGCAACTAGCAAGGAGTGAGAGAATGGCAATTAATGTGTCCAACATTGCTAACATGGTGCTTTTTGCTGCCAAAGTTTATGCCTCTCTTGCAAGCAGATCTTTGGCAGTTATTGCATCAACTTTGGATTCACTCTTGGATCTTCTCTCAGGGTTTATTCTTTGGTTCACAGCGCATGCCATGAAAACCCCCAATCAATATCACTCTCCAATCGGAAAGAAACGAATGCAGCCCGTCGTAAGCTAATTATTTCTCTGCTCTTTACTCCAATATAAACTTATGGTTCATCATAAACATGATCTTATTTTTTTTATCAAAATTCTACCATAATATATAATCCGGAAAAAAAACTAGCAATGACCATGAATATCAGCTTCACAATCTAGATGCAAAATCCACCACCCCACGATTGACATAAGTCAACTTCAAAAGCAAGTGTAAAAAATAGGTGTCTAGAATGAAAATCACGGCGCAATACAACTTAAACTTGCCTAGCTTACTTCCTGCCACAGATCTTCAACGCTTTCCTGTTCCTCTTCTTGACACCTGACTTCGCAACTTTCAGACTACTATGAACGGCACTCAGCCTTGCAAGGGCTGCTCTGGTTAAATCCGGCCTGTAGTAGTTTTCTGTCACCTGGTTTTTTACTGCCTTCACCATCCTGGGGAACTCCTTTTTCATGACAGATTTGTGAAGCAAGACCGCTGGTTGTTCTGCTTCTTAGTCTTGGTGGTTGCTAGCAGCACAGACTGATCAATTCCCTGGGCTGAATGGTTACTGTTTTCTTGTTTGCCAACCCAGAGTATTTGTAGGAGTTGAGATTGTAGAGATTGTTAGGCTCTTTGCTGAAACGAACACCAGCAGTTCCTCTTCCGAACTGCTTCACCAAAAAGAAATTGTTCTTCTTCACTACCTCCCAGATTAAGTGTCCTGGAACTGTCGCCATTTTCTCTCCACCTCACTGCACCAGATCCACCACAAAAATGCGTAAGATTTGGAACACTCTAAAACAAATGAAACAAGATAAAGAATGAACTAATAACACTGCGATAAGAATATAAAAGAACCTGTTGGTTCCCAGGGTTTTTATAGGAACACTGAAGCCGCATAAACATGATCTTAGCTCCACATAAACGGACATGGTTTACTAACAAAGCTTTACAATCCAGGTATCATTGTTTTTGCTTCAGTAATGGCAACTCTAGGCTTACAAATATTGCTGGAGTCTGTCAGGGAACTTATTGCAAAGGTATGCTACTTAGATTCAATTAAACTTATCTAGCATCAAGTCTTTTTGGTATGGACAAAACGTTTTTACTCATTTTGTTCCTTTTGTGGCTCTAACATACATGCAGTCTCACCCCAAGATCCATCACAATCAAGAGAAATGGATGATAGGTATTATGGTTTTCGTCACGGTGGTGAAGTTCATCCTAATGGTCTACTGTCGGCAGTTCAAAAATGATATTGTTAGAGCCTACGCACAAGATCATTTCTTCGATGTTGTTACCAATTCGGTTGGTTTAGCAACAGCTGTTCTTGCTATCCATTTCAAATGGTGGATTGATCCGACCGGAGCTATCATTGTGAGTTCAAGTTTGAAGTTACTTCTCAAATCTCAATCACATTCATGCTATTAGATATGCTTAGAAGCTAATCATTTACATCTCTTAATTTCATAATTCCAGATAGCATTATACACGATGAGTACTGGGCAAGAACAGTGATCGAGAATGTATGGTCACTAATCGGAAGAACCGCCCCACCCGATTTTCTAGCGAAATTGACTTATCTAATATGGAACCACCATGAAGACATACAACATATTGACACGGTTAGGGCATATACTTTTGGTTCCCATTACTTTGTGGAGGTTGATATTGTGTTGCCTGAAGACATGCTGCTAAACAAAGCACACAACATTGGTGAGAAACTGCAGGAGAAGCTAGAGCAGCTACCCGAAGTTGAGCGAGCCTTTGTGCATATCGATTTTGAGTTTACGCATCGGCCTGAACATAAAACCATGGTCTGACGCTTGAACTTAGACATGATACTTGCATTGCTGGTCTGATTTACCATGTTCATATATTTGTTCATCTACTGGTGTCTGTTCTCCTTGTAGTCTTGAATGAAACCTAATTTTACTTATCATTGACCACGCATGGATGGATTTATCGCTCTTTTACTTTCTGTTATATAATTACTAGTTTTTTTTATTATAGTTAATAAACAAGTTTTATTATTAGTATGCATAAAGTTTTAGAATTTAATTAGTGCAATTAATCTATTTGGCATGCAATGTTATTATATGAATTTATAGAATTGACTATATAATGTAATTATATAAAATATGTTATTATTATTATTTTTTGAATGAAAGAAAGAAACAAATACTACAGAGCTACTCCATTTGTTGCCAGTATCCAGCAGCCACCAGATTACCGTCGTGGTTATCATCAGTGGTGGTGCTGGAAAATTTGGACACCGAATCTGCCGATCGAGCCAACTTAGCCATTTCATCTGCTATTGTGTTATCCCTCCTCGATACTTTTCTGAACTATACCCTTAATTATATAAAATTATATGTTATTATTATTATTTTTTGAATGAAAAGAAAGAAACCAAACTACTACAGAGCTACTCCATTTGTTGCCAGTATCCAGCAGCCACCAGATTAACCGTCGTGGTTATCATCAGTGGTGGTTGCTGGAAAATTTGGACACCGAAATCTGCCGATCGAGCCAACTTAGCCATTTCATCTGCTATTGTGTTATCCCTCCTCGATACTTTTCTGAACTATACCCTCCAATTCTGCCTCATCAGATACGAAATATGAGGAACCAACGAAGAAACACCCCATTGATTACCTTCCTCCTTCAAGACTCTAATAGCTTTTATTCTATCTATTTCAACATGAACAGCAGCAAGATGCATATTCCAAACTATTTTGAGACCTTCCAAAATACCCCATAGTTCAGCATCTAACACAGAACAAGATCCTATATGTTTAGCATAAGCTATGATCCATTTACCATCTTCATCACATATATCTCCCCCACACGACGTTGTTGCGAAACTAGTGTGTCTCGCTCCATCCGAATTCAACTTAAACCAACCAGGATTTGGTGGTTGCCACGTTCCATCTTGTTGATTACTTCCTCCGCTTCGCATCGACATTGGTCTCGTAGTTAAAGAAACACTAAGGCCTAGCATCTCATTCACCAATCGATTATTACGCTCTATGATGCTCTCACCTACAACAAATTCGTCATCAAAAAGTAAACTATTCCTCCTTGCTCAAAGACTCCAAATAAAAAAGTAAACTATTCCTCCTTGCCCAAAGACTCCAAATGATGGCGCCAAACCGTAGCTCCCAGTGTCACCACTACACGGAAAATAACCAGGCTGCGTAATGTTACACCGGATCTAGGGAGATAAATCCATTTGCATGAATTCCCTATATCGTTCTGGTTTAACCACAGTAAGCCAAATAGATTTCGTTATCGGTCATTCTCTTAAGACATGGGAAGCTGACTCAGGAGCAGCCCCCACAAATAAGAGTAGCTATTAGTAAACTTAAATACGAGCAGCCCACGTTAAGCCAATTAGATTTCGCTATCGGGCATTCCCGTAAGGTTGCGTAATGTTATTATTATTTATTAAATAAGAAATTAAACTTCATGAAATTTCCATTTATAGTAAGTTTACTACAAAAACCAGAAAGAGTAGCTATTGGTAATCAATTTAATTATATTAAAATATGTCAACTATAAGGCTCAACTATAATCAATTTTTATATATATTTAAGTCAAATATATATTGTGAATTGAAAAACTAAATCAAATTTTAGATCGAATAAAATTCTATTAAACTTGAATTGAGTTATAGGTAGAATAAAATATTTAATTTTGAAGTCGAGGTATAGATAAAAATTCAACCCAACTCATCCCGAATGAATCCTTCAAGTACAATTAAAGTTGTAATAATTAATTTATTAATTGTTTAAAAAATTAATTATTATTATTATTTTTTTAAAAAATAACATGAGTTTGAATTAGATTTTTCTCCCGATGACGGGTAAGGACGTAATTTTCACGCTAAGTGTAGTTAGGGTTTCTCTTCCCTCCCCTATTTATAATTTGCATCCCTCAAGTGTTCTGCATCGGACCCTCGCCTCGACTCGCCACTGTTCTCCTCTCTTCTATGAATTTTTATCTTTCCCTCCCTCTTTTTCCATGCATTTGATTTTAAATTATATTTTTACATCATTGGATATTTCTTTCTCTGATTCGTTTTTCCAAGGGTTAGTTACTGAGATATCATCTTTTATTCAAAATAATCTACGTGTTCGATTTTATATTTTTGTTTCAGTTCTTGTTGATTTGAATTTTTTTTTCAAGGCTGTGATGACTGAAAATTATACCATCAAACCCTGAGGGCATTTGGCCTCGTTGATGTAAACATACACTGTTAAAGGTCTGAGCCTATTTAGGAAAACTGTTTTGTCGAAGTATTCTACAAATTGTGAAACGTTTATGCATTCTGATATCCCCATTTAATGTGGAGATGAAAGAAGATGGAAGTGATGATTATTTCCCCAGATGATCGAAGCTGAACATACTGTGCGATTTGTTTTTTTTTCTCTAATTCGTTAGAGATTCCAAGCCAGTACTCTGATCCATCTTCTTCTTAACTGAATATCATTTTAATTGAAAATCGATGAAGCTGGTATATCCAGATTGAATCCTCAGCTCATTTTTTATGTTCAAATCTATCGACGGAGACTGTTGACGCACGAAGCCGAGCTGTGTGCTGATGGTTATATTCCAATCTCGAGGTTTTTGAAGAAAGACAATAATGAGAATATTTGGGGAAGAAAAGGGCGAGATCCGCCCCTTGAAAATCATCAATTTCCTTTTACTGAGTAGAAACGAGGGTTTTCTCTCTTTCACCATATTTGAACATTTCCTCAAATACTAAAGGCATGGTTTAAAGCAACAGAAGCCCTGTGCAACCATGGCGGAAGTTGGTGATTTTTGAGCGGCTGGACTTGTCTTTTTCTTTATCAGAGTACAATCATTTACCAACGAGGAGTATATCAGAGTGCATAACCGTTTCACAACGTCTATGTGATGATCAAACACTTGAATATAAAATGTTCAAAACATGAGCAGATAAAAAGTTTTGTGATCAAATTAAAAATTTTCAAATTTTAATGATCAAACTAGGATTGACAAGAGTTGAATGAGGAATTTAGTAGTTTGCCCTTAAAATTTGAAAATAATAAAGAATTCAGTATTTCAAAATAATTAATTATGTTATAATATTTTGAGATGTGTTTGTAAGGAATGCCATTATTGATGTGTATGATTATATTAAATTATGATATAATAATTTTTTAATCGTTTAAATTTTAAAATTTGTAAAATGTGCATTATATTTTGGATTTCATTAAAAAGAAACATTGTCACTTAATTATCTTTAAGGGTAATTGACATACAAAATTAATAAAAAAAATATTTCATTTGCTCCCTCAATTATAATTATAATTTTATTTTTGATATATTTTAATGTTTTTAAGTAATAATTTTAAAATCTTTTTAAAAGGCCAAGTGTGGTGTTCATTTCAGAATGGTTGGATCGAAAGAGCAGAATTATGTTGACTGCTGGGGTTGAATGGTTGAATCATATGTATCTCAAGCAAACTCCATATTTTTTTTGAAGACCAAGTCCAGGATGATGGGGGGTTACTTGGAATCCAATTCTTGGATAAAAGTCGTATCATGGTGATGGCCAAACTACGTAAATGTTAATATTTGACAGTTCAGGTGATCCTCTTGGCATTGTCGGAGGGATGGCGTTTACAGCAGCACGTTCTTCGTTGTTTTTTTCTACCAATCTCCATGGATTTAGCTTCTCTTTTTTATTGATAAACCGTAACACACACGGTTTAGGATTCAGCGACGAACATGAAGATTATTGATGAGAGAGAATGAAGTCTCATATGAATATATATATATATATATATAGTCCATAAATTTGGGTGAGTATGCTTCCTTGGTCCGAGTATTGGTACAACACATCATTTCACACTTTAGCTCATATGACTCTGTTTTAGTTTCTCTGTGGGCGACCGCCACCAACTATTTCACGTTATATTATGGATTCCACTGGCCATTCCTTTCTAGATGCTTTATGATAAACGGGGACGAGGCATTGAGCATTCTTAAGCACAATTTACTCCAGGCACAAACACCCATGAAAAGCTTCGCAGACCAACATCAACGTGAAGAGGGTGTTCGATGAAGGCGATTAAGTCGAATTGCAGCCTTATTCGACAGCATTCAATTCCACTTTATTAGAATATTAGAATGTTAATAAGATTAGTTAGTATTTGTTATTCTATTAGCACTTCAGTTAGTTGGTTTGGAGGGATGTTGGAGGGCTATATAAGCCTAGCAATGTAGTGGATTAAATCAAGCATTATTTGTAATTCATTTTCACATTTTAGTAAAACATAATCACTGTTGCTCATCTTTTCTTCACACACAATCGTTCTTCATTTCTTGCCATCGATAGCCCCTTTCTCACATGATATCATTCGCTAAAAGATCCTGACGTTGTTTACTCTTCTGCTGTTGCGTCGGCGATTGAGTTCCTTTTCTCTCAAGCTGTAGCTACTGTAGTGTTTATTTTGATGATCTTGATGCCGTGGTTTCTGCCACGAGTATCATCCTCACTGTTGAGCAGTAACGACTTATTGCCATTACGATTGTTGATGGATCGTTGCGGGGAAGGAGAAGCTACTATCAAGAGGTTAGAAGGGGACGTAGCTCTTGCCCAAAAAGAGAAGAAAGCCAAAGAAGCCAAAGTTCGATTCATAACTTCTAAATTACACTTTCTCCAAAACAATCTGAACAAAGCTTTGATGATCGGGAAATTCTCAAACTTCCTTGCCCGAGATGACTCTGTACCAGTAACGGTGATTGAGAAAGAACCTGCTCTGCTGGGAGAAGAGGAGGCAGAGAACAAAACTCAGGATCCAAAATCAAAGCAAACTTCATCATTTTTTGCGGTTGTGGAAGTAGATCAACGTTTCTTGAAATTGAGGCAAACCATACGCTTGAAGCTCAAAAACCAAGAAGAAGAAGCGATATACCATCTGGTTTATGCCCAACCGGATGTTACTGATTGGAAGTTCTTGTTGGGAACGTTGTTGGGTGACATGGGTCAAACCAAGAAAGCGTGCAAACTATTCAACAAAATTCTTCAGTAAGATCCAAATACATCTTTGTCCAGAAAACCTGGTGTGAAGACCCTGGCGACGACTATATCCCTTGATTCAACAGAAAATAATCCTGAGATTGATTTCGGGACACTGAAAAAGGGTACACCAATGTTAATTACTACCTTCATATGCTTAGCACACCAATGTGATCCACTTCCACCACCCATGGGAGCTGGTGCTTCAACCCATTTCATGAAGTACAGAAAGTATAGGACATCCATTGAGTGTGGATGACTTCTATTTCCCCCCCCCACTATTTATTGCTAACATAAGTTCTATGCTACTTTTCTTTCTGCTCAAAGTTTTCGTTGCTTACGAGATTTTGTTCGACTATGCTTTGGCGATGGATCGTTACTAGGGATTAGCTTTGTTTCATCTACTACTTATAATATGGTGTGCTGCATGGTGTTGTATTGCTGGTTATTTTGGATTGTGTATCATCATGATTTGTTGCTTCTATCTCAAAGTGTCATGGGACTTGAAAGCTTTACAGCCAAGTGTCCATGAAAAAAAATGTCAATGAACCTTGTATAAGAGGATGAAGAAGAAAGAAATTAAGGTGAATAAGTCGAACGGAAGGAAGCATTGACACTTCCGATTCAAGTTGAACGGAAGGATGCATCGGCACTTCCGATTCAAGTCGAACGGAAGGAGGCATCGACACTTCCGATTCAAGTCGAACGGAAGGAAGCATCGGCACTTCCGATTCAAGTCGAACGGAAGGAAGCATCGACACTTTCGATTCAAGTCGAACGGAAGGAAGCATCGGCACATCCGATTCAAGTCGAACGGAATGAACCATCGGCACTTCCGATTCAAGTCGAACGGAAGGAAGCATTAGCACTTCCGATTCAAGTCGAACGGAAGGATGTATTGCACTTTCGTTTCAAGTGTTCGTCTTTTCATCAAGAAGGTTGAAGAAGTCGGGTGAATATTAGAATGTTAATAAGATTAGTTAGTATTTGTTATTTTGTTAGCACTCAGTTAGTTGGTTAGCAGGTTGTTAGAGGGCTATATAAGCCTAGCAATGTAGTGGATTAAATCAAGCATTATTTGTAATTCATTTTCACATTTTAGTAAAACACAATCACTGTTGCTCATATCTTTTTCACACACAATCGTTCTTCATTTCTTGCCTTCGATGGCCCCTTTCTCATAGACTTCAACGGCATCACAACACTGATATTATAGCCCTAACAAGATTATTCGACTAATTGGTCAAGTTGCTTATCGACTGGAATTACCCGAATGCGCAGGCATCCATTCAAATTTTAGAGTTTGAAAATCATAAAATACGGGTTTCGTGGTAAATGTAAACATTGATGGTTCGTGTTGCAGTATGACCTGCGGCTGATACAATAACATGAACTTTTATTTAATCCAAACTTACTACCTAAACGTGAAGATACAGATAGTACTGAAAGTCGGATGACAGACACGAAAAGAAAATCAACAACAACAATTGAGCTCGGCTCCATCTCCAACCTTTTTTGCAACCATTCATGTCCTGCTCTTCCCTCGCTATCACTTCACTGCAAATACAGAAGAAAACACATAATGGATTACAATTTGGCTTAAGGAATATTACAGTATTGAATTGAGGAGACAAAAATACCGAAGAGCATTAGTGAGCAAGGCTGCCTTGTCAAGTTCCAGGTTTTCTCTTGCTTTCAAGATCTGGAACATGAGAGCTAAGCGGATCTGGGTTCTGGCACTCTGCTGTATTATCAACCTAGTCTCGTTCTGAAGTTGCGCACGTTCCAAGTCAACGGCTTCAAATTTTCCTCTTAATTCCGTCTGCTTCTCTTTGATCTCTTTCTGCTCTTCGCTTATTTCTACGTTGTCAGATTTGATCCTCTTCAACCTACTGTTCAGTCTTTTCAGCCTCTGCCTTTTCTGCTAAATATTACATTTATTAAAAAATGATAACAAATCTAAAATATAAACAACAATGTGAACATAAACTTTTGCCATCTCTAATGCAAAAGCATATACCTCACAGCGTTTCCATGCTGTTGTACGGAGGAGCTTTGGTTTAGGGAATGCGAGGGGGTGCTTTCTCTTTTGCATTATTTCGTGGGCGGCTACCACTTTTGAATTGCGTCTTCTGATTTTCTTCCCAACTCGCTTAAAACACCGGAGCCTATCACTAATTCCTAATCAAAGTCAATCAATGTAATTTCCAAGAAACCGGGCAGAATATTCTCGCAAGAGACGAACGATTTCGAGAGACTTTAAGAGGTGCTCGAGCGATGCCATCACGATACCGCAGCAGTTGAGACCATAAATTTTTCTACAAAAGGACAAAGCAACGACTGACTAAAATATTGCTTTCGGGTGCACCGAAATATTGCCTAAGATGCCCCCAATAAACTTTCTATGTAAAATACTATGCTTTGTCTTGTGCCTCCTTTGTTTATGTTGTCCAAGAAATAATACCTAACAACTCTCTTTAGTATAAATTCCATCCAGTTTTTGGTCTCGGGTTTTCTTTGTATCGTATTTTCCTCTGTTTTCTGGGTATTATCCGAGATATTTGATTCTGGGTTCTTTCGATTTAGTTTTCACCTTTTCCCTCCGGGTGAGAAATAAATTGAAAGAGCCTATAATCAAATTATCTCTTCACATTGGAAATTGTTGAAAAGAGAGGTAATTGTTTGAATCCAGTTCGTCGTTCTAATAGTTATGCTTGATTTTCTCTCTTTATTTTGGGTGATGTTTCCATGGATCGTAATTCTTCAGGTTATAGTTTTCTTTTCATGTTTCCCGGTAAATGATGCAATTTGGTATAAAGAAGATAAAAACAGAGAATCCCCCAATCAATGCATAATCTCCTAATTACGCTATCATTATCTATACAAGCTCTATACAATTTTTTTTTTTAATCTCCCTCATCATTCACAATCGCCTTAATCGAGCGAGTAACTTCCCTAAACAACCTATAATTCCTTTCTTCCCAAATGCTATACAAAACCCCAATCCACGCAATCTTAAGAATAAGCATGATGAGGGACTTACCTCGAAGATTCGTTTCAACCCAAAAGGTCCATCTTAACCCGCATCAACAGCTCTGTCCTGCTGACCACACCTCAACAAGATCCTTTTTCAGACCCCCGAGAATAAGTAAAGAAAAGATGATCCCTTGTTTCCTCCTCAATGCACACAACCATCAGTAGGAATACCAAACCTCCCCAACTGATCCTTAGTTGACAGCATATCTAATATCACCATCCAAACATAATAGAAAGCTTAGGAACATGAAAATAGAACCGTATTAACCTATGACACCTCACCTTCACTCTCCTACTCCTCACCTTATCTCAGATCCACCTATTGTTAATCAACTGCCAATTCAAGCTGGCAGCAAATACAATCTCAGCTTCACCCCTCACGTAATATTTCGAATTTGGACTAGTGACTAGAATGTAAAAATTTAAAAGTTTAGGAATAAAGTGTGGAATTGTAAAAGTATAGGAATTAAAAATGTAAATTTTTAAAAAGTTTGTCTTGGGTTTGTAAATAAGTTGTTCAGTACAAGATAATTATTTTAGTAGTTTCAGATTTTTAATCTAGAGTTTGCATAAAAGCCTATTAAAGTATAAAGATCAGTATAATACTTGAATAATCAGATCGAATCAAAAGTCTACAAAAATTTGAAGAAAAGAGTTTTGGATTAGAAAAAAATTATATGAATATTTTTAATTAGTGGAATTTCAGTTGGATTGGTGGAATTTGGTGAGAATTGCACTATAAAGTGAAATAGTGTAATTTAGTGACTAAATTGAAATTTTAGAAAATTGAAGGGTTAAAAGAAAAATTGAGAGATGAGATTTTTATGGTATTTATAATATTAAAATAGAGATGAAGGAGTGGCCTGGAGGTAAAAATGAAGATTCGTTAATGGCAATTTAGTCTTTTGGCCCAAAATGAATAAAAAAATTCACTTTATTAGCTTTAAAAGTTAAGTGTGTTTTTTTTCTTCCATTTTTGGTCTAATTTATTAGGATTTAGGACTAAGGTGTGAAATAAGAAAATAATCCCATTTAATTCTCTATAATTTGGTGTAATTATTTTTGTTTCATGCTTGAATGGTGAAAGTGGGTAATTTAGGCGATGAAGAGGAGACTTGGATTCATGAAAATTTATTGAATTAAAGTTAGGAATGGATGTTAGGAGTGTTGTAGAATAAAATACTAATGAAATTGGATTGAAAACCATTAGAAAGTAAGAGTGAAGCATTCGGCCATAAGCTTGATGAGTGAGGAATTGGTTGAATTTGATTTATTTTGCTTTGGAATTGTTTGGAATGGATTGGAAATGGTGCAATGATGACTAAATTATGAAAGAATCAAATTAGAGACCATTAGGGTGAAGATTGCAAAGTTTCGGCCTAAGGGACTAAGGGAGAAATTAAGGGAAAATTTTGTAAAAATTTCTTAATGGTTTAGATGGAATGTAGAAATGATTCTAGGTGCTTGAAATGATGTTTGTAACCAAATGGAACTTTGTTAGACTTTAAGGGATTTTTTCGCATAGTGTGATAATTTAAAGGATTAATGTGCAATCACTGAGAAGATAAGGTCTTATGCTGAAATTTAGTACAAAAACATTAAATTGGACTTTGGAAGAGTTTATAAGTTTAATGACTCAATTGAAAGTTTGAAGGAAGCTAGTGGTGAAACGGGAAAGTGTCGAATTAAAGGGATATTGGATAAAAATAAAATTTAAAAAGGGCTTGGAAAGGAATATTGAAAGAAATAAGTTGATTTAAATTAAGGGAGAGAAATTAATATCGAATAATTTTCAGAATTTTATTCGAAATTGAGTTTATTATTATTAGTTGCAATACTAATTCATGTTCGAAATTTGTTATGTCGGGATAATTAACATTCTTGTAGATCGTGATCATTCACAAGTTCAAAGAGAGATAAAAGAAAGGATAAAGTTCGAGAGTAAATCAATAGTATCAAATAAACTAGTGAGGCCACAGGTGAGTGCAACTAACTTTTATAAAAAATAATACGAATCATCCCAGATAGATCTGAAAGTAAATGTTTTTAAATCATATTTATAATAAGTATAATTTACTATTCTTTTATTTCATAGCATTTAAATATTTTTGGATATGAACGACAAAATCTGATTTCTATGAAAATGGTTTTATATTCTATTATTTGAATTATTTTTTATGCAAATTAGTATTTGATTTTAAATAAAACCCATTGTATGAGAATGAGGGTTAGTGGTACAATGACATGCCATGAGGTGGAGTGAATCTGTATCTGTTTCAGACTTGACACCAAGATGGATCACTCGTACTCTGACTCGGCGTACCCTAGTGGTGCACGAGGTGGAGTGATCTGGTGTATCTGTCTGGTTTTATATGTGTATTATATGGCACCAAGATGGGTCACTCGTACTCTGACTCGACATATTTTAGTGATGCACGAGATGTAGTGACTCGATGCAATATGTTCTGGTAATTTCAACTGCTTATAGCACGCTCACTCATTATCTGACTCGCGTACCGTATATCTCATGAAAATACAATGGGTGATTGTATGATATGAAATAGAAAAGTATAAATCTAGAATGACTCGGTTCATGAAAATTCAACACACTTTTATTTCAAAAAGTCGACATTGGTCTGGATGTTGTTTAGATTTAAAGTTGAGAGGAATAATCAGTTGGTAGCAAGTTCGACTTCTTAGGAACACACTTAGCTGTGGTCCACTAAGGAAAATTGAGATCGGATTCTATTCTCACTGAGATAACATAATCCGAGTCAGGTTTTTCCAATACTTAAAACTATTTTGTGCTAACGATGATAGTCATAGTTAGTCCAATCAAGGATTGATATTGGGAATATCGATTTACCAAAGAGAAAAGTAAGTTACAAAGGTTGGATCTTGTAGACTGTAACCAACATGAATCCCGAAATAAAATATATTTTGATGATCAAAACGAATTGATGCTCAAAAACGAATTGATGCAAAGCGAAACTTAAGGTTATTTTTCCATCATTATTATTTTCAACTCTTTTACTTTCATTCTATATTATTTCACTTACTTAATTTTATTCAATTTTTATTACCAAATCCCCTTTTTCCTTTTTATTACAATTATTAGTTTACCTATAACATAATCAACTCAATTCAATGTTAGAAATTTCTAAGTCCCTATGGATTAACCCTCTCTTCTCTATATGATGCTTGTCAGAATCCCCTTATATTTGGGAAATGCTTACATGCAACACCTTAATATACGGCTAAAATAAGAAGATATACGTTTTGTTATTATTTTAAATAACAAAATCGGTAAAAAAAGACCAAAAATATTATTTCTATCGGTTTTGTATTATTATCAATTACCGATATATGTAGTCACGGTAGAAAAAATCCGATCTAAAAAATAATGTTTTAAGTAGCGCTTTACCGAAAACATTTTTTTACCGAATTTTTTTATCGCGATTACCTATATCGGTAATTTATAATAATAATAATAAAAATAATGTTTTCGGTAATTTTTATCATTTTTATTATTTAAAATAATAAAAAAATCAATAACACTTTTTTTAACCGTATATTAACCTGCCGCACCGTAGAAGTACCCCCCACACCTCAACCACACCATAACTTTTGCCTTTCACAATATGATCATTTTTTAACCTTAATTTCATTCAAAAAGCAACCACTCCCAAGGAGGCAACCCTAAGCTTTCGAGCACCATCACATCTGCCAAGTTAGAAAGCACCTCAAATTTATTTGAAGATCCAGTCATAGTTTATTTATCCTTAACCTTTGCTCTAAACTTCTTCTGCTGAGACATAACAGCTTGCAAAGTAGGAAACTCCAATCCTTAGTAAACTGAACTGGGCTGTTCACCTTATCAGCCTGAACCTCCACATCTTTAGCAACATGAACTGAGCTGCTTACCTTATCAGTCTAAGCATTTAAACACTTCACTGACTCCCCTAGTGCACTTTGGCCACATTTGACCAAACCATCCCCAAGCACAGGCTTAGCAACATGTTTATTAACCTATGAGGTCTCACACTGATCAGCCTTAGGAACCTCAACATCAGGAGAACCACAACTTCATTTTCCAAACTTGGGAAACCTTACCTCCTAGAACACTATTAGGCTTTACTGAACAAGCCTTATCAAAGTGGCCGAAAACCTTGCACCCCTTACAACAAGAAGGCAACTAAGGAATTACCACCCTAACAGAGATCTTGGATCCATCCTAAGCACTACACTCATAGCTGTAGGAATCTTAACTCTAGCTTCAATTTTAACGTAGACCTTCACAAATTCAAGTCTCTGCTTAGCTGCTGTAACTGAGTCCATGTAAAGTGGGATACCAATCGCACTGGCAATATAGTTTAATCCTGATTTGGAATAAAGCTCCAAAGACACATTACAAATGCACCCAGATCGACATTTTTGATAAATCAAAATCTAATTCTGCATACAAGGCTCCCATTTCCTAAGAATCATAGGCTTATTATGAATATGCCATGGCCCGTTCTCTGACACTCAATCCCTCACAGCAACATTAAGAAAACACAAAGTCCATGACCAACCAGACTTACCTTTGTAAATTCCCCCCAAATTCCCTCATAATCTTCTGCATCGAGAGAAAATTTGGAGCCGCGCTAATAAATTGCTCAACCAACGAGAACTGTCAATCTAAAATTCCATCTTCAAAGACTGCCGGCAGTAGCTGAACAATCGGAGCCCCCTCACAAGTGACTGGAGGAAAGTAATCCGAAACCTGCCGCGTAGCACCCACGAACAACTGCTTCCAATCAATCTTCGCCTCAGCACCAATCGCACTCAAACGACAGCAAAGCCAAAGAATCCAATATGGAACCAATTAGAGAAGATCGCAGCAAAGTCCAAACAAAAACATCCCAAACCGCCGATGAAATCTCAGAGCACATTAGGTCAACTAACGTGCACCTAGAGAAAACACCTATCGTGCACCATGCCCTAATATATGTGCAACTTAAAAAAGACAAAGTTAAAAAAGAACAAATAAAAAAGCAAATAAATTGAATAGTGATATCTAACTAAAATAGTATCCGTTTTTGTATTATTTAAATAATAAAAGTAATAAAAATTATTTAAAAAATTATTATTTATTTAAAATATCAATATTTTTTAATATTTTTGATAAAATGTTCCATAATAATAAAATCGGTAGCGTTTTATTAAAATCAGTAAAACGTCCAATAATAACAAAATCGGTAGAAATAATAATATTTATAAATTTTTTCCGATTTTATTACTTAAATAATAATAAAATTGATAATACTTTTTTTAATGTATATTAAGACTGTCGTACGTGATGATTTCTAATGATATCGTTTTGAGAACGCGTGCTTAAATAGATAGAGCCTCTTAACCCTCTTAAGATGTTTTACCTTAGTAACTTGGATGATAGCTTTTTTTAGACAAATGGATGACCATCTTTTCAGAGTTCTCAAAGTTTTATGCGTCTATTTGAAAAGAAGAACATCGATTAATTTTTTAATTATGTTTTGAATTATATATGAAAAGTGTCTGTTTATAGGCTACAAAACACCTAAAATTTAAGTAACTTTCTAGAAATATATTTAAATTAAACTACAAAATTTAATAAATAAAATAATTTTTGATTTATCTAAATTATTTAATAAAATAAAATAAATATTAAATTTGATCCTAAATTATTTAAAATACTTAAATTAAATTTATATTAAATTTAATTACAAATAATTAATAAAATATAAAAAAATTATAGTTATTAAAAAAATATGAATTGATTGAATAGAATTTTCAGACTAGATTGTCTTCGGTTAAAACGAGCATACCTTAAGTTATTTTTATAATCGGTTGTAGCATTTCGAGGTACGTTGGAAAGATGACTTAACAATCAATCATTTTATAAGAAGGCATCTTAATTTTAAAACTTTTAACTCTTACATGAAAATCTATTATAAATTAACTGATGTTTAACCTTTAAAAATAATTTTAATTCCTTAACTAAAAGCATGCCGTATCATAACTGTTTTACAGGATTCAAGAGAGTGTGAACTAGTGATGATTGCTTAACTTTATGAATAGTATAGTCACTTAACCAAAAATCTTGTGTGTTTCAAGAAAATATTGTTTGCTTATTCAAAAATGAAGTAAATGAATTGTTGAAAAATGAAAGAAATATAACTTTAAAAAAGATATTAAATAAAGTTTAAAAAGGATGAGGAAAGTGCTGGTATCAATTGAATGAAGTAAAAATCACATGGAGCAATATAATTGAGTAATAGTTTTTTTAATAAACATGTTTGAATAAGAGTTTGAATTGCAATAGTGATTAGCTTAAAAGACATTTTTTTGGTATAATTATTGACATACGATCTATTGATCGATTAATTTAAATTAAAAGTTATGAAGATCTATCATGAAAGAATTTTTTTTATTCGAGTTCACTTATTCATAATATTAAAATTGAATCTTAGATCTTATTTAAAAAAAATCTAATACGTAATTATGCTTGCTCAAGTGATAGTTGATCATTAAAGATATTTAATTATAAAGAGAAATTATTGTATTGTGAACAAAAATGGAGCTATAATGAGTTTAAAGTCTAATTGATAGTTGCTATACCTCTGGAAGTACCACCAACAATCACTTTGGGAGATTTATCGGAGAGTACAAATTCTGCTGCTTCTAAGGTATGTTTCCTCATAATGAAAGTGCATACGATTGTATCTTTATTATATTATATTTCAGTAACATGAAAAAAAGCATATCATGCATTTGTTCCAAGTCGATATGCTTGGAATCTGCCTGTTATCTTTATTTTCTTTTCTTTTATCTGCTGAGAAACTGGATCTACGATGGCCCCAAAGGTGCTAAAATGGCGCGTAGGGTTAAGAAAAACATATTTTTTTTTCTATCTGATAGAGCTACACTACTAGTATAAGGATTCGTACAAAACATTTTAAATTTAGAGACTAATTTATAATAGAGCCATAATCTAGGTTGATACAGAATATTTTAAGATTTAGGGACTAATTTACAAAAAATCACAGGTTGAAGTCATCTTGTACAATTATCTATTTTATCAGTTCATGACTTAGCAATACATACTCAAAACAAACAACAAAACAAAAGAATGGGGAAACGCCGGTCGTCGTCTCGACGCAACCCACCGTTACACACAAACAAACTTCAGAGTTCTTTTCATCTACATCTGCATTTACTATGCTTCCCCGTACATGAGATAAGTTTGGTTTTAAGTTTGTCCTCCAAACTCCGTTTTCCCCTTTCCTGAGTTGGGTTGAGATTTTGATATAATCTAGCAGAAAAACAAGGGATGTGCCCTTCAAATGAACTGTATTTGAATTCAAATTGGTGGTTTGCCTTAATTTCTATTCTTTATTTGTTTTGATTCCCAGAAACCGAAAGCTGCCAAAAGGAAATATCGTGGATTTTGGAAAATGAAGATTCTGGTACGTGGATAGTTCTTTACTCTTTGAGTCTTTGTTCAATTTTGGAGTCTATAAAAAATAGTTTTTTTTATCTTTTATGTTTATAATTTTTAATAATTTGATCTTTAAGAAACTATAATCTTTTTAAGATTATAAAATCAAACTCACAAAATTTTAATTTTACCAAAAATAAAGAAAATTTTAGAATAATACATCAACATATTTAAACCTTATTGATTTGATTGTTTTTCAGTGAATTCAATTCCATCCAGCACTGTACTGACTAACAATGAACAGGAAAAGGAATTGAAAGCGTGGGAAGCAAAGGCAAGGGAGATGAGAAGGGAAGTTGAGCACATGAAATTGGGAGATCGGGAATCCAAGGCAAAGCTGATAACACTTGAGCTGATTAATGCAGAAACCAGGGAAGCTAATCGTCAAGCATCCATCGACAATGCTCGGAACCAGCTTCTCGTTCAAGCTATGCTTCCTCTTTTCCATGGTAATTGCGATTTCCTTTTTCAATCTAAAAACTGCTTTTCATGCCAACGTTTCAGCCGCTGCAAAATGACCAATGATTTCTTTTTCTTTTTTCATTTTATTTTGCAGATTAAATTTTAGTTCAGAAAGAGCATCTTCTCCTTGGGTTTGGACGGCAATAAAGGATGAATATTCCATGGAGTTGAGTGCAGAAGAATTAAGTTAACAAAATTTATAGGCATTATTTATTGTTTATTTTTGTATAAAATACACAATGATTCCCTCATTACATGGTGTTTTTTTTTGACTCTCTCAATAATTAAAAGTTATAAAATGGTCCCATAATTATAGGAGATTGTTTTGTTGAATCTTTCAACTATTAAAAGTTATAAAATTGAGAAGTTATACCGCGGCATCCTTAATATACGGCTAAGGAAAGACGCTACCGATTTGTATTATTATTTTAACAAACCGGTAAAAATTTCCTAAAACATGAATGTTTTTTAACATTTCCGGTAAAGTGTCCAATAATAACAATATCAGAAAAACGCCTAATAATAACAAAACTGATAGAAATAATAATGTTTTCGGTAATTTTATCGGTTTTGTTAAAAAAATAATAACAAAATCAGTAGTGTATTTCATAGCCGTATATTAAGGTTGCCGCACGCGAGACTTTCCCCAAATGATTAAGTTATTAAATGGTCACACAATTATAGGAGATTCTTTTATTGAATCTTTCAACTATTAAAATGATTACTCGACTATTATATGTTTTAAAATCGTTTTTTTAACAATTGTCTAAACTAGTCATTAATTTGTTGATATAAATATGATAAATCTTATTTAAAAAGCGTTTGGGTTATAGTTTGTGGATTGACTCTCCATTATGTTATGTCATCGAGCCGTACTTGAATGCAACGATAGTGTCACTAAACATCATTAAAATATAATTTTAGCATATCATTGTCAACAAAATAATCGAAGAAAAAAAACAAGTGAAATAACATTGTTTTAATTTTTAATTTTATGTTATTTAAATTTTAAAATTCAAACAAATTCCATTCAAACTCAAATTCCGAATAAATATTTTAAATGGACTAAAATAAATCAAATAATTTAACCCCATCAACTAATTTTTTTAAAAAACAACTTTTCTAATTAAGTTAAGTTTTACTCGCCCTACCGATTAACTATCCATAATACAAATTTAATGTTTCATTATATTTGAATAATTTAATAAAAAAATTTAAATATTTAAAAGTACAGTAAAAGTTTAAAGATGGAATGACTGGAATAATAAAAAGGGTAAAAAGTCAGCTAATTTTTTTTTGATATTGATGTCAAAAAAAAATTAAATCCTCAAATAATATTAAACATAATTATTTATCCGAATAAGGTGAATTTAAAAAACAAATCGTTATCCTTAAGTGTTCCATTTTACTTTTTAATTTTTTACAATAATAATCCAATTTTAAACTCTAAACCATAACTCCTAACCTAAATCCTAACTCTTAAATCATACCTACACATAAACTCTAAATCTAAAAAAAGTAAAATATAAAAAAACTAAAATATGAAGACGTACTACACTCCATACATCCTCTTAATTTATATTAGAGTCCATATATTATAACAAATATCCTATTTTAAAAAATATTTTAACGAAACCATTATTCGAGTAAATAAATTACCCTGTAAAAACTACTACCTTTTATATTTTGGCTTTTTGCATCAATTTTGTCGATCAGGTTAAAATGTAAATTATAGTAAAGAATGATGTGACATTTACCAAAACTTAGGATTATGATTGCATTATTTATGTCGACTGTCGCCTCTTCGGGTCGCCCTACCCACGCGACTTCCTAAGAGAAGGTGCACGATCCTCGCGAGTTCCCCGAACAATATTCGAATGACACAAAACTAAAAAGGCCGTGTTTTGAAAATCAAATTAAATTAAACTAAACGACGTTGTTTAAACGAGCCAAATCGAACTCGAGTATTGCTACGAGCCAAATCGAACTCGAGTATTGCTGAGCTCAACTCGAACTTGAAAACTTTAAAAGTAAGCTCAACTCGACTCAAACTCACGAGCTAAAAATTATCAAGTTCAACTCGAACTCGAAATATAGCTTGATTGAAGTGAAAGAATAGTTCACTCAATGCTCACCAAAAGGCTCCATGATTTTAAATGTAAAATTACCTCTATTATTTATAGAAATTAGTTAGGATGCTCTTCTATGTTTCTTAGTCATGTGAGATTATTTTGTTCTCATATTTTTACTCTTTAGACTTTTGGAATGCTCTTCTATGTTTCTTAGCAATGTGGAATTGTTCTTTTAAAAAAAATTAAACCAAACAATATCATTTTGTTATGATTTTTTTAGCCCCAAATTTATTTTTTAATTATAGTTATAATTATATTTATTATTTAATATGGTTTACCTTAAATATTATGTTATAGTTAATTTGAATCATTTTGTTTCACTTGATTTTATGATTTTTAACTTATATATGTTATGACTTGTTTTGAATATAACTTGTGATATAATTTTTTTTATTAAATATTTTTGGTATTTTTATTTAATTTTTTAAATAATTATGACATCGTTCTGTTCTTCCGACCAGTCAGACTGATTCAACCGATTGAACCAGTAAACCGGTAACATGACCGGTTCGCTAACCGATCCGGTTCTGAAAACCATGCTAAAAGGAATACGAATATTAATAGCTCAATTTCTTGATTTAGCAATTCCATTATGCTCAAGTTTAATATTTAATCTTTATATTTTAATTTTGCATTTATAATATATATATATATATATTTATTTATTTTTATTATTTTATGGCATCTTTACTCATTACAAGTAATTGACACCGTTAGTTTTTCATCGTGTTGTTGATTTTTTATGTTGAAAATATTTTTTATAATCCACGTTAATATTTTAACAAGAATAATTAATAATTTTAATAGTTTTAACTAACTACAAAGCAGTTTTATAAAAGTAAAAGAGCTAAATCATATCAAATTAAGGTATATATGACTAAATGTTAATTTTAGCAAGTAAAGGGATCCAAATCAGAATTTGACCTATATAAATAGGCTTAATTATAAAACAAGTAATCAAACTATAGTGTTTTTTATGAATAAGTGCTTAAATTTTTTTTTTTGAATAACCTCGGTATTTAACGATACAAACATAACCACTTTAAGTGTCTAGGTCGTAAACATTCATAATTTCCTCAAATATGTGATATGTCTCGCCCTCAGGTAATTTTAAAAATTTTATTTAAAAAAAACTTATATATATATATAAAGCCTAAAGTTTACAAAAGTCTTAAAAACCTCCCCCAAACTTTGAACATCCTAAATTTAGTCCCTATACCCATGCCCCCGCCACTTGGTCACACCTCCATCGAAGATCATTTACCTGACAAACAACCGCCATAACAGTAGTCGAATACCCTTAAAATCGTAACAAAATCTACCATGTTTACCATGATGAAATGACGACGAACGTGATGAAAGGACAACCATCATGACTCTACAACATCGTCCAACTACGAAGATGGCAAGGAAGGTATCAGAGGCGGAGGTTGTGGCCGTGACTGAAAATAAAGGTGGAGTTAGGGCTAGGGTTAGGATTTGAGGATATTAGAGCTTTTTTGTATTTTAAAAAAAATGGAGTTTGTTTCTTAATAAATATAATATATATTTTAATTTTTTTAAAATTATTTCAAAATTACCTAAGCGTGAAACATGTTTATTAACAGAGGAAATTAATGTCGTTTACGATCTAAACACCTAAAGTGGTAACGTTTGTAAAGTACACTAGATTATTCAAAAAATAGTTTACACACCTATTTGTAAAAAAAACATTATAATTTGAACATTAATTTTATAATAAGCCGTATAAATATTATTAATCCTTGGGGAAGAGGTAGTATACTCAGTTCCAAGTTGGAGAGGCTAAGCTGGTAAATGGCGATTGAAACGAAGATGATGACGGAACATTGGGAAAATTGTCAAATTAAGGAAGCGAATGGTCACGCGGTAGAGTTTTGATGGTGAAATAGAATCTCAGCATCTTCCCATCATCTCTGATGTCATTCGCTTCTTTAATTTGGGCGATTTTACTTGCGTTTCTTTTTTACTTAGATCCGTTCCATGTGCTTCGTAATTTCATCTTACTCTTAGATATACTTCGAGTTCAAATCGATGAAGAGAAAAAATCATATAAGTCAGAACAAGTAAGAGAAACCATAATCTCTTAAGCTTTCAATTATTCCTCTCATTTAACGTTCTTCTTTTATTTAAGGGTAATATAACGATCAAGAAAGCTGGAAATGAATAATGTTTTCTTACTTGCATTCAAAGAAAGATTACATGGCTAGTTTATATACAGCTATAGTAGTTATAAATTTAACTGACTAACCAAATTACAACAACTAACTAACAACTAACTAATGAAGTAACTAATAACAAACTGATGTCTAATACCCCCCTCAAGCTGGATGTGCATGTATGTTAAAGGGACCCAGCTTGGCATTGAAACAACGATGTATGGGAGGTCGAAGAGTTTTTGTGAAGATGTCAGCCAACTGATATGAGGAACGAACATGAAACAACTTCAAAAAACTAGCTTTCACCTTGTCCCGTACAAAATGATAATAAACTTCTATGTGCTTTGTCCTCTCATGAAACACTTGATGAGTTGCAAGGTTAATTGCAACCTGGTTATCGCAATATAATCTTGCACAATCAATATCCTCATGAAATGAAGAGAGCAAAGAAACAAGCCAAACTAATTCTCATGTAACCATAGCCATAGCTCGATATTCAGCCTCGCAAGAAGATCGACTAACAACAGCCTGTTTCTTCGATTTCCAAGACACAAAGCTATTACCAAAGAAAGCACAAAAACCTGTCGTGGAGCGTCGTGTATCAGGACAAGAACTATAATCTGAATCAACAAATATACTCAAGTGATTAGTGGATTGAACTAGAAATAATAAGCCAAGACCATGAGAGCTTTTGATGTAGGCCAGAAGGTGCTTTAAGGCAGTCATGTGAGGTAGACAAGGGGAATAATCAAATTGGCTAAAAAATGTACAATATGAACAATGTCTGGCCTATTATTAGTCAAGTACAACAAACGACCTATCAATCGTCGATATTTTTGAGAATCAGAAAGTAATTCTCATTCATTTGCACTTAACTTTGAAGAACAAGGCATGGGTGATTCGACCAGTTTGGCATCCAAACAACTTGTATCTTCCAACAACTGTAACACATATTTCCTCTGGGATAGAATAATTCCAGAGCTACTCCTAGCTATTTCAAAGTCCAGAAAATAACGTAGGGGCGCCCTAACTCTTTTAGTTTGAAGTGTTTTTGTAAAAGACTTTGAATTTCATGAAGAGCTTGTAGGTCTTCCCCAGCTAAAACGATGTCATCTACATATACGAGAAGAGCAATGAATCCATTTCCACATCCTTTTGTGAACAAAGAGTGTTCAAATGGAGACTGCTGAAAACCAAGTTGAATGAAAACATTAGAAAATGCAGAAAACCATTGTCTGAATGCTTGCTTCAGACCATAAATGGATTTGTAAAGCCTGCATACCATATTAGATCCTTTAAGCTCAGACTTGTATCCAGGAGGTAATTTCATGTAAACTTCCTCATCTAATGTGCCATTGAGAAAAACATTGTTTAAATCTAAATGCAACAAATGCCACTTATGTGTTGCTGCAAGAGAAAGCAAGACTCGAAAGGAAGTCATTTTTGCAACATGTGAGAACGTGTCCATGTAGTCAATTCCCTCAACTTGTGTGAAACCCTTAGCAACCAATCTGGCTTTACAATGATCAACCGAGCCATCAACATTATACTTCACCTGATAGACCCATTTACGTCAACAATAGTCTTTCCATCAGGTAATGGAACAATGGTCCATGTTTCAAGGTCCTCCATAGCTCGAAGTTCATCATTCATAGCATTTCTCCAAGTTGGAGACTTGACAGCTTGATGATAAAATGATGGTTCAACAATAGATGAGATATTGTCAACAAAGGCTCCATACTTAGTTGAGAGTTTGGAAGAATAAATAAAACTTTCGATAGGGTATAAGTAATTGGAGGAAGAATTATTACAATAATATTGCTGAAGATATGATGACTTTTGAATAGTGCGAGAAGAACGTCGAACTGGTATTGAAACATCATCGGTAGAGGCATTAGATTATGAGGAAACATCATCATATGAGTCAGCACTTTCAGGAGAAACACTATCAGTCGAGTCAGTAGGGCCAAGGAAAGCACCACCATTCGAGTCAGTAGGGCAAAGGAAAAGTCTGAAAAATGTCAACAGAATGGTCAGACAAACTTGTATTTCGAAAAGGAAATAACCTTTCATGAAATACCACGTTTCGAGAAATAACAATATTCTGGCTTTGTAACACATAAAGGCGATACCCCTTTACACCTGGAGGATCCACATGTAAAGCTCGAGCTGAGAACTTATCTTGTTGAGATTTCAGTGTGGAAACAAAACAAAGACAACCAAAAGCTCATAGCCTACTGTAATCTGGTAAGTGACCATATAAGACTTCATAAGGAGATTTATTGTTTAATACAGGTGATGGAAGTCTATTAATTAGGTGTGTTGCAGTGAGTAAGCAATCACCCCAAAACTTGATTGACACATTTGATTGGAAATACAAAGCACGAGCAACAGCCAACAAGTGTTGACGTTTCCTTTCGACTAAAGAGTTTTGTTGAGGTGTTTCCACACATGAGAACTGATGAATTATATCCAAGTTAGTAAACAACTCAGTAAATTTTAACTCAGGAGCATTATCAGACCTGAAGGACTTTATATGAAGCTCAAATTGTTTCTTAATCATTGATATAAAGGAGGGTATAATTGTGTTGACATCATATTTATGCTGCAACAAATAAACCCAGGTAGATCTCGAAAAATCATCAACCAAGGTTAGAAATGAAGCCTGACCAGAATATGTTTTGTGCTAGTAAGGTCCCTATATGTCACAGTGGATTAATTCAAACAACCGTGTATAAGAATAAGAAACTGGAAATGACAATCTTTGTTGCTTGGCCAATGGGCAAACTTGCAGAATCTCTCATTTTACGTTCTTTAAAGACAAAACATCTTTAAGAAGATGCATAACATGAAGACTGGGATGACCCAATCTATTATACCGGTCACTAGGTAAAATGTTAGAAACACTATTACATGAGATATTGGTTTTGAATGAGGACATCTGCAGCAAATAAAGTCCTTGAACCAACTCACCCTTCCCAATCACTTGATGAAGGTCCTAAATTAAGTAGTCTGTTTTGCAAAACAACACACTAAGATCAGAGAATTTTAACAGTGCACTGACTGAAAGCAAGTTGAATCGAAAATCTGGAACAAACATCACATCATGTAAAACAAAATCATATGAAAACCGAACTGCCTGCAAAGCTAACTGGGATGATGGATCCATTAGGTAAGGTGATTGAATAACTCGTTATAGGAAATAGTGATTCCAAGTTATTTCTTGAATAACATATATGTCTTGAAGCCCCCGAGTCTAAAATCCAGTAATCAGATACTCCAGCACCTGAAGCATTTATGTATGACACGATCTTACTTTGCATGGTAGTATTGATTGAAGTGGTAGGAATATCCAAAGTCAATGCAGTTTGTAACTAAGAAGTAAGCATGTCAATTAATTCTGACATTGTTCAGGAGTGAAAGCTTCAGTGACATTAGGAGAGCTTTGTATAAACCACAAATTGGTGTGAATAACTTGAGAACCTTTGCCACAAGAAAATTTGAAGAAGACCAATTATTGGAATTATAACCAGGTGGATAGCCAATCAATTTATAACATATGTCCTTTGTATGACCAAGAAGGTACAATGACTACACAAAGGTCTGTTCTTGCGAGTGTTGGTGCCAAATGAGCCTTGCCAGCAAAGGTAGGCTCATAAATAGGATGAAGAGATTACATATTTCTTTGATTCTCTTCTTGAACAATTAGAGAAAAAACTTTTGAAATGGGAGGAAGGGGATCCATTAAAGAATATCCCCTTATATGAGCATAAGACTCATTTAGCCCATTAGGAATTGGATGACTTGTTCTTGCTACTTTCAGCAAGCATGCGTTGTACTCCTCCATAATTACACTGGAGACAACTACATAACTGTCGAATTGAAAACATTTCTTCCTAAACAATTTTGAACTGAGTATAGTAATTGCTTACTGACATTTATCTTGCACGAGCTCACACAATCGCTTCTTTAAGTGAAAAAACGTGCTCCATTCGACTGCTGGAAAGATCAACCAAATCTTTCTACATTTCAGCAGCAGTCGTATGATATAGTAAACTTGCAACAATGTCTTTGGAGACTGAATTGAGAAGCCAAGAATTGACCAAATTGTTGGCTCTTGTCCAAGCATTGAACTGGTTTACCATAGATGAGTCAGGAGCTTGAATGGAACCATCAATGAAATCAAGTTTGTTCTTGGCAGATAAGGCAAGCATCATCGATCTTTTCCAGCTGTGAAAATTATCATTGGAAAGCAACTGGCTTACTAATATCATACCAGGATTGTCAGACTAATGCAAGTAGTAGGGATTTGCCCCATTGTCGAAATTATCATTCAATGATTCAACCATGATGAAGCATGAGAAGAGAAAAACAAACTTATGATACCATATAACGATCAAGAAAGCTGGAAATGAATAATGCTTTCTTACTGCATTCTAAGAAAGATCACATGGCTAGTTTATATACAGCTATAGTAGTTATAAATTTAATTGACTAACTGAATTACAACATCTAACTAAAAACTAACTAATGAACTAACTAATAACAAACTAATTACAAGCTGATGTCTAATAGGTAAACTATACGAATAATCCTTTTATTTTGGCTGATTGATTTTAGTCAACGATTTAAAAATTAGTTTGATCTCTTATATTGTCGATCCGTTTGATTTTACTCTCTTACCCATTAACCCTCTCACTCGTCGACACGAGCACGTTCTCGTAACCCCGTCTAAGACTGTTAACTCACTTACTGGCGTAATCCCTGAGAAAGACATATTAGCTTCTCGTAACCCTCTCGCCTGTACAAGTCTTCTCATTATAGGAGAAAGGCATTTGCTTCTAGTAATCATTTGGGTTCTTTCACAATGTTCAGTCTCTACAAAAATTACACTTGGTTTTGTATTTATTTATCACTTCAAGCATATCAGTCATTTTCTGCATAAATGAAGCCATGTAGGGTGTAATGCAACCTTGAAGCCATTAACTTTGAATCTAAGCATGTACAAAGGTTTTCTTTTCTTCTTACTTAAGATCTTAATCACAATAGCGTCCAAGTTTATCAGTTGCTCTTGTAAATTTGTGAAACTATCTATGAAACATGCAACGCTGTGAAATTTTTTCTCCCTGAACATGTTTTTGATGTCTAAAGAAAGAGGTAAATGTAATTCTGAAAATCAATCTCAAATCGAAATTTCATGGTCTAAGATGAACACCCTTTAGCTGGAGAATTGGAGTTTAATTTGAAAATCTTGTTCATCTGCATGGTTATTGTAGCATAGCTTCCAAAAATTGTTTTTGCCTCACGTTAAAGAGTTCAAGTGTAGTGCTACCAAGGAGGCATAAGCTCCATCAATAATATTCATCAATGCATCGTATTCGTCTTTCTCAACGATGGCTTTGTTTTTCACAACCGTAATAATATCAGCGCCCTTTATGGTGCTAAGGCAGTGAGCAACTACAGCGGTTGTTGGTTCACCATTACTGCATCAAGTGTCTCCTGCCCCACACGTTCTGATTCTGTGTCTACAACACTCGTTGCCTCGTCAAGCAGAAGGATCCTGGGGAAACATATTTGCACACAGTTGCACTTGTTGAAGACAGTAGAGGGAAGAGGGATGGATTTTTCTACCGAACGGAATGACAACGTAAATGACCAAACACACTTAATTTTGTGAATCGGTGACAAAAGTCGATCAAACAAAAAATAAAAGACTACTTGTATAGTTTACTCTTGATTTAATGAAGAGTTGGAGAAGAGAAAAGGAAGAATTTCACTTTGGAGTATCAGCTAAAAAAGCAATAGGAATTCAATTTAATCTTTAAAAGTTATGTTAAGTCAAAAACAAATAATCCATAGAAGACCTTGATATCCCTTGGAGTCGAAAATGTTAATGGCTTCTTGGGTTTTAACGCAAATAGGTGTCTTGTATTGGGTCATAGAAGCTCCTCGGGACACATAGTGATCCATTAGTGCATCAAAGCTTCCTTCTTTACCACTCTAATCTCCAATGCTGCAATTGTATTTTGCTTCCTATTGCCTCTGTATATACCCCAATGACTCTTCCATCCTATAGCAACAGTCTTCCATTATGTTAGGATCAACCTCTTCCCTTTCGTTACCTTCTTTTGCCTTAAGCTCCCAAAACAAGACGTAGTGACCCGGAATCGAAGTTGTATCGGCGTAGCTAGTGTACCCTCTAAAGATGAATCCGAGTGGTTCGACAAGAGTCTTTGCTTCTGTCACTGCCCTTGATTCTGTCTCTCGACGAATTGGAATTGAGGTGTCGTGTTGTGAAATCCTGTCACTTTTAGAACGTCTCCGACTTTGTATCGATATAATCCTGAATCGAGAAAGAAGATTAGTAGATCGTTTTAAGAAACTTAGAGAGGAAGATTAATGTTTTACCTGCGTAGGATGTGAACAGAAGTGCATAATGTTGATCAAGCTTCACGTGTACAAGATCAACAGCTTCAGTACCTTCAGAACACTGTAAGATTGTCTTTGTCGAGGGGAAGGAATTCGAAGTAAGCCATACTGGGAAGAAAAGTGTAAGAGGCACATGAAGGTTCACTTAGAAGGTCCAAATTGATCCCACAAAAAGCTTCAGAAGAAACATACATGCCTGAAACTATAGGGAGCCCTCCGCTGTATATCTTGAGTGTTTCAACATATTGACTCATAACACCTGTAGAAATGGCAGAAATGAACTTTGCATTAGGCCAAAGCTTTTGATTATCCCCTCCCATGATTTACAACTACAAATGTTCTGTATTGATTCGGCCGATTGAGGATTAGGCTCCATGGTGGACGATATCACGTTTCTGCAACCGGAGTTGGTGATCCAGTCGCTAAGTTGGCCTGATCTTATGTTGGAGCATAACTCTGTCCAGTAATCTTCTAAGAACTTGATTGCTCTTAGCAGTGCTGCTGAAAAGGCCGCGGAAATGATTCTAACCTCGTCTCGCTTGATTAAACCTGTGAGTAATTGACAATACATGCTTTGTTTGGGGTCTGAGCAAAAGATTGATTCAATAGGGCTTGTATGATGCTGGGAGATGATGTTCCTAAAGCATTCTTCTTTGTACAAGCTTGTTGACAGAGAACTTGCTTTGAGGCCACAAGGAGTTTCAGTATCTGTTTGGTGAACATAAGCTCCATTCTTTACATTCTTTGTCGAAGTCACCAAAGTAGCTGTAGATGGATTGTGCTGTTAGGCCAGTGCACATTTAACCTATGCTATAGCCTACGAGTCTAATATAATCTCAGTTTCTTACGTTTTCAGCAAAGATGTAAAAAGGCCGAAATATATTGCCCTTAGATTAAGAATTTCAGCCGTGACAGGTATCAGCTTTGGCTTCTCTCCTGAGGTGCCACTACTGCAAAACAAACGAGATTGAATGAGGATGATCAACGGATGCAACACTTGAGGGGGGGGGGGGGGAAACAGATCAGAATAAAAGATTCACGCCTTCGATAGAACTCGACGACGGGATCGGCCGAAAGGATATTTAACATCTCACCGTTGGCAATCCGATCAATGTAAGGCTTAATATCTTCGTAAGCAACAATGGGGACATTGTTTTTGAAGTGTCTTATCAGTTTTGCCATTGAGGTATCGACTCAGATATTCCGTTCCCGCATTTATGTAGTATCTGCGCTAATATCTCCTCTTGTGTTTGCCCGTTGGTGGTTATGTCCTCTATCATCTTCATCCCATCTTCAAATTCATAGCTATAAGCTGCCATTCTACTAGCCTCCGATTGATAACACCCACAGCTTACCTTTTAATTTAGCAAGCCTCTTCGATGTGTGTGTATTATTCTAATTTGAAATTTGAATGGTTTTGTGGATACAACCCAATGTTTTTTTTAGTACAAACTAGTCCGTTGTCTATATCTAAATATAGAAAGATATTCGGGTCTACGTAGAATTACTTCTGAAAGGTTGTAGATGTTCTAAATAATTTGTGGCCAGATTTGTTGGTTGATGTGATCATAGTTCGTGTTTGAGAGGATATTATCATGCCATCAATACTATCAAGTCTATCGATTATTAATCTTAAATAATTATAATTAATTCAAATTGTTCAAAAAAAAATTAAATTGATTAGATGATAATATTCTTATAAAGACAGTAATAAATGACTATATAAATATTACTTTAATGTATTAGAACTTCTCTGATAATTTTTTTAAAAGTGCACGAAGCAAGTGATTTGTGTAAAGAAATTGTTGTTATTCTTAGAGTTTTCTTTGAATATATATTGTCTTTATTTAGCTTGGATTAATCAAAAAAATATAAAATAAATGTTTAAATTATATTTTTTTCTCTAAATAGGCGCCCTTATTTTTTTTACATGTGTCTAACTTTACAAACGTTACCATTTTAGGTGCTCGGCTGTAATTGCCAGTAAATTTCACCATTAATATGTTTCACATTCTTGTAATTTTTAAAATTTTATTTAAAAAAACTTAAAACATGTTTATATTTAAAAAAACATAAGTTATATAAAATTAAAAAAATCCAAATCCAAATCCCTAACCTTAACTCTTTTGTCGGCCACAACCATCGTTGTTGATGTTGTCCTTGTCATCTCCCTAATCGGACGACGTCATCCTTGCTGTCGAGATGATTGTCAAGGTGCCGTGGAGTCATGATTTAGGGCGACGGACGTTCGCGATTTAGTCTCAATTTAGTCCTCAGGGAGTCACGATCTAGTCGAGATGGTCGTCCTTGCTGTCGGATAATTGGTTGTCAGTGGAGGCACGATCGGTGGTTCGTTCGATGGCAATTGTGATGGTCGATGGATATATGAATTAGATTTAGGTTTTTCAAAGTTTTGAGAGGTTTTTAAAATTTTCAAAAATTTTGAGTTTTTTCTTAGTATAATTTTATTTTTTGGACGAATGGTTATTATTCATGCAAAACAACCATCTCTATACGACAAACAAAAACATCTGCCCAACAACCCAACTAATAAACAATGCCCCTCCCAGAATATAAGCAAAGCAAACATAAAACCTACAATAAACCGCACTCTGCAGCAAGAATAGAGGAGGAGACATCAACCTTTGTACGCCCTTTTTAAACATCACTCTGGATCTATAGGACAATACCCTTAATCGTATGAGGAGCTACACTATACAATCTATTGTTTCTCTCCTGTCAAATATAATAAAGATAGCAACACTAAACTATTTTAATGATGGTGGCCTTTAAAGACCTACCCGTACCATGACCATGCACCCAATCTATCCATCAACAACTTAAAATTACGTTTTCATGACAAACCTACACTTTCTTACTGACCACCTCATCGTAGCATATGAGATTTAGTTAACAACCTATCAAGAAGCATAAACTAAAATATAAACGAGCACCATAAACAAACCCCCTAAAGTATTTGAACTAAGAATTTTGTTTTGTTTATGTTTAAGCACCTCCTAGACCTTATTAGCATGGAAGTCCCCGTTCATACTATCAACTTGAGCAAAATCATCCCTCAAATTAATTCTTTTCATGCCCAGCTATAGCTATCTTTCATAGGCAGTGGGATGCACTAAGCCCCCATACGAGCTAAGTGCATCCCATTATTTGAAAAGTGGTTAAATTTAGCTTAACGTATGAAGGAAAAAGAAAAAAATTATAATTTAGCTTATTTAAAGAATTTTTTTATTGGATGTTTGTTGAAAACATTTTGATGTTCGATATAACAAATTAAATTAAAAGAATTTTAATTTTGAAAATAATTTTTCTAAGCATATTCGATATATTAAATCGAATATCAAAATATTACTCAAAGTATTTCAAAGTTCATTTTAATCCTTACTCAAGTGTAAAATTAAGTTTTAATCTTAAAATAATTTCAAAACGATTTTACAAAATATTTTGAACCATTTCAAAGCAAAAAATTCCAGATTGCTCAGAGGGAACCGATTCCCCCATTTCCCCATGAGGTTTGGCTCAGAGAATTCCAGTATGCTCGGAGGGAACCGATTCCCCAGGGGGTACCGATTCCCCCCAATATACAACGGTCGAAATATTTGAATTTTACACCTAGGGAACCGATTCCCCATTAGGGGTACCGATTCCCCCCACGCTCCAAGCAGAAATATTAATTGTTTTCACACTTAAACGGCTCCAAAAACTTCATTAATGATCCCCAACGTTCAGAAGTGATTCAAGGTGTATTTAAGCAAGCTTAGAAGCCATTGATCAATAACAAGAAACATCAAGCAACTAGAATCAAGAGAGAATCAAAGAGAAAGCATCAAACCTCAAGTTTGAGCATTTCAAGCCTATTTTTCATTCAATATTCATTTTGCTTTCAAGAACACTTATTGTGCTCAATTGTATTCATTCTTGAGTGTTCTTTTCTTTGTTCTAGAATTGTGCAAACAATCTACCTTGTGAGGATTTCCTTGTAAGTTTGCAAATTTGTATTGTTCTCTTTGGAAGAGAGTATTCTCAAGAATTTGGGTATAATTCTTGAGGGTTTGTAAGGTTACTCTTTTCCTCAAAAGAAATACAAATTAGTGAATTTGTGGAAATCCTTAGTGTGGATAGCTAAGGTAGTGGACGTAGACTTTGGTTGTGAAAGTCGAACCTCTCTAAATCTGTGCAAATTTCTTTCAATTTTCCAAAAGCTTCTACCAAAATTTTAATTGCCAATTCACCCCCTCTTGGCCATATTCGTCAATCGATTAACTCAACAATTGGTATCAGCCTAACTCATTTGAAGGTTTAATCGCCTCTTGAGTCGATTCGGGAAGAGTTACATCGATAATCAAAGTCATCAATGGCCTCTACTTCAAACTTCGACTCCGGTCTCGATTCGATGCCCGTCAACAAGCCTCCTTTTTCAATGGGGCTAACTATGCCTATTGAAAAATAGGATGATGTACTTCATTCAAGCAAGTGACATGGGAGCATGGAATGTCGTAGAATAAGGATACATCAAGCCTCTCACTCATCCAAGATTGTTGAGTGAATGAGAGACAAAAATGTTGCAGCTCAACTCCAAAGCCATCCATATCATATTTTGTGCTCTTGGACTAGATGAATACGAAGAATTTCATCTTGTACAACCGCCAAAGAAATATGGGACAAACTTCAAGTCACTCATGAAGGTACCGATGAGGTAAAGAAATCTAAAATTAGTATTCTAACGCATAGCTATGAAAATTTCAGGATGAAACAAAATGAAGATATCAAAGCTATGACGGATAGATTTTCAACGATTGTCAATGGTCTCAAATCATATGGAGAGATCATTTCAAATGAAAAGCTTGTGAGGAAGTTAGTCTACTCTGTTCCAAAATCGTGGCAATCAAAGAAGACGACAATCATCGAGTCTAAGGACCTAACGTCCTTAACTCTTGAAGAGCTAATCGGTTCACTCCTCACTCATGAAATAATGCTTGAAGATGAGGTGGACCTTGATAAGATTTAAGAGACACCAAGGAGAAGAGAAGAAGAAAAACATTGGATTGCTCTCAAATCCACAAAAATGAGAGTGATTCAGATGAAGATGACGATGATGAGGAAATGATTGTTTGCCAAACGGTTCAGAAAAATGATGAGACCTTACCGAGGGAGAAAATTCAAACGAAATGAAGGCCTAAAAAATAAACCAAAAGAGAAGGACCCGATCATTTACTATGAATGCAAAAAGCCGGGGCATGTCAAATATGATTGCCCATTGAAGAGAAATGGTCAATCAAAGAATAAGCACAAGGCTCATGTGGCTACATGGAGCGATGAAGAAGGTTCCGATGAAGAACAAGAAGTAGCAAACTTGTGCTTGATGGCATTCAGGGAAGATTCTAAGGTAACCTCTAACTCATCTATTTTGATGATATATCCTATGATGAGCTATTAGAGGAATATAATGGGTTGGCTTCGGATTATGAGAAATTTTTTTAAAATATAAAATGATGTTTCAAAATTAAAAAATGAAAATAAACTCATATCCAAAACCAACAACGATCTTGAAAGTAAAATCAAAGATTTGCAAATCAAACTAGAAGAGTTTGAAAAGAAAAATTTGGATTTGCAAAATTTACTTTCAAAGGTCAATGATGATCATCAAAGAAAATTGATGATCTTAAAGCTTCTTTTGATAAAGTTGGAACAAAACGTTTTGAAAATGGAGAAAATTCAAAATCCAACTTTGTTAGAAAAAGTTTTAAAAACTACAATCATAGAGGTCCCCAAAGAACCTCTAATGAAAAATCGTTAGAAGTATATGGGTTCCTAAAGAGCTCATTACTACTAAAGATAAGGATATCTACACAAATGGATACCTAAGGGGACTAGGATTTTGGAAACTAATGGATATGTACCCAAAAGAATTGGGTACCAAAAATTAGAAATCTATGTTGTAGGAAAGGAGCATTGCTACAAGGCACGGGAAACAAATCCAAATTCATGGTACCTTGATAGTGGATGCTCAAGACACATGATCGGAGACAAAAGCCTATCATTGAGCTTAACGCCAAAAATGGAGGAGAATGACTTTTGGTGATGATTCAAAAGGTCACATTGAAGGTATTGGTACTATTGGTAATACCTCTTCCATACAAATTAAGAATGTTTTATATGTGAATGGATTAAAGCATAATCTCTTGTATTAGTTAATTATGTGATAAGGGATTCAATGTTATATTTGAAACTAATGGTTGTAAAGTCATTGACATTGCATCTAATAGGATTATGCTGGTTGGTCATAGAATAGGAAACATATACATGGTGCATTTAGACTCTATAGAAATGGCTAATTTATGCCTAGTTGCAAAGGATAGCATGATAGTTGGCTATGGCATAGGAGACTAGGACATGCTAGCATGAGTGTTTTGCAACGGTTAGTTCAAGGAGAATTGGTTTGAGGGCTGCCTAAACTAAAATTTGATAATGATAAAATCTGTGATGCTTGTGCTAAAGGAAAACAAAAGCGAGTTTCTTTTAAATCCATTAATGATGTATCAACTAGTAGACTATTACAATTGATCCATATAGATCTTTTTGGGCCAACTAGGACTACTAGCTTGGGTGGAAAACAATATGCATTTGTCTTGGTAGATGACTATTCTAGATATACTTGGGTTCTATTTTTAAGCACTAAAGATGAAGCATTAGAACATTTCATCACACTTTCAAAAATAATCCAAAATGAAAAAGGTTACTCTATAACTAGTGTTAGGAGTGATCATGACACTGAATTTGAAATCTTGGATTTATGAGTTTTGTAATTCAATGGTATTAGCCATAATTTTTCATCACCTAGAACCCCTCAATAAAATGGAGTTGTTGAGAGGAAAAATCGAACTTTAGAAGAAATGGCTAGAACCATGCTTTGTGAAAATAATTGCCAAAATGTTTTTGGGCAGCCACAAAACCGCTTGTTATATTGTAAATCGAGTAATGATTAGGCCAATTTTAAAGAAAACTCCATATGAAATTTTCAAAAATAAAAGCCTAACATTAGCTATTTTCATCCTTTTGGGTGTAAATGTTTTGTTTTGAACAACGGTAAAGAAAAACTTGGCAAATTTGATGCTAAAAGTGATGAAGGAATTTTTCTGGGTTATTCCTTAAATTCTAAAGCTTATAGAGTATTCAATAAAAAACTTTAGTTGTAGAAGAGTATACATGTTATTTTCGATGATAATCCCCTTCCGAGGAAGGATTTGTGTGGATGATGATGTAGGTATTATAAATACAAATGAAGTTAGACATGACGTTGAAGAACTATCATCAAAGGAAGAAAAAGATGAGGTAACTCATGATCCTCTTGAGAATCCAACCATTGAAGAAATGGGAAGTATCTTATCTAAGAGAGTACAACTATGTAAGGATGGTGAGATTATAGGTGATCCATCCAAAGGGGTAACAACTCGATCTTCTCTTAGAAATATTTGTAATTATGTTGCATTTATTTCATGCATAGAGCCTAATAATATTAAAAGCATTAAAATGAACATTGGATTATGGCTATGCAAGAAGAATTAAATAAATTTGAGAGAAGTAAAGTATGGACATTAGTTAAAAGGCCTAGAATAAATCTACTGTAGGTACTAGATGGGTATTTAGGAATAAGCTTGATGAGAGTGGTAATATAGTGAGAAAGGCTAGACTTGTTGCTCAAGGGTATACTCAAGAAGAGGGCATAGACTATGATGAAACATACTCTCCGTAGCTAGGATGGAAGCAATTAGAATGTTATTAGCATTTGCATGTTTTCATGAATTTAAACTATATCAAATGGATGTTAAAAGTGCATTTTTAAATGGTTTTATAAAAGAAGAAGTGTATGTGGAACAACCTCCAGGTTTTGAAGATTCAAAATTTCGGATCATGTTCTTAAATTGACAAAACACTATGGTTTAAAACAAGCTCCTAGAGCTTGGTATGAAACTGTCAATTTTTTAATTGAAAAAGGTTTTTCAAAAGAGGTTGACTACATTGTTTTTAAAGCATAAAGGTAAAGTTTATTAGTAGTTCAAATTTATGTTGATGATATAATATTTGGTTCTACTAATGATGTTCTTTGCCAAGAAGTTTCTAATAAATGCAAAGCGAATTCAAATAGCATGATGGGGGAGCTCTCATTTTTCTTGGGACTCCAAATCAAGCAAAGAAAAGATGCATCTTCATAATCAAGCTAAGTACGTCAAATATATGCTCAAGAAGTTTGGACTGGAAAATGGTAAACCTCATGACACTCCAATGAGCTCTTCAACAAAGCTTGACTTAGATGAAGGAGGTAAATGTGTAGATGTCAAATTATATAGGTCAATGATTGGATCTCTACTTTATCTAACTGCAAGTAGACCGGACATTATGTTTAGTGTTTGCTTATGTGCTAGATTTCAATCATGCCCTAAGAATCACATTTACTAGCTGTTAAGAGAATCTTTAGATACCTTAAGGACACTCCTAGTTTAGGACTTTGGTATCCTAGAGACTCTAGCTTTAGCTTGCATGCTTTTTCTGATGCGGATTATGGAGATGCAAATTAGATAGAAAAGCACTCCGGTACTTGCCAATTCCTTGGAAATATGTGATTTAATGGTTTTCAAAGAAACAAAATTATGTGCATTATCTACCACTGAAGCGGAATACATTTCAGCCGGTAGTTGTTGTGCACAAGTTTTATGGATGAAACAACAATTGTTTGATTATGGAATTGAAGTAGGTACTATTCCTATCAAGTGTGACAATACTAGTGCTATTTGTCTCACTCTAGAACTAACATATTGAAATTAGACATCACTTCATTAGAGACCATGTCACTAAGGAAGATGTAGTTCTAGAATTTGTTGATACTTTGCACCAATTAGCGATATTTTTACAAAGCCTTTAGACAATGAAAGATTTTGGACTCTTAGGAGAGAATTAGGTTTGACCAACCTATCTTCACTTAGTGTTTAAAATAATTTTAGCACTTTTAAGACTAAATGAAAAATGCTTAGAATAATAATTTTTGATTGCATTCATTGCTATTAGTTAGGGGGAGTTTGATTCTTGATGAAAATTAACTTTATGTTCAAATGTAGTTTAAGGATTAATTTGATTGATTGAACATAATTAATTTTTGATATATTTTGCCAATACCACTAGAAAAGATTAATTTAGCATTTTGAGTGTTTAAAATACATTTTTTAATTATAGGCAGAGGGAATTGATACCCCCTTGAAGGGGAACCGATTCCCCCTTTGAAGGGGAACTGATTCCCCTAGGGGAATCGATACCCCCTGGGGTTCTGGTTTTATCGGGCAGAACCCTTATTTTTGGCTCAAACCCTCTTTCTTCTCTCTTCACACTTTTCCTCTTCTACTCTCTCCCTATCTCCATTTTGCCTCAAATCAACGTTTTTAATCGGAATTCTCTTCAAATATCATCTCCTAAACCTGCTAGCATCATTAAAATTATGCAAACAACATCAAAATCCATAATTCTCATCTTTCAAGGTAAATTTTATAAACTCTCTATTTCATTGATTTTGAACATAAGTAGTTTCAATTAGTTCTAGATAGAAATAGTGATCGGGCATTGATTTTTAGTGATTAGAAACTAGATTTTACAACTAATTTAAAAAACACAAGAATTTTCCAAAATTCTTTGAAATTTTCGAAATAAAAAAATTTTTTTTTCAAATTATTGTGTTTTGATTGAATTATGTTATTATAAAAACTATATATATATTGATTTTCAAAACCTTATTTTTCAATAGGTTTTTCAAAACTTTGCCCATTAGGATTAGTTTAGAGAACCTTGAAATATTGAGAACTCAATTGAGTTTTGGATTGATTGAATTGCATACATATGTTTTCTAAATTGCAAGTTATCCATTCTATTCCGATTTCCTAAACCATGTCCAATCCTAAACGTGCTAGGTCATCATCTAGTCGCTCAAACCGTCAACCTAATCCACCTCCAAATCCTCCTCCTATTCCTGAAATTCCTATTCCGAATCCCGTTGATCCTAATATGACTATCCAAAACTCGTGCTTCAATCATCCCGGTCCTAGAAATCATCATTTTTGGTATTATCAATATTTTGACTCTTACAAAATTAGAGAAGAACGTATCCCTTCTCGTCAAGCTATGATAGATATCAATTTTAGACATCTTCTCTTTTACAAGAGTGAAAATTTGATAAACTTTGTGGCCTTGAACCTATAGTTTACCATCAACTTGTTCGCATATTCTATTCTAATGCCGTTTGTATTAAAAACCGAGCTCAAACCAAAACCATAGCAGTTCGTTCCTATCTCCTAGGACAATTCATCCATCTTGACTCGGCTTACATAACTAATGAATTAGGATTAGATAATGATGATATATCAAATGAAAAACAGTTTTTAGGTTCTCGTTATAAAAGAAGGGATAGTGCGAGTGTCTTAAATCTTCATGATCGTTTTCTTCATCTAATGATTTCTTGGTGGTTTCGACCATCCGGAGGTTGTTACTACTCTTCGTGCTTTAGATTTTGGTGGTTACATTGTTTCCAAAACAATATTAAAATAAATCTTCCTGAGATTATTTTTCTGAAATCGTTGAAACCGTAAACTTAGTGCCAAATAAGAAACTTTTCTCCTCTCTAGTTTATGGTTGCATTCTAAGTAATCTATTTTCTAAAGCCAGGATTAGAGTAGGTCTAGATGCCGTCTTTCCTCTCAAGAAACAAATTAATCTTCTTTTCTTAACGAGAGCGGGATGGATAAAGAATAAGGACACCGATGAATGGGTTCGATCTTCTGAAGATACTCCGGGAGCTAGTTCTTCACGAGCTCCTCCAGCAGATGACGACGATCCCGAGCTTGACCAATTAATGCAAGATATTGACGAAGCCGACGATGAGCCGGAACAACACAAGGAACAAGCTCAGCACAAAGAATAAGTGCCTCCATATTTTCAATCCTTTATGGAGACATTCGATTTCCGATATGCTTCCATGGATTCTCGTTCTCTTCCATAGCTCATTTATCCACAATGGGAGCTCAGCAATTGGAAATTCTTCGGGAGATGCGCACAAACAACGCTTCTATGAATGAACGCATTGATGCACTCTCACATGAGATGGCCGCTATGCGATCTCATTTTCCTCCTCCCGATCCTCCTACGGATGCTTGATTCTGTGTTATGCTTTGAACTTAAAGATTATTGTTTCAACATTTTGAATTTTGATTTTGTGGATTGTTTGACTTTGAATTTGTTTGGATTTGGATTTGAATATATATATATATATTATATATATATGGTTTAATTAAATTTATTGCATCATTTACATCATTTTAGAAATGACAATTTTGCCATATCACATTGTTTATGAATATTGATTATGAAACTAATGGCTAACGTTTCTCTTGATTGTGATCTTAGCAGCTTAAACTATATATATAATCAATTGGCTAAATGTTTTTAAATCCTTGTTTAAAATCTTTTCCGAATCTTTTTGATTTAACAAAAAGGGGGAGAAATGTTAAAAGCGTTTTAAAGAGGAGTAGTGTTAAAGTAAGGGGGAGTAGTATTTTCAAAATCAAAATTCATTTTGAAAATTAGAAAATCTTAAAATGTTTTGTTATCAAAAAGGGGAGATTGTTGAAAAATTTTGATGTTTCGATATAACAAATTAATTAAAAGAATTTTAATTTTGAAAATAATTTTTCTAAGCATATTCGATATATTAAATCGAATATCAAAATATTACTCAAAGTATTTCAAAGTTCATTTTAATCCTTACTCAAGTGTAAAATTAAGTTTTAATCTTAAAATAATTTCAAAACGATTTTATAAAATATTTCGAACCATTTCAAAGCAAAAAATTCAATTGCTCAAGGGAACCGATTCCCCCCCAAGGGGGTATCGATTCCCCCTTGAATGGTTTGGCTCCGAGAATTCCAGTATGCTCGGAGGGAACCGATTCCCCCCAAGGGGTACCGATTCCCCCCACTGTACAACGGTCGAAATATTTGAATTTTACACATAGGGAACCGATTCCCCATTAGGGGTACCGATTTCCCCCACGCTCCAAGCATAAATATTAATTGTTTTCACACTTAAACGGCTCCATAAACTTCATTAATAATCCCCAACATTCAGAAGTGATTCAAGGTGTATTTAAGCAAGCTTAGAAGCCATTGATCAATAACAAGAAACATCAAGCAACTAGAATCAAGAGAGAATCAAAGAGAAAGCATCAAACCTCAAGTTTGAGCATTTCAAGCCTATTTTTCATTCAATATTCATTTTGCTTTCAAGAACACTTATTGTGCTCAATTGTATTCATTCTTGAGTGTTTTTTCTTTGTTCTAGAATTGGCAAACAATCTACCTTGTGAGGATTTCCTTGTAAGTTTGAAATTTGTATTGTTCTCTTTAAGAGAGTGTTCTCAATAATTTGGGTATAATTATTGAGGGTTTGTAAGGTTACTCTTTGTCCTCAAAAGAAAGACATTAGTGAATTTGTGGAAAATCCTTAGTATGGATAGCTAAGGTAGGACGTAGACTTTGTTTAAAGTCGAACCACTCTAAATCGCTGTGCAAATTTCTTCCAATTTTTGCAAAAGCTTCCACCAAAATTTTAATTGCCAATTCACCCCCCTCTTGGCCATATTCGTCAATCGATTAACTCAACAACGTTGCAATCTGAGCACTTAAAGTGATAACGTTTATAACGTTAGAAACCTAGATTATTCAGGAAAAAAAAGTTTAGGCACTTATTTGAAAAAATGTATAATTTAGACTTATTTTATAATTAAGCCTTTTTTATTAAATGGAGAAGGACAACCATTTTTTAAAATATTAGAATTTGAATTCATAAATCAGGATAATATTAACATTCTTAGCCACTCGATGATAGGATAATATACATTCTTAATCACTTGATCAATTATAATTTTAATATATCATTTAATTTAATTAATAAGATCAATAAATTAACCTTTTAAAAAGTAGATCAATAAATTATATATGTATGATTATTAAAATACATAGAAAAAAATAAAATAATGATTGAAAGAGAAAGAAGAAAGGGTGAGAGTGAGAAATATAAAGAAAACATCGAACATCTTGGACCTCTCCTCAACGATAAGAAAATGTCATTTCCTCATTTGCCTTTGACATCCACGTCTTCCCCCTTTCTATACCCACATTTATATGCCCACGCTTCTCCACTCACTTTCATTCACTCTCCGCCTCCAAATCTCTTAACTCGGCCTCCGCCTCCAAATCTCTTAACTTGGCCTCCGCCACTCTCATCCTCTCTTCGTGTCCTATGGCTTCCGCTACCTCTTCCACCACCCTTTCCCTCATCAAAACCACAGAATAATTCTGCATCCAAAACCAACATATCCAAATTGCTTTCGAATATCCACTAATCCATGTTCCAGTTTTATTCGAATCACCACCACAGGCTGCCAAACCCAAGGTCGACTTACATGCCCCATCCGTGTTAGCTTTAAACCAACTCGATAAAGGTGGTCACCAACAAATATTCTGTCGTACCCGTGCTGAGCACCAGGGCGATCGTTATCATGTTTCGAGTTTGGTCCATCTCCAAAATCATTCTTCGACTTCGTTACAACACATCCTCAGCGTCCATTGATTCCATACTAAAAATACCCCTATTCCGACATAGCCATAGGTTCCATAATATAGCTCCAAACAAGCTCATCCATTCCTCTTGAGTGTCGCGAAAATAATCCAGGCTGCTGGATATTAATTAAAATCCAATTTACAAAAGGCAGATTCAAAAACTTACCCAACTGATCTGGTTTGATAACTCGCTTCCACAAAGTTTGTGCCACCCAACATTCCCGGAACACATGCGAAAGAGTTTCCTTTACCGCTCTGCATATTGAACAACTCTCATCTTCCGACATATCGTCTCATTCTCTCTTCGTTAGTTAAAATCCTGCCCTTATCAACCAAAGAAAAAGTTGACGGTAGGCCTTGGTAACTCTTAATGCACTTCCAAACTGGATTCCCATTCTGATCAGAAACTGTCTGTCGACTATTATAGCACTTACGTCGAAAAATTTTTTCCTATCCCACTTCCAACCTGGTTGATCAACCTGCTGACAGATAAAGAATGACGTTAGTAGGCAAGAACGGCTGTATATCCTCCTATCTCCATTCATCATATGGCGTCACCATATAGGCCATCGAAATAGCTGGTAACCTTCATTGATATTGATCTAAACGGCTATCTACCGAAGGACCAAGATCACCCACCCAAGAATCATGCCAAAAATCAATAGCTTGCCCATTACCAAAACTCCATACCACTCCACTACGCACCTCCTGCCAAACCGTTGAAACTCCCGCCCAAAGACGAGAACACCCTTGTTTTTTAATCGCCAGTGGCACAAGATCCGCCATTCGGTATTTACCCCGAAGAACTCTACACCACAATTGGTTTGTATTAGTGTTGGTAATGCTCAATCCCACATAGTATTGGAAACACTATTGGGAATAGAATTTAAGGCTTGGCTTTCCCACTTCCTTGTTGAGTGATAGAGAACAAGGGGGACTCTCGCGCACCGCCGCGTCCCGTCCGTCTCGGCTCGGTGGTCGTCGTGGTCGTGGTCGTGGTCGGGAGTTATAACAGCTAAACAATGATACAATGAACCTGGACTATTTTTGAGTCAGGTTCATATAGACGTTTCAGCTGTTACAAAAGAAGAGATTTAATCCTGAAATTTTATGGACGATTTTAACCCTATTTCTAGCCTATAAATAGAGGACTATATTTAGCTTCTCAACTCACTCTCAAACATTCACAATTCACTTACAAAAGTGTTTTCTACAATTCTCTCTGTGAGTTCTCTCTGAGTGCTTTCCAATTAGAAGAGTAATACCACCATCAGTCCACTCCGGTTTTGGGTGTACGGAATTCGGAGTGACTGTGTTAACCTCGGGGGACGGTCCTCCTACTGTAGCGATTACACACATCGGGGCGAATTCGTTTCTAAAGCAGTGGTTTTCACCATGACACAATTTACGAATTTGTTCATTTTAATTACTGTTTATATTTCCAGTCAATGCTAACGGTGTAGTTTTGCAGTTCATATATCCAACAATTAGCAATAAGATTAAGTCCTAATTTCATCAAGAAGGCTGCATTTTGCGTATAGACCCTTTTTATGCCAAGCCCTCATCATCAACTGATTGACAAACTTCATCCCATTTCACCAAATGAATCCCACTCCTGTTACCCCTATATAAAACTTCGGATCAATTTCTCAAAATTATCACATATCCCCTTCGATAAATAACAGGTTTGCATCGCATATGTAGGAAGAGCAGCCAATACAGATTTAGCGAGAACCACCCTCCCAGCCAAAGACAAAGATTTAGCATTCCATCCAGAGAGTCTATCCCGAACCGTCTGTACCAGATAATTGTAAGTACAATAAGAGACTCAACTATGAAAGAGCGGAACCCCAACCAGATCCTCCACTGAAGAAAATTGAAAGCTTGAACTAATGGACATTTTAGTATTAACCTCCACATTCTTAAAAAAATACATGTCTTAGCCTGGCTCACTTCTTACCGAACTAAGCAAAAATCAGACATAATCCTCTTTATTACTTCAAATTGTGACATCGATGCTTTTGCAAACAATATCAAGTATCGGCAAAGAATAAGTGAGATAACGGAGGACCGTTCTTATTTAAACAAATTGGTTTCCAAAGACCCTTCTGAACCGCCTTCTGAATTGCCTGAGACAGTTGCTCAATACAGAGAACAAACAGATAAGATGAAATCGGATTACCTTGACGAATTTCCCGCGTCGGTAAAAAACTATCCGATTTACCACCATTCCACAACACCTGCGTAGACACACAACTCATTATTAATCTCCGAATATTCAAAAGACACCTCACATCGCCCAATGTATCATCAATAAATCTCCATTGAAGGCGCTCATATGCCTTTTCCATATCTATTTTAATCACCATCCATCCTATTTTGCCTTTTTTTGTCACATCGAATGAACCACCTCCTGAGCTATTATTACATTATCCGTCATATTCTTCGGACACCCAACCAGACATAAAGGGCTTAAATCTATTGGCAATCACTTCGGTGATTGATTTGTAAAGCACAGTACACAAATTGATGGGTCAAAATTGCAAAAAACTCTCAGGATTAGAAATCTTTGGAATGAACAAGTAAAGTTTGTTCACTCTCCGTACCTCACCCGTAGTAAAAATATCACGCATCAACTGACAAACACTATCACCAACCACACCCCAATATTTTGAAAAAAAACATGAAAACCATTCACTCCCTCATCTCAAACACTGCCCGACGAATTTCTTCATTCGTTACTGGAGCTGCCAAACTATCCTGAACATTTCCTTGTACTGGTGGAAATAATCCACGAATATGATAGGGCATAGGAGTGTGGCACTGTTCAACTGTCTAGAAAATAATTTAGAATAAAAATGAATTGCTTCATTCATCAGATCTTCCGGATTTGTATACCACCGGCCATCCTCCAAGCGAAACATCCCAATAGTATTCTACCGTCGCCGTCGTTTTGCACTCGCATAGAAGAACCTCGTATTTCTATCCCCATTAATAAACCAATCACACCGCGATTTCTGCCTCCATAGGCTTTCTTCTTGACACAAAACAATTTCTAATTCATCCTTTAACCGAGATTGTAATTCCAATAAAGAATCAGAATGTCGGTTCGTGAGAGCGCGCTCAATACCTCTTAAACGAGCTTGAATGATCTTTTTCTGTTTACCGATCGAACCAAATGTAGATTTATTCCATTCTTCCCAAGCTCCTTGCAGCGATTTCAATTTGCCTCCAATCTCGCCATTACCTGCCCAAACATGACGTAAGAGCCAGGGCCGGCCCTGAACCCAGGCGGGGAGGGCGACCGCCTAGAGCCCAGGTTTCGAGGGAGCCCATTCTTCCGAAACATTTGCACAAAATCACGTCAAAAAAATATCCAGGAAAAACATGACTCTCAATCTATCTTGGAGGGGGCCCATTTTTTCTCAACTTTTTATCTTGTTTCATGTAAGCACCAATATTTTTTTTAAAAAAAGGGGCCATACCCTGCAAAATCACTTGCCCATTTCTTTAATATCCCCAATTGCTGCCCATGCTCCACTAATTATCCACGCCAAGCTACACTTATGCCCTGCAAAATAAAAGAGATTTCATAAATAAACAATTAAGGTGGGGCAACATATTATGGGCAACAAAGGAGAACAATATTAAATGGGGGCTCTCACCAAAAAATAGAAAAGAAAAAAAGAAGGTTCATCAACAAGGTCAGAAAGCAAAAAACGAAAGCAAAAATCGGAGATACAAACGTAACCAAAATCAAGGGAGGGAGGAGGAGATAACAAAAAAAAAAACAGATTGTAAGTGTGGAGAAAAACAAGGTTCCCCATCTCATTTCTTTTACACAGTCAATGTAATCAAGGGAGCTTTTCCTCACAATTTTTTCTAATAAGCAATGCGAAAGAAGCAATTTTTGGTATTACGCGTATTCTTTTACATAGTTTGCATGTTTATAATTCTATCTATTTATTTTAAGTGCATTTAATTTTAGTCCTAGTGTTAATTTCTTTAATTTTCGTTGTTTAGACATTATGATTCTATATTTTTACATGTTAGTCCTGTAGGATGTTTTGTAATTTTTCCATTTTTTGCTTGATTTTAATTTTTTGGGGTTAATTTCGTTTAGGTCCTTAGGTTGTGCGTGTTTTGTATTTTAGTCAATAGTCTATTCGCTTCTATTTTATTTCGAATTAAGCTTTAATTTTTTATTTATTTTAATTTAACCCTTTTCATGTTTAATTTTAGCTTAATAATTTAAAATTTATGCAATTAGGTCCCCAAACTTCAATTCGATTTTTGAAATTGATATAATTAAATAGGTTAAATAGAGCTTCCATTTTAGCTTAGATTTCAAACTAGTTTTTAAATTTAGGGGATAATTCGAGTTAGCCTTCGCGTAAACGCTCGAGGGACCACTTCGGTTATTCGATTCAATAATTAATTAAAATAAAAAAGGATTAATATTAGAGCCCACATTTTTAGGTTTGAGCCCCTATGTTCTTTAATTTTCATAATTTGATATCGTAAACTAGAAAAAACCTTAATTTATTTTAGAATAATTAGGATTAAATAAAATTTTATTTGATTGTATTGTCTTTTTAAATTTAAGGCACTGTTCACTTATTATTGACCGAAATTTATTATTAAATTTTAAGTTATTTTTTAAAGAATTTTATCTCTTATTTTATTAGGACCCTTAAAATCAGGACCGCCCGATAAGCCGTTCAAAATCAGCGTGAGATTGCCCTGCAAAAACGAAACGAAAAGGTTTTTCCAACTTAAATGAAAAGGTTTCCCCGTAAAAGCGAAAGAGGACAGTGGAACATGTTAAACCATCTTTCATTCATAAGACTTCTATTTAATAGTTGATAAAGCGAGTCACGCGCGCCAAGTGAAAATCGTCATGATTAATCATTCATCAAGATTTGTAACTATAACTTTTACGGTTAATCATCATTTTTTTTAATTAATCAAAATTATTTGACATTAACAATTCAATTAATTATCCTATAATAATAATATTATATGATTAATTACATTAACATTTATAAATTAATCTTAACACTCCTAATCACATCACTATTCAAGGTCGGTCCAATGAGTTTTAATACTGAGCGAGATAATTTTATGCCCTTATACTTGTACCGTATAATAGACAAAACATAAATATTTTTTTAAAACAAAAATATAATAGAAATTATAGTCAAACAATATCAATACTAATACAAACAAAAACCTACAAGACTAGAAATATCACCTAAACGATGCATTCGTGCATTTTTTGAAGCAAAACCTCTATTATTTTGATAATCAAGATTTTAAAATTGACTTTCGATGCTTAGAATTGTTAATCTGTTCAATCTATCTTGAATCATCGTGCTTCGAAGATAGGATTTCAAGAGCTTTAATTTTGAAAAACTTCTTTCCGCGGAAGCAACCGTAACGGTACCATCAACAAAATTTTATATGCTATTAACACATTAGGGAACATATCAATTCTTCTTGCAAATCTATTATTTGAATAGATGTCCATGGACTTTCACCTTTGTGTGGTTCATCCGACAATATTTTCTGCAAAATTTGTAACTTCATAAATAAATCTTTTTCATCAATATCAAATTCTTCACCATTTGTCAAATTGAACTCAAGATTTAAGCAACATTTTTTAGTTCGTCATAAGTATGAAATTAACTTTGAACCATCAAACAAAAAACCAAATATAGACTTGAAATGTTGCATTTGTTCAAATCTACTTTTCAATTGAAGAAGAGTCATATCTACAAGAATAATAAAGTAATCCTTTTTAAATGCTTCTTGAGAAGATTGTTGTTCCCTTTCGGTATTTGGAATTTCATCAAATTGTTTTTTTATAAGAAATACGTTTTTAGGAAATTGAGGTTCAACCCCAAAATATGCTATTTCTTTAGCTGCATTAATAGCATCGTCTGGCGTATGCACTTCCAAGGGAGAATTAATTTTTTTGGATCGACGATCAGGTGTTTTGGGCTATTATTTGGGCCAAATATATATATATACACTATATGCACTAGAAAACTGATACCCCTCAAACATGCTGTCTTGGGCTAAGGCCCATCTGACATGTATTGGGTTAGCCTGTCACTATTGGTAGGTGTGCATAAATTATTCACATCACTATTGGTAGGTGTGTTGCATAAATTATCTTCGTAGAGTTATTAATTTTGATCATTAGACTTTTAATTACAAATTAATTTTTTAATATTTTCCTTATATAAAAGTTTACAATATTTTGTACCTCATAAATTGACTGATTTTTTACAATAATATAGTCGAAAAAAATTGTGAATATGACACTCTCGAAATTATTTCTTCAAATAAGGTGATTGCTACATTACACTCCAAAGACGCATTGTAGTTCATGCGACTCTAATTTAAATTTGGGGGAGACGCATGAAGTGCATGCTCTCCCATTTTTTTTTCAATTTCCAAATTTTATTTAAGTTTTAATCATTATATAAAAATGGAAGTCTCAAATTGGGGCGAGGGAGGGGGAGAGACGCATTCTGGTTCGGGGAAAGAGAGTCGCATGGTGTTTCATGCGACCTTGGGAAATATGGAGTCTAATGTGACTTCGATGTATTGTAACATTCATCTCATTTGAACAAATAATCTCTCAATACCCTATTTGAACAATTTTTTAGACTGCTTTATTATAAAAAATTATAAAAAATCACTCCTCATAAATAAATTTCTAAAAAAAAGAAAAAAATGCATTTTTTACTTGAAAGTGTTGAATTATTGTCCACCTATTGGTTCATAAGTTAGCAAGAGAGATTTTTCAACTATTTATTGCATCAATGCATACGCCTAAAAAAATGTTACGTAATCTAGTGAAGGTAGATGATAATACAACATTCAAGAAAAAAAAAACGTTGTTCTCGTTTTTCTCTGAAAATTTATGAAATAGAAAACTAGTTACGAATGTTTTATACGACATAAGTCATTTATGATACCTTAAAAATATAATTCAGAGTAATTATAATTATAATTAATTGCATATATTTATAAATATTTAAAAATAGTTTAATTTTTTTATGATGTAATATTACGTGGATCTATCACATTAATAAGAATGTTTACTATTAGTCAACTTATTGATTTTCATCTATTTAGGAATTTTTTCTAAAATAAAATATTAATACCTAAAATACTCAAAAAAAGAAAGACAGGGAATAAAGTGACCATTATAAAATGTTGGGAGTAATTTTATTATTACGCCAATAATATCATTACCGATGGAGGAATAAATTGACCTTATTATAACGTTTTCTAAAATGTAATAGCCAAATTATAAACTTACTCACAATACAACGATATATGCTTAATTTACCCACAGTACAACGACATATTCCCGAATTAAAACCTTTCACTTGTATTAAAACCCTTCTAGAACTCTCTTTTTATACAGTCTCGATCTATCCGCCTCTCCGATTTTCGTAAGCTCTCTGCCTTTGAATACTTGCATTTTACTTTCCATTTGTTCAGATCGGGTCTTAATCGTTTATTTATTTCTTCACTTTTTTTTTTTGTAGCGTTGTTTTACACTCGATTGTTGTTAAAGAACAAGTGCTAATACCATGGCTACAAAGAAGAGCGTTGGAGATTTGAAGGAAGCTGATTTGAAGGGGAAAAGAGTGTTCGTTAGAGTCGATCTGAACGTTCCTTTGGATGATAACTACAACATAACTGATGACACCAGAATCCGTGCTGCTGTTCCCACCATCAAGTATTTGATGGGTCATGGCTCTAAAGTCATCCTTTCCAGTCATTTGGTACCCTTTTATTCCTTTTTTTCTTTTTCTGATTTTATTTCTTCGATATTTTTAATAAAAAAAATTCTTCTGGCTTATTTGATTTACCTGTTTTTTTTTATTTGCATGTTTTGATTTGGTGTTTATTGAGCTCTGATTTCTATTTTTGATGGATTTTTTCGTTTTTGCTATTTTTTTGTTTCTTTTAAGTTTGTGTCTGGGAATAAGCTAGATCTGTCTGAATCTGACGGAGGCATCATCTGCTCATTTTTTGTTTATATTTTCTCTATAGCTCCATCTGATTTTGTTTTTTTTTTGTTATTTAACTCTGAAAACGCTGCAGTTAGCTAGCATTTGTTGATTATTGATAGATCTAACAAGCATGTTTTCCTAGCTTATATTTTTTTAGGTTCGATTTGTTTTTTTTAACTCATAGAATGGTTCTCCTTTGTTTGATTCACTGTTTTTGAATTTGGCTTATTATTTGCACCATTTTGGCAACAGTAGTTCATCTAAAAACTACATAATTGTCTTGTTGAGTGTTAAGGTAGAATATCTCCATTCCTTGTTCTGGTTAAAGATCGTCTAAGATCTGAAAAATGATGTCAGGCACAAATCTCTTGCCCTTGTGTGTGGGATTATGCCGTTCAGTTTTGAAAAGTGGATGGAATGTTTGCTTTCTGCTCTGACCTTTTGACATGTTGAAGATTTCATAATACGTTTCAAATTGCCTTTGTTTTTTCAGGGACGCCCCAAGGGTGTCACACCTAAGTACAGTTTGAAGCCTCTCGTTCCAAAGCTATCTGAACTTCTTGGAGTTGAGGTTTGTCTTTAAGAAACTTACTCTTTAGCCACCTCAGAGTTTCATTTGCTTGTTTTGTTGTTCTATTAAACATTTGTATCTGTCTTGTGAAAGGTTATAATGACAAATGATTGTATTGGTGAAGAAGTTGAGAAATTGGTGGCTGGACTACCATGGAGGTGTATTGCTTCTTGAGAATGTGAGGTTCTACAAGGAGGAAGAGAAGAATGATCCTGAATTCGCAAAGAAAGCGTCTCTTGCAGATCTGTATGTCAATGATGCATTTGGCACTGCTCACAGAGCCCATGCTTCTACAGAGGGAGTGGCAAAGTTCTTAAAGCCTTCCGTTGCCGGTTTTCTTATGCAGAAGGTATCATGAATATCATATTTTTTAAAATAAAGTGCTGTATGATCCAGCAGATTGGTTCAAGAATCATATTTGTGGCTATGTTTTATTTTGATTATTGGATGTGAGTCAAGTAAATTTTAGCATGTTACTTTTGGGATCTGATAAGAGACATTTAACTGGTCTGCTTGTCTTTGCTGAAGCATATCATCCATAAATCATAATTGCATGGTTTTCAAGCATTTAGATAAGAACATGCAATGGTTATGTGTTTTGAGTTCTTTTGACCATCTTTGACATGCTCTGTTCTGTTCGTTTTTAGGAGCTAGATTATCTTGTTGGAGCTGTGGCAAATCCCAAGAAGCCATTTGCTGCAATAGTTGGTGGTTCAAAGGTATCAACCAAGATTGGAGTGATCGAATCCCTCTTGGCCAAGGTAGATATTCTTGTACTGGGTGGAGGAATGATCTTTACCTTCTACAAGGCCCAAGGATACAAAGTTGGATCATCTCTTGTAGAGGAAGACAAACTTGATCTAGCTACTTCTCTCATGGAGAAGGCCAAGGCAAAAGGGGTCTCCCTCTTGCTGCCCACCGATGTGGTTATTGCAGACAAGTTTGCCGCTGATGCTAACAGCAAGGTTTGTGCTGCTTCTCATTTGAAGATGTTTGTGCTACAAAGAGTTGTTTGAGCAGACTGTACTGCAATACTTCTAATTTTACTGCCATTGGCTACATGGAATCAGAGTGTACCTAAAACCAATTCGTTTAGTATATGCCGGTGATGCTCCCCATATTTGAATTTTTTTGTCCTTCAATTTATTATTAATATATTTTATTTTTCTTTTGCAGGTGGTTCCAGCTGCAGAGATCCCAGATGGTTGGATGGGCTTGGATATAGGACCCGACTCCATCAAAGCCTTTAATGAGTCTTTGGACACTACCCAAACCATTATTTGGAATGGGCCAATGGGTGTGTTTGAATTTGAGAAGTTCGCTGCAGGCACCGAGGTAAAGTGTGATTTACTTTTAGGAATAAGGTGGTCGTGATGTGGAATTAGGTCTTTGGTTCTGCTCACAAACCTTTTTTTATACTGTTTATAATGTAGGCGATTGCCAAGAAACTTGCCGAGCTCAGTGGCAAGGGAGTGACAACAATCATCGGAGGAGGTGATTCTGTTGCAGCCGTGGAGAAGGTTGGGCTTGCTGATAAAATGAGCCACATCTCGACTGGTGGTGGTGCCAGCTTAGAGCTTCTCGAGGGCAAACAACTCCCTGGGGTCCTGTCTCTTGATGACGCTTAAGCTTTTAATTTTGCACCTCTTTGCATTTTTTGTGCAATTGTTCACTGTTCTAGTGTGGCTGGTATCTCAGCCAAAGAGTGAATTTTGGTAGAACCGAGCTGTTCATGTAGGGTTGATAAGGTGAAATTATAAATAAAAGGATTTCTCCTCTTCATTCATGAGAGGATACATTTGGATTGAATGTCCTCTTTGTTAACGATAAAGTTGCAGTAAGTGCTTGTTTTTATATCTTGGATTTGAGGTTGGGGATGTTTAATTCATTGCCCTTCCGTCCGTTAAACTGAATTTAAAAATTGATGGTGAAATGTTATTTTGAATATTTTTCCTTAAAATTGAAGCAACTGTGTAAAATTTTATTGGAACGAACCACTTTATTTTGGTAATTGTTTCGGTTGTTTTTATATTATGTAATTGTAATTTAATTGTTATAATTATTGCTAATAATAAGAAAATAATCGTTCATCGCTCCTGAGGACGTAGATATTTTGTCGAACATCGTTAACTTTTGTGTTCTTTATTTTCTTTGTTATTTATTTATTTCATGTGTTACTTAGCCTGATTTTTCAACAATTGATATCAAAAGCGTGATGAGATGACTATGTCAAATGCAAAATTCGAAGTTGTGAAATTTAATGGTCATGACAACTTTGGATTATGGCAAACGAGAGTAAATGATTTGTTGGCACAACAAGAGATTTTGAAAACTCTACGATCTCGATGAAAGAGGAAGATTGGGAAGGACTGCAACAGGGAGCGGCATGAACCATACAGTTATGTTTGGCAAACGAAGTTATATATCACGTAATAAGTCTATCATTTCTAGGAGAAATATGAAAGAAATTAGAAAGTCAATTTATGTCCAAATCCCTAACTAATAAACTGTATCTAAAGCAGATGTTGTATGGGTTGAAGATGCAGGAAGGTCATGATTTGGCGTATCATGTGAATGTCTTCGATCAAATAATTACAGATTTGACTCACCTTGATATGAAGATTGAGGATGAAGACCGAGTAATGATTATGTTGTGTTCATTGTCTTTCTCTTACGAAATATGGTGACTACTTTTACATATGGAAAAGAAACAATCAAAGTTGAAGAGATTATTGCAACCTTGTTGGCTCACAACCAGTGGAAGCATAATGCAAGGGAAATCTCACATGCTGATAGTTTATATATTAAGGGTAATCAAGACCGCGGAAGAAAGTCAAAGAATAAGGGCTGAAGATAAAATTTCAGATCAAAGTCTAGGGACAAAAAGATAATTTATTGCTACAAGTGCAAGGAGCCGTGACATATGAAGAGAGACTGTCCAAAGTGGAAAACACATACTATTGAGAAACATGATGAATCATCCAGGTCTATGAATGTGGTGCAGGATGACAATTTAGATTATAATGATGATGATATGCTTTCTATTTCAACAACTCAGTTGACAGATGCATGGATTCTTGATTCAGGATGCTCTTATTATATAACGCCTAACAAAGAGTGGTTTTCGACATACATGTCAGTTAATTATGGTTCTGTCTATTTAAGTGATGAAAGATGTTGCAATATTGTTTGTATTGGTGAAGTCAGAATTAAGATGTATGATAGTATTGTTGACAAATGCATGGATTCTTGATTCAAGATGCTCTTATCATATAACACCTAACATGGAGTGGTTTTCGACATACAAGTCAGTTAATTTTAGTTCTGTCTATTTAAGTGACGACATATGTTGCAATATTGTTGGTATTGGTGAAGTCAAAATTAAGATGTATGATGGTATTGTTAGGACATTCTGTGATAGGCATATACCAGATTTGAAAAGAATCTAATTTCCTTAGGCACTTTGTATAAAAATGATTTTATTCCTAAGACAGATGAGAATAGAGAAACTATTAGAATTGTTAAAGGTGCATTGATTGCGATAAAAGGAAAAATGACTATAAGGAATATCTATAAAACTGTTGGGGAGTACAGTTGTAGGTGAAGTTCATTTTGTTAAGTCATATGATGATAATAGAAAACTATGACATATTTCTCTTGCTCATCTTAGTGAACGTGGAATGGCTGAATTGCATAAAAGAAATTTATTGCATGGTGTTAAAAGTTGCAAGCTCGTTTTTTGCAAGTTTTGTGTTCTTGTTAGTTTCATGATTGGAAAGCAAAAAACTGAAGGGATTATTGATTATGTGCATTATGATGTATAGAGGCCTACCAAAAAATCATCATTGGGTGGATTTATGTATTATGTTACTTTTATTGATGATTTTTCTAGGAAAGTTTGGGTGCATTTCTTGAAATAGAAATCTGAAGTTTTTGCCAAGTTCAAGTTGTGGAAAGCTGAGGTAGAGAACCAAAATGGTAGAAAGATTAAGTATTTGAGGACTGATAATGACACAGAGTACACTGATTCACAATTTCTGAAATTCTGTGAGGAGCATTGGATTCAGAGGCATTTTACAGTGAGTAAGACACCACAACAAAATGATGTTGCAGAAAGGATGAACACGTCATTGAATGAAATATGCTTGAGACTGAATAAATGGCTTCCTAAAAGCTTATGGGCAGAGGCTTTGAGCATGGCATGCTACCTCATTAACAGATCACCAATGGCATCATGGGTGGCAAGGTTGCAAAAGAGGTATGGACAGGTATTCCAGTTGATTTTGGTCACTTATGAATTTTTGGTTGTCCTGCTTATGTGCATGTACCTGGTGATAAGAGACCAAAATTTAATGCAAAGTCGAAGAAGTGCATCTTTTAGAGCTACAAAAAAAGTGTCAAAAGATACAAGTTTTGGGATCCGATTGCAAAGAAAGTGGTGATCAGTAGAGATGTAGTCTTTGATGAGCATTTCATGTTGTAGCAGAACCAAGATAAGACACTGATGGATTTAGAATAATATCCAATATCAGTTGAGAAAGAGGAAAGTTCAAATCCAACTTCAGGTGATTCTAATACAATTGATTTGCAGGAATATAATTTAGCCAGAGACAGAGAGAGATGCGCGGATATAAAGGCTCCAAACAGATTAGTTTTTGAAGATATATTCTCATTTTCACTTCACATTAGTGATGAAAGGGAAATGGATGGTTACAATAGTTGGGGAGATTGAGTCTTTGCAGAAAAATCATACAAGGGAGCTGGTTTGACTTCCTAAGGGAAAAAACTATTGGTTGCAAATGGGTGTATAAAAGAAAACCAACAGTATCAGAAAAAGAGAGGGAAAGTTCAAGGCTCGATTGGTAGCAAATGATTTTTAATAGTAAAATAAAGTAGATTATGATGAAATTTTTTCTCCTATGGTTAGACATACTTCAATCAGGGCAATACTTGCATTGGTAGTTAGTTGGGATTTTCATTTAGAGCAGAAGGATGTTAAAACTGCATTTTTGCATGGTGTTTTAAAGGACCATATTTATATGCAGCAGCCAGAAGGGTTCACTCAACCTAGACATGAGCATTTGGTATGCAGGTTGAAGAAATACTTATATGGGTTGAAATAGTCTCCAAGACAATGGTATAAACGATTCAACTCTTATATGATTAAGATTGGCTACAACCGATGTGAGTATGATTGTTGCGTTTATGTTAAGAGCCTTGATAATGGTTCTTTTATTTTTCTATTATTGTATGTTGATTGCTGCAAAGAATATGCATGATGTTATTGGTTTGAAAGCTTTATTGAGCTAGTAATTTGATATGAAAGACTTAGGTACTGCAAAGAAAATTCATGGAATGGAGATTCACGAGGATAGATGCTCAAGGACACTGTGGTTATCTCAGTGGGGCTATGTTGAGAAAGTGTTAGACAGGCTTACGATGAGCAATGCAAAGCTAGTAAGCACTCCATTGGAAAATCATTTTAAGTTTTCTTCATAACAATGTCCTAACATAAATAAGGAAGTTGTAGACATGGCAAAGGTTTCGTATGCCATTGTTGTTGGTTTCTTGATGTATGCAATGGTATGTACTCGTCTTGATTTAGCTTATGCTATTAGTCAAGTTTGTAAATACATGTCTAAACCAGGTAGGCGACATTGGGAAGCAGTCAAGTAGATTTTCAAGTATTTGAAGGGAACTATAGGGAATGGAATTGTTTTTAGTAATCAGCAAGATAATCTTTTGGTTATAGGATATGTGGATTCAAACTATGTATGTGATTTGGATGATAGAAGATCTACAACTAGGTATGTTTTTACTCTTAGTGGAGAGCTTATATATTCGAAGTCAACTGTCTAGTATATTGTGGAATTATCTACAACTGAAGTTGAATACATGGCAGCAGCTGAAGCTGCAAAAGAAGCTTTATGAATTACTGGGCCAGTGAAGGAATTGGGTGTACAACAAGGTGGAGTTCTGTTGTAATGTGCCAACTAAAGTGCTATTCATTTGGCTAAGAATCAGGTGTATCATACTAGAACTAAGCATATTGATGTTAGGGTTCATAAGATAAGAGAGTTGATTGCATCTGGAGAGATATTGTTATAGAAGGTTGATACTAGTGAGAATACATTTGATATGTTGACCAAGCCAATTATTACTGACAAGTTCATGTATTGCTTGGACTTGTTGAATATTTACAGTTGATAGAGAAACATGGTTGCCAAACCCACTTTGATGTTTGATAAACTCTCGGTTTTCTATTTCGTTTCCTAAGGGGCAAGATATTCACCAAGGTGAAGATTTGTTAAAATATTCACTCACTGCGCTCCAGCATCTCCATTGGGGAAGTTTCGTTATAGTATGTGTGGGCTAGGATATTCGTCCCTACGGTACGGTACGGGGTTATTTTGGTAATTATATCGGGCTTGCTTTTTATATTATGTAATTGTAACATGATTGTTATTTATTATTGCTAATAATAAAAAAACAACCGTTCATCGCTCCCGATGACGTAGGCACCTTGTCGAATCTCGTTAAATCTTGTGTTCTTTATTTTCTTTACTGTTCGTTTATTTCTTGTGCTACTTAACCTGATTTTCCAACAAACCTAAAAGATAACATATTAGATTCTAATAAATTGCATAGTGAATCTTATATTTTCTCATAATATCATCTTCGTCATAATCTATTGTTGTTGAATTTGAGTCGCTACCGGTGTATGAATGTACATTAGCCGATGAAACCATGTACTGAAATGGGTTGCGAGGTGTATCTGCTTCATCTCCACCTTCTAGTAATATCTTCACAACATTCCTCATCGAAGGCTTAGCCTCCGACAAGTATTGCACGCACCATAAAGCCACAATTAACATTATCTTGGCTTTTTCCCTATCATTATCTTCAATTTCGCATTTGTCCCAAAGCTCCTCCAATTCTCCCTTTTTAAAACTTTCCCATACTGGTTTCGGAAACCAATCTTGCCTCTCAACTAGAAAGTTCCTCCTCATTTTGACAATCTTGAACATCATTGCTCCGAAACTATACACATCATATTTGTAATTTACTGAAAACGGCATCCAAATCTCCAGGGTGGCGTAACCGGGAGTTGTTCGCGTGTTGTGAGTACTATAAAATATACGCAAATAATGTGCAAGTATACACAATCGCTCAAGTAATAAAGTGATGAGTGAGTATCGTCTCCACAGGGATTAGAAGGATATTGAGTAAAGTTTATGCACTATTCTATCTAAGTATAGTTAGTCTTGATATATACAAATGTCACGACAATGGATATGTGTATGCTGGTGAATGTGGATTGATGGTGTGATGGTGTAGCAAATGGAAATGCAGTGGAAAGAATAGATGTTTAGTGTTGAAAATGATGAAATGTCAAGAAAATGAAAAATGGTAAAAACAGTAAATAAAAGATAAATAAAATGAAAAGAAGATAATCCTCACGTGACAAGCTTTCAATGGAATGAATGGTAGGGATTGATCTAAGAATGCTAAACTTATATCTCAGGCAGATGTAAGTTATCTGGTCTTTACTTACTCGACAGGGCTTTCCTAAAATGTTCTCACATGAACCTAAAAGAATAGCATACCAAGGCATCTGCTCTCACTCAACGATGTTGGACAACCTACCCTATTGATAAAGACACCCTTTTTAGTCGTTGAAATCCTATCCTAGTCTCTTCCGAGATCTAAGGGATTAGGTTATAATATTCCTAGTCCGGTTCAAAGCCCCTTGAAAATACTATAACCCATTGCTTATAAGGATCTTGCCTTGCGTTTCTTCCGAATACTTACAAGTATTTTTAGCTTAGGATTCTTCCGAACACCTAACCTTCATCTAAGAAATGGACATTTCCATGCCTCTTACAAGCCTAGATGGTGAAGCATTCACAAGCAAAGCAAATAAAGAACCAAAATAAACTTAAATATACCATTAAAATAAAGTTAAAACATCCATTAAACCAACACCACCAAATAAGTTAGTTCATGGTGGGGTTCAAAATATCCATAGAAAAATCCACAAAATATTCGTTCCAACAACCCACAAATAAAATAAATAAAATAACAGCAAAGGGAAGTGAGAAAGAGCCTTCGACGAGCGACACCAGAGGTCTCCTCGGCCACCACGAACCACCTTAGCTCGCTAGCTCCTTTCGGCGCCTAGCTCACCACTCATTGAAGCTTTATCAATGGAGGAAAACCCAAGGAAGAAGAAAGGAAAAGGGAAAATAAAAATCTGATTTTTCTGCTACAGTATGCATCTTCTTTCTTCCACCCACTCTCTTTCTTGTGAGGTGTAATATATAAAAAATATCTAGGGGTAATGATGAGGTTGTTGGGATATTGTTGGGTGCAAAATGCCCCTCATACCCCTAGAATCACATGTTGTGCATACACCTTATCCTCCAGGTGTCAGTGGTCCCCTAGCAGGCTGTTACAGCCATCATTTCACGTGCAGAGCCAGCTGTCCACATACAGCTGTATATTTTTGTCGTTTTCTGTGCCAAAAATGCCAAGGCATTTCAATCTGCTTCAGCAACGTGTGATGCCGCGTCATTACTTCCCAGCTCGCCTATTTTGCTTGTTATTTCCTGCACATACTAAAAACCACACATTCCTCTTCATATAGCACCTTAATAAAATAAAATAACATAACCACCAAAAATGCAATTATATACAGCTACATACATCTAAAATGACCTATATGTACCCTTAAACAAACAATAACTTAAGTTAAAAAGGCCTTAAAAATAATATTTTTACGGAGTTATCACACCCCAAACTTAAACTATTGCTTGTCCTCAAGCAATGGATAACAATTAACACAATCAAAATGTCATGGCAATTTCAACAGTAGGACAACAAGACAATAATTGAATTTCAACCCTCAGAATAATTGGCTTCAACATGCTAGACATATCAAGAATTCAAGTACTTTTCCCTAGGTTAAGATCCTTTATGGTTGTGTGTGCGCGTGATTGTATCTAATCTATACTTAACGAATTTAGGCAATTTCTAATTGAGTTCCCTAGTTTCGCCACAACATTTACTCATTCATTAAGCACATTTATACTCCCTTTTCATTTAGTGCACATTTTTTTTCCACTTTTTCACTTTTTTACACTGCTACGAAGGGAGTCAGCTCATCACACCTATCATCCCACACTCTAGGTGAAAGGGAGCATACCTTCCACCCCCAAGCTAGTCAGACAGAGTCATCCCGTGACTACTTTCATTCACTCGTATGCGCGTGGCTGCCATTTATTAAAGAGAGTTCCAGGCAATGCCACGACAAAGAGGAGTGTCCCTCTACAGCTATGCCGAAGCATTTATTCACGATTAAATAAAATTCAGAGATAAGGGAGTTTTTTTTAAATGATTTGTCATTTAAGCATAATACCATATTTTAATGCCAAGGCTAACCAGAGTTCTTTCATAAAAATTTTGTAAGTTCATTAAGTATAGAGAACATACAAATCATGTAATAATAATTCACAAAGCATCAAGCCCTAGAGTCAGTTCTATCATTCTCAATAGTCATTTACATTCAATTTCTAGCCTAAAAAGTTCATCTTCATCGGGTATCATCAAAACATTTCCATCTAACTGTCCTACCATTTACTGATGCCATGGCATAACATTATGCTAATATTATCATGCACATGTTCTACAAAGAACACTACCTCCCCCAAACTTGAGAGAAGCATTGTCCTCAATGCTGAATAAAAACTAAGTTAAACTAGACTACATGCTATGTGATGCGATGCAATTCCATGCTATGTGATGCGATGCAATTCCATGCAAGGTACCTTGTCTTCCTAAGATGGTGGTGGAGTCACACTGACAGTGCTAGTAGTATTGTGTCTGGTGCACTTCCTCAGTGATGTGGGGCTTTTGTCAGGATCAGAACTGGGTTCAGCAGGTGGTGTGCTAGGGCCTTCAGTATTCTTATATGTTGAGGTCTCCATATGCCCAACAGATAACTTCAGACGTCATCTAGTCCATGCTGACTGGGTTAGCATCCTCTGGCTTGGGTGTACTATCTTGCTGAGTGACATTTGTAAATGTCGTGGCATCCTAAAATGATGGCAAGATCTTGTCCAGGATGACTAGAAGATTATAAGCCCAATGTGGGAGCATCTCCTTGTGAACAGGTGCCACGACTGCGTCTTGTTAGAGCCTCAATTGCATCTAGCTTTGTCGTGGCATATTGGTTTGCAGCAGCCTGTGAAGTTCCCTCGTGAGATTTCATCATATTCATCCTTCAAAACACCCTTTGTCCTAAAAAAATAATATTAAAATTAAAACTAAAAAAATAAAACAAATAAAAATAAACAAACAAACACTCACGGCAAAATAAAACTTATAAAACATAAATTAAAAAGGGTTTTGGGGGTGTGATAACTCCAAAACATCATGAATTGTCATGGCATTTTTGTCGCGTTCGATTAGAGCACCAGTATAGACCAAAATGATCCACATATATAACAGCGCCACCTTCAGTGTAAGTCTATAGAACCCGATTTGTAGGACCTTTGCAGTAGTCCTCTTTTTTCTCTCCCCGTTGCAGTGGCATCTTTTAATTGCTTGGGCATCAAAGTCTTTCAAGAAGTAGGGGTCATCATCCTGCATCAATCTGTTCTTGCCCTGGCTATTCAAGTATGGAAGCAAAACACCACTAACGAGAAAATTGACAATGTCAGCGTACCACGACAATGCCGTGGAAAATAATAATTTCTCATCAGGGAATTGTTTCTCCATTTTATTCCTTAGTTCTTTCACAATTTCTAGCCTAGAAAAATGGGCAACTAATTGGGGTTGAGTAAATTCAATGAAATCCTCAGGTTCAGATTTCGTACCTGGTCTAGCTATAAGTAAGCTAGACTGACCCGCCTCTTTTGAAATATCCTTAAGCTCATCTTTGTCTTCTTCATCGAGCTTCAAGTACTCACAAGTTCCTACAAAATTGTCGTGGCATAATTCTGCTGCTTCCCTTTGGTCATCAACTTCTGCTAGTGGGGGTTTTTCTTTTGCCGTGGCATTATTTTGCCTGCCATCATTGGGTTTACTCATTGAACCTTCAACTTTGTTCTCCAGCGAATGTAAGTCCTCTTGCAATTGAGACTCTTCATGCACAATCTCATAGCTAGGTTCTTCGAGTGTTTCCCCCCCAAACTTAGCATCTTTGTAGATCTGGGTGCCACTTCCTGAGGTGAATGTACTAAATGGCTCACTGCCTTTAGCCTTAATGACTTCAGTATCACTAGGCAATCTGTCTAGTTGGTATTCTTGTAATGCCGTGGCAATTTGATCCACTTGCATTTCCAAAGCTCTCAAAGACAAATTATGACTTTGCAACCATGCCCCTTGACTTTGTAATAATTTTTCTTGACACTTAATAGATGCATCGTGATCTTGTAATAGAGCATTTGTAGTTGCCATAAAGTCTTGCATAGTGGCCTCTAGAGAACTTGTATTAAGTGAAAATGTTGTCCCATTATTATGCCATGGCATATTCGTTTGAAAGGCTGGGGGCTCATCTATATACTGCTACTGAGCGAGATGACTGACATTACAAGCTCCTTGATTTTCCCATGAGAAATTGGGATGCTGACTCCATCCATTGAAGCTTCCCACATAGTTGATGGACTTTTGATTGTTCGGGCATTCACATTCATGGTGATTGCCTTGGCATAACAGACATGCCGAGCTATCAACCTTCACTTCTTTCACCTCATTAGAATTTTGCAAATTCTTCAACATATTGGTGATGGTAGAGAGTTGGGCCGACACTGAATCTTCAGCTTCCAACTTGAATGTCCCAGATGCCTTCCTTTTAGTTTCAAACCTTGAAGATGGAAATTGGTAATCATGGTTAGCGATTCGATCAAGAATGCCAAAAGCCTCTTCAGGTGATTTGTCAAGCAAAGTGCCATTTGTCCAGGCATCTAGCATCATCCTCGTGGGTGCATTGACTCCATTGTAGAACATCACGACTTGAGTCCAGTCGTGGAATCCATGGTTGGTACATTTACGAAGCAATTTTTTGTAGCGATCCCAACACTCATACATTGACTCGTCAGCAGCTTGGTGAAAAGATGTTATGGCATTCCTAAGATGGTTGTTCATATTCGGTGGATTATGCCGTAGCAAATTTTTTTTGCACAATTCAGTCCAAGACCTTATAGAGCCGGAAGGTAATCCATTGAACCATGCCCTGGCATTATCTTTCAAAGATTATGGAAATAACTTCAATTTCAGCACATCTTCATGCACACCTTCTTGTCGAAAGGAGTCACAGACCTCCAAAAATTCTCGAACATGTTGCCTTGCATCCTCATGAGGAGCACCACCAAACTTTCCAATCAAGTCCAACATGTCGAACATAACTGGTTTGAGCTCGAATTGGGTTGCCTGAATCTTGGGAGGTATAATAGCAGGTTGTAGGTCATCTAAGGTGGGAGCTAAGTAATCTCTAATAGTTTGTGGTCGAGCAACATTCCTAGCATTTGGAATTGTCTTGGTATTTAGAACTGCAAGATCCTTCACTTGATTTTGAACAACATGAGCCTCAGGTTCTATATGAAATAATGGTTCTTTGGGTCTTTTACGTGTCATGCGACAACGTAACACCTGAAAAAGGTAAACACAAAAACAAGTAACTATATACAAAGAATATAAATAAAACGGTGCAACAACTAAACTCAACATCATCAATTGCCAATCCCCGGCAACGGCGCCAAAAACTTGTTCGCGTGTTGTGAGTACTATAAAAAATACGCAAATAATGTGCAAGTATACACAATCGCTCAAGTAATAAAGTGATGAGTGAGTATCGTCTCCACAGGGATTGGAAGGTTATTGAGTAAAGTTTATGCACTATTCTATCTAAGTATAGTTAGTCTTGATATATACAAATGTCACGACAATGGATATGTGTATGCTGGTGAATGTGGATTGATGGTGTGATGGTGTAGCAAATGGAAATGCAGTGGCAAGAATAGATGTTTAGTGTTGAAAATGATGAAATGTCAAGACAATGAAAAATAGTAAAAACAGTAAATAAAAGATAAATAAAATGAAAAGAAGATAATCCTCACGTGACAAGCTTTCAATGGAATGAATGGTAGGGATTGATCTAAGAATGCTAAAATTATATCTCAGGTAGATTTAAGCTATCTGGTCTTTACTTACTCGACAGGGCTTTCCTAAAATGTTCTCACATGAACCTAACAGAATAGCATACCAAGGCATCTGCTCTCACTCAACGATGTTGGACAGCCTACCCTATTGATAAAGACACCCTTTTTAGTCATTGAAATCCTATCCTAGTCTCTTCCGAGATCTAAGGGATTAGGTTATAATATTCATAGGCCGGTTCAAAGCCCCTTGAAAATACTATAACCCATTGCTTATGAGGATCTTGCCTTGCGTTTCTTCCGAATACTTACAAGTATTTTTAGCTTAGGATTCTTCCGAACACCTAACCTTCATCTAAGAAATGGACATTTCCATGCCTCTTACAAGCCTAGATGGTGAAGCACTCACAAGCAAAGCAAATAAAGAACCAAAATAAACTTAAATATACCATTAAAATAAAGTTAAAATATCCATTAAACCAACACCACCAAATAAGTTAGTTCATGGTGGGGTTCAAAATATCCATAGAAAAATCCACAAAATATTCGTTCCAACAACCCACAAATAAAATAAATAAAATAACAGAAAAGGGAAGTGAGAAAGAGCCTTCGACGCGCGCCACCAGAGGTCTCCTCGGCCACCACGAACCACCTTAGCTCGCTAGCTCCTCTTGGTGCCTAGCTCACCACTCCTTGAAGCTTTATCAATGGAGGAAAACCCAAGGAAGAAGAAAGGAAAAGGGAAAATAAAAATCTAATTTTTCTGCTACAGTACGCGTCTCCTTTCTTCCACCACTCTCTTTCTTGTGAGGTGTAATATATAAAAAATATCTAGGGGTAATGATGAGGTTGTTGGGATATTGTTGGGTGCAAAATACCCCTCATACCCCTAGAATCACATGTTGTGCATGAACCTTATCCTCCAGGTGTCAGTGGTCCCCTAACAGGCTGTTACAGCCATCATTTCACGTGCAGAGCCAGCTGTCCACATACAGCTGTATATTTTTGTCGTTTTCTGTGCCAGAAATGCCAAGGCATTTCAATATGCTTCAGCAACGTGTGATGCCGCGGCATTACTTCCCAGCTCGCCTATTTTGCTTGTTATTTCCTGCACATACTAAAAACCACACATTCCTCTTCATATAGCACCTTAATAAAATAAAATAACATAACCACCAAAAATGCAATTATATGCAGCTACATACATCTAAAATGACCTATATGTACCCTTAAACAAACAATAACTTAAGTTGAAAAGGCCTTAAAAATAATCTTTTTACGGAGTTATCAGGAGTCCCTCCGACTCTCAACATGGTTGTATTCGTGGAGTCTCAGTTGCACAACTTTGCGAGTCCAAAATCAACAATCTTTGGGCAAAAGTTGGAATCAACTAAAACATTTGTTGGTTTAATATCTTAGTGGATTATTTTCTCGAGGCTGAAATTATGCAAATGCTCAAGCTCTTTCGCAGCCCCGACTGTTATCTCATATAACTTGTCCCACCCAATTTCATGTTTCTTCTCGAATAACAGTTTGTCAGGCGATCCATTTTCCATGTATTCATAAACTAAAAGCTTTTGTGTTTGGTTCAAAGCAAAAGCCATAAAGCCTTACTAGATTCCGGTGATATGTTCTTCCTATGCTGTAAACTTCAGCCATGAACTGCTCCTCGATCCTCTTATCTATACCATGATTGTTGAGTAGTTTAACAGCTACAGTCGTCCATTCAGGAAATGTCCTTTGAAAACTGAGCCATACCCTCCTTGGCCTAGTTTGGTAGAGTAACTGACGTGAAAATTTGAAGCAACTGGGCTATAAACCTGGCTGGTTTTTCATCTAGCACTAGCTCTATGTTGAGGAAGACAGCTATCGAATAGAGCAAAATCGCAACTGATAATTTGAGAAAATAAAAATGAAGTAAAAAGAAACATAAAATTTACGTGGAAAACCCCTAAATAATATAGGGTAAAAACCACGGGCAACGATAGAAGAATTTGACTATGAGAAAATAGGAATTACAACTTCTCTCGATCTACGAAGGAGAAAACAATGATAATTCTCTCTTGATAAAAAGGAGAAAACAACTCTCAAGAAACTCTCTAAATTCTCTAGTATTGTAAGAAAACTATAATGCTTTGGGATGATTTTGAAGCTAAATGAGCTAGGGTATTTATAGTTGAAGCTTAAAGTCTAATTTATAAATACCTTAAATTATAATTACTAAAAATGAGATTTAATCATTGTCCAAATTCAACCAAAAATTTCGGTGCATTAATTATACCACCGAAAGTTGTTTTGGCCATGTGGCCAACTTGGCTTTTTCAACAATCTCCCACTTGAATATTTGATTGGAACAATCATATCTTCACACCATTCTTTCTATCTTGTACCATCATGTTGCTTACGTCTCTAACAGGCCACAAGAGGATCGACATAGAGTAAATGTATCAGCATTTACCGCCTTTGTCATGAAATCTGCTATGTTGTCTTTGGTATGGATCTTCTGCATATCTATCATCCCTTCTTCCACCTTTTCACGAATGAAATGGTACTGAACTCGTATGTGCTTTGTCCTTGAATGAAATGGTGGATTCCTTGCTAGATGCAAGGCACTTTGGCTGTCACAAAACAGAGAGATATACTCTTAATTGTGCCCAAGCTCCTCTAACAGAACCTTCAACCAAATTGCTTCTTTACTGGCTTGTGTAGCTGCTACATATTTTGCTTCTGTTGTTGACGTAGCCACAACTGACTGTAATTTTGAAACCCAGCTTACAGCTCCACCAGCAATTTTAAACACATGTCCTGTAGTAGATTTGCTTTTATCCAAATCCCCTGCATAGTCAGAATCTACATACCCATTGATTAGTAAGTTTGATCCTCTATAACATAAAGCAATATTTGAGGTCCCTTTGATGTATCTCAGGATCCTCTTTACTATATTCCAATGCTCTTTGCCTGGATTCGCCATGTACCGACTAACCACTCTCACTGCTTGTGCAATGTCTGGTCATGTTCATATCATAGTGTTGAGTTAATCGATTGATAGAATAGGCCAAGAGGGGGGTGAATTGGCAATTAAAAATTTGGTGGAAGCTTTTGCAGAAATTTGAAAAGATTTGCACAGCGATTTAGAGTGGTTCGACTTTCTCAACCAAAGTCTACGTCCACTACCTTAGCTATCCACACTAAGGATTTTCCAACAAATTCACTAATTTGTTCTTTCTTTTAAGGACAAAGAGTAACCTTACAACTCCCTCAAGAATTATACCCCAATTCTTGATCACACTCTTTTTCAAAGATAAATACACAAATTCGCAAACTTACAAGGAAAACCTCACAAGGCAATATGTTTGCACAATTCTAGAACAAGATAAGAACACTCAAAGATAGTTACAATTGAGCACAAATTGTATTTTTAAAAGCAAAATGAATATTGAAAGGAAATTTGGCTTGAATTGCACAAACTTGATGTTTGATGTTTTCTCTCTTGTTTCTCAATGATTTCTTCTTTCTTTTTATTGATCAATGGCTTCAGAACTTGTTTAAATACTCCTTCAAATGATTATGAACGTTGGGGATGGTTAGTGGAGTCAATATAGCCGTTTAAGTGTGAAAAAAATTAATAAAATTAGTTGGGAGCGTCAGTGCATCGATGCATACACTAGGTGCATCGGTGCACTAAGAGTGCAACGATGCATAAAATGCATTCGATGTTTCAAAATAGCCGTAGTGCATCGATGCATGACTGGTGCATCGATACATCAAATGCATTCGATGTTTTCATAAAACTCTGAGTGCATCGATGCATAGTATGTGCATCGATGCATGAAATGCATTCAATGTTCAATTTATTTCATGGTGCATCGGTGTATCACTTTGAAAAATTGATTTTAGGCTTGATTTTGGTTCAAAATACTTTGTGAAAATTGTTTCAAAAATATATTAAGTATAAAACACAATTTTACACATTTAGTAAGGTTTGAAATTGATCTTGAAGACTTGTAGTAATAATTTGATATTCGAGTAATTAAATCGAATATACTTAGAAAATCATTTGTAAAATCTTAAAATTCATTTATACTTAATTTGTTATATCGAAACATTAAAATGTTTTTAACAATCTCCCCCTTTTTGATATAACAAAACATTTGTGTTATTTTAAGATTTTCTAAAAATTTGAAATCAATTTTGAAAAATTACTCCCCTTTACTATAACACTTCTCCCTTTTAACACTTAATATTTCTCCCCCTTTTTGTTAAATCAAAAAGATTTTAAAACGTTTTTAAACAAGGTTTTGAAAAGCATAGCCAATTGATTATAAGTAAATATAGCTTAAGCTTCTAAGATCACAATCAAAAGAGAGATTAGCCATTAGTTCCATAATCAATATTCATAATCAAATGTGAAATGTCATAATTGGTCATATATGTCTAATGATGCAAAAAATAAGAAAATTCAACCAAACGAAATATATATATATTAAGTTCAAAATCCAATCATCCAAACCATAACAAATTCAAACATTAAACAATCTAAAACAAACAATCCAGAAACATCAAAATCAATCCAAGTTTTAAAAACCAAGAAAACATAATCAAGGAAACAAATCTACTCCATCGAAGGATCGGGAAGAAGAGGATAATGAGCTCGAACTTCAAGAGTGAGAGCGTCCATACATTCACGCATCTCCCGCTGAAATTCAGTAGTCTGAGACTCCATGGAGGCAAACCTCAGATCAAACGACTCTAAGAAAGATCGAAAATATGGTGGCATTTGATCTTCTTGTCGTGCTGGTTCCGGTGCAGGCTCATCGTCTGGTACGTGATCCTTGATATCTTGCATAAGTTGTTGAAACTCGGGATCATCGTCAGCAGCTAATGCCGGAGGAGGAGCACGAGAAGAGCTACGAGCAGCTCGTGAAGAACTAGCTCCCGGAGTTTGCTTACCGGGTCGAAAAACCCAAAGACCGGTTTCCTCATCTTGTTTCCAATCCGCTTTCTTCAAGGAGGTTAGATTGATTTGATTTTAGAGTTGGATAGGATTGTCGAGAGAGACGTTTAGACCGAGTTTGATAAACAGGTTACTAAGAAGACATCCATAAATCAATGTTTCGACATGTTTTGAAGGAACAATGTTTATGATGTCCACTAGTTGACTAAATATAATATGGGGCATATTTATTTTGATCTTATTTTTGATACAGTGCATCCACCATAAATCCCTAGCACGAAGAGTGGAGTATCTACCTCCGGATGGTCTAAACCACCAAGAGATCATCAAATGAAGAAAATGATTGTGATGAGATCGTAGAGTACTAACACTAGAGTTTGGAACATAGGGATATTCCACATTTTCATTCTCATTATATAACCCATCATCATCTAACCCAAAACGGAAAGCTATAGTCTCAGGGTCAATATTAATATATTGGCTTAAAAGATAGGATCTAATGGTTATAGTCCCACATTGAGTTTCGTTTTGAATGCATACCGCATTGGAGTAGAAGATACAGACTAATTGTTGATAGACGATAGGTTTGAGATGAAACAATTTATCAAACTTCCAAGTTTTAAGAATCGGAAGGTATTCGAAGTCAATATCTATCATGGCTTGAAGAGAAGGAATACGCCCTTCCCGGATTCTATAGGATTGGAAAGAATTTCTGTACCTAGAGTACAATTCATCTCTACTACGTTCAGACATATTAAAGCAAGATCCTAATAGGCTATTAGGTGGAGGAGGAACAGGATTTGGAGGAAGGGATGAACGACTCGACGAAGTCCTAGGGCGTTTGGGATTAGACATGGTTTAAGAATCGGAATAAGGAAAATAACCTGCAAGTTGAAACACATGTATGCACAATAATCAATCTCATATCTCAATTGAGTCCTCAATAATTCAAGGTTCTCTAAAACAAATCCTAATGGGCATAGTTTTGAAAAATTATTTGAAAATAATCTTTGAAAGATCATAATATATATAGTTTTCATGAAAACAACATAATTAAATAAAAACATCAAATTTAAAAATTAAATTTAGATTTTCGTTTTTTTATTTTGAAAATTCAAAACTTCATTGAAAATTTATGAGTTTTTGATGAAATTAGTTGTAAAATCTAGTTTGTAATCATCAAATAATCAATTCCCGATATAATGTTCATCCTAGAACTAATTAAAACTAGTCGTAAGATTAGAATATGATAAAATAGAGGTTTTTAGAAAAATACCTTGAAAATTTCGGATTGATGAGAATGAAATGTTGTTTTGCACGTTTTGATGATAAGAGCAGGATTAGGAGTTGAAAATCTCGAAGATTCCGATAAAAAACCAAGGATTTGGAGCAATTTTGATAGTAAGGAGAGATAGAGAGGAGCGACGGCCAAGAGAGAGTTTTAAGAGTGTTTTGAGAAAATGAGGAAGAAATAGGGTTTTTATCCAAAAACCCGATGGATGCATTGATGCATGGCCTTGTGCATCGATGCACATTCAAGGCATGCATCGGTGCACCTTTATGGTGTATCGATGCACATTCAAAGGGATGCATCGATGCACTGTTAAGTGTATCGATGCATTAAGCACAAAATTATCAAAAATCCGTTTTAAACACTCAAAATGCTAAATTAATTAGCTCTAGTGGTATTGGCAACTCATATATTGAAAATTAATCATGTTCAATCAATCAAATTAATCCTTAAACTACATTTGAACATAAAATTAATTTTCACTAAATAACATAAACTCCCCCTAACTAATTGCAAAGAATGCAATAAAAAATTATTATTATAAACATTTTTCATTTATTCTTAAAAGTGCTAAAATTATTTTAAACACTAAGTGAAGATAGGTGAGTTAAACCTAATTCTCTCCTAAGTGTCCAAAATCTTTCTTTGTCTAAAGGCTTTGTAAAGATATCCGCTAATTGGTGCAAAGTATCAACGAATTCTAGAACTACATCTTCCTTAGCGACATGATCTCTAATGAAGTGATGTCTAATTTCAATATGCTTAGTTCTAGAGTGTTGGATGAGATTTTTAGTGAGACAAATAGCACTAGTATTGTCACACTTGATAGGAATGGTACCTACTTCAATTCCATAGTCAAAAAGTTGTTGTTTCATCCATAAAATTTGTGCACAACAACTACCAGTTGAAATGTATTCCGCTTCAGTGGTAGATAATGCTACACAATTTTGTTTCTTTGAAAACCAAGAAATCAGCATATTTCCAAGGAATTGACAAGTACCGGAGGTGCTTTTCCTATCTAATTTGCATCCTCCATAATTCGCATCAGAAAAGGCATGCAAGCTAAAGCTAGAGTCTCTAGGATACCAAAGTCCTAAACTAGAAGTGTCCTTAAGGTATCTAAAGATTCTCTTAACAGCTAGTAAATGTGATTCCTTAGGGCATGATTGAAATCTAGCACATAGGCAAACACTAAACATAATGTCTGGTCTACTTACAGTTAGATAAAACAAAGATCCAATCATTGACCTATATAATTTAACATCCACACATTTACCTCCTTCATCTAAGTCAAGCTTTGTTGATGAGCTCATTGGAGTGTCATAAGGTTTCCCATTTTCCAGTCCAAACTTCTTGAGCATATATTTGACGTACTTAGCTTGATTGATGAAGATGCCATCTTTTTTTTGCTTGATTTGGAGTCCCAAGAAAAATGAGAGTTCTCCCATCATGCTCATTTCGAATTCACTTTGCATTAGCTTAGAAAACTCTTGACATAGAACATCATTAGTAGAACCAAATATTATATCATCAACATAAATTTGAACTACTAATAAATCTTTACCTTTATACTTTAAAAACAATGTAGTGTCAACATTTCCTTTGGAAAAACCTTTTTCAATTAAAAAATTTGACAATCTTTCATACCAAGCTCTAGGAGCTTGTTTTAAACCATAAAACACTTTTTTTCAATTTAAGAACATGATTTGGAAATTTTAAATCTTCAAAACCAGGAGGTTGTTCCACATACACTTCTTCCTTTATAAAACCATTTAAAAATGCTCTTTTAACATCCATTTGATATAATTTAAATTCATGAAAACATGCAAATGCTAATAACATTTTAATTGCTTCCATCATAGTTACGGCAGCGTATGTTTCATCATAGTCTATGCCTTCTTCTTGAGTATAGCCTTGAGCAACAAGACTAGCCTTGTTTCTCACTATATTACCACTTTCATCAAGCTTATTCCTAAATACCCATCTAGTACATACAATAGATTTATTACTAGGCCTTTCAACTAATGTTCATACTTTACTTCTCTCAAATTGATTTAACTCTTCTTGCATAGCCATAATCCAATGTTCATCATTTAATGCTTCTTTAATATTCTTAGGCTATATGCATGAGATAAATGCAACATAATTACAAATATTTCTAAGAGAAGATCGAGTTGTTACCCCTTTGGATGGATCACCTATAATCTCACCATCCTTGACATAGTTGTACTCTCTTGGATAAGATACTTCCCTATCTTCAATGGTTGGATTCTCGAGAGGATCATGAGTTTCCTCATCTTTCGTTTCTTCGTTTGATGATGGTTCTCCAAAGTCATGTCTAACGTCATTTGTATTTATAATGCCTACATCATCATTCACACAAGAATCCTTCCTCGGAAGGAGATTATCATCGAAAACAACATGTATAGAGTCTTCTACAACTAAAGTTCTTTTATTAAATACTCGATAAGCTTTAGAATTTAAGGAATAACCCAGAAAAATTCCTTCATCACTTTTAGCATCAAATTTGCCAAGATTGTCTTTACCGTTGTTTAAAATAAAACATTTACATCCAAAAGGATGAAAATAGCTAATGTTAGGTTTTTTATTTTTAAAAAGTTCATATGGAGTTTTCTTCAAAATAGGCCTAATCATTACTCGATTAATAACATAACAAGCGGTATTTGTGGCTTCTGCCCAAAAATATTTTGGCAAATTGTTTTCACAAAGCATGATTCTAGCCATTTCTTCTAAAGTTTGATTTTTCCTCTCAACAACTCCATTTTGTTGAGGGGTTCTAGGTGCTGAAAAATTATGGCTAATACCATCAGAATTACAAAATTCAGTAAATCCAAGATTTTCAAATTCAGTTCCATGATCACTCCTAACACTAGTTATAGAGTAACCTTTTTCATTTTGGATTACTTTTGAAAACGTGATGAATTTTTTTCTAATGCTTCATCTTTAGTACTTAAGAATATAACTCAAGTATATCTAGAATAGTCATCTACCAAGACAAATGCATATTGTTTTCCACCCAAGCTAGTAGTCCTAGTTGGCCCAAAAAGATCTATATGAATCAATTGTAATACTCTACTAGTTGATACATCATTAATAGATTTAAAAGAAATTCGCTTCTGTTTTCTTTTAGCACAAGCATCACAGATTTTATCATTATCAAATTTAAGCTTAGGCAACCCTTGAACAAAATTTCCTTGAATTAGCCGTTGCAAAACACTCATACTAGCATGTCCTAGTCTCCTATGTCATAACCAACTATCATGCTCATCCTTAGCAACTAGGCATAAATTAGTCATATCAATAGAGTCTAAATGCACCATATATATGTTTCCTATTCTATGACCAACAAGCATAATCAAAGGGATGCAATGTCAATCAATTTTGCAAACACTTAATTTAAAAATAAGACATTGTATCTTTTGTCAAATTCATTTAATCGGATTATGCTTTAATCCATTCACATACAAAACATTATGCAATGTTGATTATCAAGATTAAGAGCACATGCATAAAGTTTTTGAAAATGTTATGCATTAAAACTTTATAATATTTTAAAAAAATATATGTATAATCATTAAGAAAAATTTAAGGTAAAAATTTTTGCAAAACCAAAGTTCTTGAAAAATCGATATCAATTGTTAAAGGGATATCAATTACATTTTTAAAAACAATTTTGACCAAAAGTTAATATGATGAACTAGCATTTATAAAATATTACCAAAAATTACTATGTTCATCATACAATATTTTTCAACATACATGAGATAAAACTTAATCATTTTGAATTATTCAACATTTAAGAACTCATGCATGCATAAACTAAATGAGCAACCAAATGAAATAAAAACATTAAGTTTAGAGGTTACCCATTCCTTTTTCATGTGTGGCTAGAGCATCTTTAATATCATCATCTTCATCACCATTGTTCCCACACACCAACAAGAGACATTTAAGTAGATTTTGGTATCCAAATTGCATTGGATCCTTGAACATTAGTTTCAATGCCTCTTATTCCTTTTGGAACCCATACTTGTATAATTTTAAATCGTTTTCCTTTCTTTAAAGGACAAGTATGTTCCTTATGACTATGATAATTACAATGTGAACATATTGTCATTATTGAACTATATGAATTATTTAAAATGATATATTTTTTCTTTTGTTAAACATTCAAGCTTAAATTTCAAATCGAAATTTTCTTTTGCAATATTTTTAAATTTTATTTTTGAAAGCTCTAAATCCTTCTTAACGATTTCATTTTGTTTTTCAAAATCCATTTTCGTTTCTAGAAGAATTTTGTTTAATTTGAAAATTTCTTTTTCAAAGTTTTCAGATTTTATTTTTGAAAGCTCTAACTCATTTCTCAATATTTCATTTTGATTTTCCAAGTCTGTTTTAGCTTTCAAAAGAAGATCATTTTTAGCAATAAATTTAGAAATTAATTTATTGTATTTGGAGTTCATGGTTTCAAACTCCAAAAATAATTCATCATAGGCATCTTGTAACTCATTAAAACATTTTGAATTTATTCTATTTGAGCTAGAAGATACCTTTGGCTCTGTGAGAGCTAATAGATACATCACTTTTATTGGTTCTTCTTCTTCTTCCTTGTCTCTATAGATCTCCTCAAGCTTATCCCACATCTCCTTGGCATTTGAACAATAAGAAACTCCTTTATATACATTAAGATCAATTGCACAACACAACATGTGCATAGCCTTTGTATTTTGTTGAGCTTTCTTCTGTTCTTGATCACTCCACTTCTTTGCCTTCTTCGTAGAAGAGGAATATCCTTTCTCGATTATCATCCAAGCTTCCATATCAAATGCTTGGATAAATATCATCATAAACCTCTTCCAACGACGATAATTTTTCCCGTTGAAGTGTGGAGGCACGTCAATTGGTCTGGATTCTTCCATAGAGAATGAACCGGAAGTGGACGTCATCTTTATCGATTTAACTCTTCCCGAATCGACTCAAGAGGTGGTTAAACCTTCAAATGAGTGAGGCTCTCATACCAATTGTTGAGTTAATCGATTGATGGAATAGGGCAAGAGGGGGGTGAATTGGCAACTAAAAATTTGGTGAAAGCTTTTGCAGAAATTTGAAAAGATTTGCACAGCGATTTAGAGTGGTTCGACTTTCTCAACCAAAGTCTACGTCCACTACCTTAGCTATCCACACTAAGGATTTTCCAACAAATTCACTAATTTGTTCTTTCTTTCGAGGACAAAGAGTAACCTTACAACTCCCTCAAGAATTATACCCCAATTCTTGATCACACTCTTTTTCAAAGAGAAATACACAAATTCGCAAGCTTACAAGGAAAACCTCACAAGGCAATATGTTTGCACAATTCTAGAACAAGATAAGAACACTCAAAGATAGTTACAATTGAGCACAAATTGTGTTCTTGAAAGCAAAGTGAATATTGAAAGGAAATTTGGCTTGAATTGCACAAACTTGATGTTTGATGCGTTCTCTCTTGTTTCTCAATGATTTCTTCTTTCTTTTTATTGATCAATGGCTTCAGAACTTGTTTAAATACTCCTTCAAATGATTCTGAGCGTTGGGGATGGTTAGTGGAGTCAATATAGTTGTTTAAGTGTGAAAACAATTAATAAAATCAGTTGGGAGCGTCAGTGCATCGATGCATACACTAGGTGCATCGGTGCACTAAGAGTGCAACGATGCATAAAATGCATTCGATGTTTCAAAATAACCTGAGTACATCGATGCATGGTTGGTGCATCGATGCATCAAATGCATTCGACGTTTTCATAAAACTCTGAGTGTATCGATGCATAGTATGTGCATCGATACATGAAATGCATTCGATGTTCAATTTATTCCATGGTGCATCGATGCATGGATTGGTGCATCGGTGCATCACTTTGAAAATTTGATTTTAGGCTTGATTTTGGTTTAAAATACTTTGTGAAAACTGTTTCAAAAATATATTAAGTATAAAACACAATTTTACACATTTAGTAAGGTTTGAAATTGATCTTGAAGACTTTGAGTAATAATTTGATATTCGAGTAATTAAATCGAATATACTTAGAAAATCATTTGTAAAATCTTAAAATTCATTTATACTTAATTTGTTATATCGAAACATCAAAATGTTTTCAACGCATAACGAACATTAAACTTCTCACTGCTGATGCATACGGTACTCGAGACATCTACATCGTCTCTTCTTCACTACTAGGACTCAAACTGGAGGATAATTTGAAGTTAATAGGAAGAGGGGTAGAAATTGGCTTACAATCTTGCATGCTGAATCGTGACAAGATTTTCTTCAAGTAATTCTTTTATGAAAGCCAAATCTTCCTATTGCTTCTGTCCCGGTGAATTTGCATCCCTAGGATCTTATTTGTTGATCCCAAGTCCTTCATTTCAAATTCCCTAGCCAGTTGTGCCTTCAATTCTTCAATATGATCTTTGTTGGGTCCTGTAACCAACATTTCATCCACATACAACAGCAATATAACAAAATCGTTATCACCAGACCTCTTGAAATAAGCACAAGGGTCTTCATTAACTCTGTTGTATCCAAGGCACATAAAAAAGGAATTAAATCTCTTATACCAATACCTCGGCGCCTGCTTTAGACCGTACAGAGATTTGTTCAACCTGCAAACCAAGTTCTTCTTTTCTTTTTCTTCAAAACCTTCAGGCTTGAGCATATAAATCTCTTCTTCAAGATTTCCATGAAGAAAAGTTGTTTTAACATCTAGCTGCTCTAGATGTAAGTTCAATGTAGCACACATTGTCAAAACTACTCAAACTGTTGTTAGTCGAACCACATGAGAAAAGACTTCATTGAAATCAATACCTTCTTTTTTAGCATATCTCTTGACCACCAGTCTTGCACGATACCTCTCAACTTGATCGTCACCATTTTGCTTGATTTTGAAGACTCATTTGTTACCAATTGGCTTCCTTCCTTGTGGTAGTGGCACAAGGTCACATGTATTATTTTTATGAAGGGATTCAATTTCTTCTTGCATTGTCATCATACATAGTGAAGCATCTGAGTTGTTTATTGCCTCCTGGTATGTTGATGGCTCACCGTCCTCTGTTAAAAGGCAGTATGCAATATTACCTTCTATAACATAATTTGAGTGCCAATTGGGACGTCTTCTCGCACGATCTGATTGACGAGTTGTTGGAGCTTCAGAACTCTCTGGTTCTTGTTCATCATGTGCTGGTTCTACTTCAGAATAATATCCTTGTTCAACCTCCTTTTCCACATGTATCTGTGTAGTCTCTGACTTTTCAGCACTATCATCGTCTTCTTTTCTTTGTAGCTTATCTTCTACAAAGATAACATCTCTGCTAATGATCACTTTTTGGGCAGTGGGATCCCACAAGCGATACCCCTTTACACTATCAACATACCCCAAGAATTTGCATTTCCTGGATTTTGGATCCAACTTTGAAATTTCTTGGAAGTTGTACATCACGTACACAACACTTCCAAATATATGAAGATTTGAATAATCAGTTGGTTTACCAGTCCACATCTTCATTGGTATCTTCAACTCTATTGCAGTTGATGGAGCTCGATTCACCAAATAACAGATGGTATTGACTGCTTCCGCCCAGAATGATTTTTCTAGGCATGCATCCCTCAACATTGCTCTTGTTCTTTCTAACAATGTTTTGCTCATCCGCTCTGCCACTCTATTTTGTTGAGGAGTGTTTGCCACTGTGAATTGTCTTTTGATGCCTTCTTTCATGAAAAAGTCATCAAATTCTTCACTTGTATATTCTCCTCCATTATTTGTTCTGAAACACTTGATCTTATTTCCAGAATCAAGTTCCACCCGCGCTTTGAAGCTTTTGAAAGTGGAAAACACATCTGACTTCTTCTTCATAAGGTACACCCAACATCTCCTGGAGTAGTCATCAATAAATGAGACAAAATATTTTGATCTACCTAGGGATGTAACTGGTGCTTGCCATACGTCAGAGTGAACCAATTCTAGAACACTTTTGCCTCTAGAATTTGATGTGTTGAATTTCAACCGGTGCTGCTTACTTGTTATGCAATGCTCACACAAAGTAAGTGATACCTTTGTTAAGCCTGGAAGTACTTTTTCTCCAAAAGAACTTTCATTCCTTGTTCTGACTTGTGTCCAAGTTTCTGATGCCATAGCATTACAGAATCTGAACTACATGAGGCAACAGAGGCTTCTGCTTCTAGCAAAGTTTCTCCCTTCAGCATGTACAAGTTTGCTGCTATCTTTTCACATTTCAACACCACAAGCGCTCCACGGAACACCTTCATGATTTCATTCCGTGTTTCAATCTTACTTGCATTATTATCCAACAATCTGTAGGATAATAAATTTTTCTTCAGGCCTTTCACGTGCCGTACATCTCGAACAACTTTAATTGTTCCACCATACATCTTTAATTTGATGGTTCCCACGCCAATGATCTCTAAGGCATGATCATTGCAACTATACACAAATCCTCTTGAGATAACTTCATAATGATGGAATCATTCTCTTCTTAAGGTCATGTGATATGTTGCTCCCAAATCAATGAGCCATATATCTGCAAATCTTTTTCTGCCTTCCACTGTGGTTGACGCTTCACACCATAGAGCATCTCCATCATCTGAAGTGTTTACGGTATTGCCTTTTGGATTGGAGTTTTTATTTAGACTCCAACAATCCTTCTTCAAGTGACCCTTCTTTCCACAGTTGTAGCACTTTAAATTCTTTTTGCTTCTCGACTTCAATCTACCATGTTTGTGAGTGCTACTTTGGCCACGTTCTGTTGATCTCCCTCTCATCGTTGTCAACGCTTCTTCTTGTTGTAGATTTACTTGTCTGTCTTCCTTGTTGTTGCGCTGATTTTTTTCTTGTAGAACAACAGCTGCAATGTCATCGAAGACTAGACTGGTGACATTACTGTTTGTCAAGTTGATGATGAGTTGATCATACGAATCAGGTAGACTTTGAAGTAGAAGTTCAACACGTTCTTGTTCTCCTATTGTACATCTTAAGGATGTAAGCTGAGAAAATAAAGTGTTCAGCGTGTTTAAGTGCTTCGTCACTGAAGTAGATTCTGACATACGGAGAGTGTACAATTTCCTCTTAAGGAAAATTTTATTGTGCAACGATGTGGCCTCATATAATTTGGTGAGATGATCCTATATCTCCTTAGTTGTCTTTTTCTCCTCGATGTTTGACAATACTTTATCTGCTAATGCTAGATGAAAGTTTGACATAACATTCCCATACATCTCAATCCATTTGTTGTCATCTGTAAAATCTACTAGCCTTTCACTGATAGCTGCTAGACAACCGTCTTTCCTCAGGATGACCTTCATCTTCAATTTCCACAATGAGAAATTTCTCCAATTGAATTTTTCAATATCAAATTTCGTTGCCATAGCTTCTATTACATATAGCTCCCACTGTTTCACTATCGTGAATAGTTCTCTGGAACCTTCAAATAATGGATAATACATTCTTACTTTCTTATGTTAGAGGATCCACCTTTTGGTGGCAACTACAAAGACAATAAGCATATATTACACACTCAAATCTGGCTCGGATACCAATTATTACGGAAGACGGCTATCAGATAGAGCAAAATCGCAACTGATAATTTTAGAAAATAAAAATGAAGATAAAAGAGACAAAATTTACGTGGAAAACCCCTAAATAATATAGGGTAAAAACCATGGGCAACGGTAGAAGAATTTGACTATGAGAAAATAAGAATTACAACTTCTCTCGATCTACCAAGCAGAAAATAATGATAATTCTCTCTTGATAAAAAGGAGAAAACAACTCTCTAGAAACTCTCTAAATTCTCTAGTATTTGAAGAAAGCTAGAATGCTTTGGGATGGTTTTGAAGCTAAATGACTAGGGTATTTATAGTTGGAGCTTAAGGACTAATTTATAAATACCCTAAATTATAATGACTAAAAATGAGATTTAACCATTGTCCAAATTCAACCAAAAATTTCGGTGCATTAATTATACCACCGAAAGTTGTTTTGGCCATGTGGCCAACTTGGCTTTTTCAACACTCTATGAGTCTTTCTATCGTTTGTTTCTCTGATACCGCTTCCACATCCACCGCCGCATCAGCCGGTGGCGCTGGTTGTAGCTCTGTATCTACTGTTTTTGCTATCTGTAATTCTTTATCCTTATTCTCAGTCTTCTTTAGCTTTGTTATAACACAAGCGATTATTAGAAGCCATGCTATCCCTGAAATTCTGTCAAGAAGACTTCGTGGCTAGTAAAAATCATTCATAAACATCAACACAATGCTTAAAAGGTTTTGATGTTAAAGATCAAAATTCCTCACCCCCTATCGTTCCAAATACTATTTCCACCTGCCTGGCTAACTGCGCATTATTATCAGAAGATGACATTCTGGTTCTAGTTTTGTTGTTCAACAATAGCTTGATACATACTTGTAGACGAAGGCTTACTCGATTTATAACAAATCTTTGCGTCAAATTAAGGCGGCACTTCCCCTTTTTACAATTGAATTTTATTCTTGCACTCTAAGCCCCCCCTATAATTTCCTAGAAAAAATATTACTAGTGGATTAAAAGTGACGTCTCTCCTTTGTACAAAATTATATCTTCCAGAACAATGAATCTAACTAACCTTTTGAATTAGTAGTAACATCTAATTTATCAGAAAAATATTAGAGAGAAAGAATCTATTAAAACAAGACTAAATTAAATATATAAATCGGACATTTTTCTTAAAACCATTCAATCATACAAATTAATTATCTAAGAGTATAAATGATTATACAGGGGAAAAGTTAAAAATCTGACCAAATAACTCAAACAAATGATAGATACAAATAAATACGATTATCGACAGTGAGGTATAAACACTATCAACACTAACATAAAAATACACATAGCAATGATAACTCGTTAACAAACTGATATTACAACAACTCAATCGCCATAGCTTATGCTTGAGTATATTGTTTCTTTATTCAATACTAAAATATCACAGCAGTAAATTAAAGAAAGATATAAATAAATTTGAGGGATAAATTTGAGGGGAAAATATCCACAACCATGAATGAATCATTTCCTCTCCTCTCTCTGTATATCTCATGATAATAATTTAATTGGTATGTGATATATTAAAATATTTCTAAAGATTTAACTGGTTAAAATACATTATATTGAACTTTTAACTGTAAATATTATCCCAAGTTAGAAAATTTATTGTAAATAAATACTCGAGCCCTCTAGCAGGGGGACTGTTATGAGTCTTTCTATGGTTTGTTTCTCTAATACTGCTTCTACATCTACCGTCGCCGGTGGCACTGGTTGTATCTAGTAATAAGCGGCGGGAAGAAGACGCCATGGCTAGTAAAATTCATTTATAAACATCAACACACTTGATACATGCTTGTAGCCGAAGGCTTACTCAATTTATAATAAGTCTCGAGTCAAATTATCGCTGCATTTTTCCTTTTTTATAAATTGAATTCCATTCTCCCTTGTAATTTCCTTTAAAAAAAACAATATACTTGAATATACTTAAACAATATACTAGTTCAGCGGACTTCCCTTTGTCAACTGAACACAAAAAAAAAGGCGAACCTTTTAGTAAAACAGAATTCCTATCGTTGGCACAAAATTTATTAAAGACGATCGCGATGGGACTCGAACCCACAATCTCCCGCTCCGGAGGCGAGCGCCTTATCCATTAGGCCACGCGATCACCTACGATGTGTTTCGCTTAAATTTATAATTGAAATTAGTTATTCATAAATCCTCTGTGCTTTACCCTCCATTTCTGATCTGATTAGTTGACAATTTGTATCCTAATAAAGCTGAATATTAATTAATAAAATCTTTATATAACTTGATTGTATGTTTATATCATTTAATAAAACCTGATGAACAAGTTAAGGTCTGCATTGGCAATTTAAACATAAATAAATAAGGAATCTAGCGTCTTATCCTACTAAATCAACTGATTGTTAGTCAAATTGTTGATAAGATATACTATTATAAAACAAAACGTTGGAAATTACTATAATAATAAATTAAAAATAATAATTAGATTTACTATATCGTGATAAAAAAACACAATTTTATAAACGATTTTATCTTGGTCGATAAAATAGAAATGGGCATAACTTCTAAAATCAATATTACACTTTAAAAAAAGAGGAAAAATAAATTAATTAGATAAATAAGGTGAGAGGAAGAGAAAAAGTAGATGAATGAAGTGGGTAAAATATGGAAGATAAAAGTTACAATTTTATAGGACGCAAAATCATCCCATTACAGATTATCTATTTCAACCACTTTCTCAAATATCTCCTAAATCTCTCAACCACTAATATTTACGTTGCCATGCATTCGGGTTTGCAGCATGCAACAAGCCACAAGCTCTGGATTTTCATTAGTGTTAGGTATGGCTCATAAATATACCAGTAAAGAGGACAGGAGATAGAGTGGAGCGAACATCAACTGTCCTTACAAAGAAAGTGTCGTTGTGGGGTTACGAATTATGTGGGTTGGGGGTGCCGGGGCATAGCCCCCGCGGTACGGTACATGGTTGATTTTGTAATTATGTACCAGGGTTTTCTATTATAAATAGAGATGTAACCTAGACCTAAAAGATCATTGAATAAAACTTCTATCGCCGCCTAGGCACCGAGGACGTAAGCACATTGTCGAACCTCGTAAAATTCTCGTGTTCTTTTGTTTTCTTTACCCGTTTTCGTCAACAATTGGTATCAGATGTCAGGAGCAAAATTCGATGGTCAGGGTAACTTCGGATTATGGCAAACGAGGGTGAAGGATCTATTGGCGCAGCAAGGGATCTTGAAGGCTTTTCGACCTTCAAAGCCGACGTCGATGGATGAGGAAGATTGGGAAGAATTGCAGCAGCGAGCGGCATGAACCATACGATTATGTTTGGCGGACGAGGTCATGTATCACGTCATGCATCTATCGTCTCCAGACGAAATTTGGAGGAAGTTGGAAAGTCAGTTTATGTCCAAATCCTTAACGACAAAACTGTATCTGAAGCAGCGGCTGTATGGGCTGAAGATGCAGGACGATCACGATTTGGCGCAACACGTGAATGTCTTCAATCAAATCGTTTCTGATCTGGCTCGGCTTGATGTGAAAATTGAGGATGAAGACAGAGCGATGATTCTGTTGTGTTCGTTGCCTCCCTCTTACGAACACATGGTGACTACTCTTACATATGGGAAAGAGACTATCAACGTTGAGGAGATTACTGCAGCCTTGTTGGCTCACAACCAGCGGAAGCAGAATGCAGGGGAAAGCTCTCAAGCCGATAGCTTATATGTCAAGGGTAATCGAGATCGTGGACGGAAGCCAGAGAAGGCAGGGTCCGGGAAGCGGAATTCCAGATCCAAATCCAGGGATAAGAAGACGATTCACTGTTACAAGTGCAAGGAGGCGGGACATATGAAGCGAGACTGTCCGAAGTTGAAAAAGCAGACTGATGAGAAGCGTGATGGCTCATCCAAGTCTGTGAACGTGGTCGATGATGATAATTCTGATTGCAGTGAGGGTGATATGCTTTCTATTTCAATGACACAATTGACGGATGCTTGGATTCTTGATTCTGGATGTTCTTATCACATCACGCCAAATAGGGAATGGTTTTCGACATACAGGCCGGCTAATTCTGGTTCGGTTTATTTGGGTGATGATCGATGTTGCAATATTGTTGGTATTGGTGATGTCAGAATTAAGATGCACGATGGCTCCGTTCGGACGTTGAGTGGTGTTCGACATATCCCAGACTTGAAGAAGAATTTAATTTCCTTGGGCACTTTGCACAAGAATGGTTTTATCCCTAAGGCTGACGAGGATAGGGAAACCATTCGGATTGTTAAAGGAGCATTGACTGTGATGAAAGGCAAGATGACTGCAGGGAATATCTACAGATTGTTAGGGAGTACCGTTGCAGGTGGAGTTCACTCTGTTGAGTCCTGTGATGATACGACAAAATTGTGGCATATGAGCCTTGCTCATCTTAGTGAACGTGGTATGGCAGAATTACACAAGAGAAACTTGTTGCATGGTGTCAAAAGCTGTAAGCTCGATTTTTGCAAGTATTGTGTTCTTGGTAAACAGACTAAAGTCCGTTTTAAGACTGCGAAGCACACAACTCAAGGGATTCTTGATTATGTGCATTCTGATGTATGGGGGCCTTCCACAACATCGTCTTTGGGTGGATCTAGGTACTATGTTACTTTTATTGATAATTTTTCACGAAAAGTTTAGATGTATTTTTTGAAACAGAAATCTGAAGTTTTTGAGAAGTTCAAGCTGTGGAAAGCTGAGGTAGAAAACCAAACAGGACGAAAAATCAAGTGTTTGCGGTCTGACAATGGTACGGAGTACACAGATTCACAGTTCCTACAATTCTGTAAGGAGCATGGGATTCAGAGGCATTTTACAGTGCGCAAGACACCACAACAGAATGGTGTTGCGGAACGAATGAACAGGTCATTGAATGAAAGAGCCAGATGTTTGCGGTTGAATGCGGGGCTTCCCAAACACTTCTGGGCTGAGGCTGTTAACATGGCGTGTTACCTTATCAACAGATCACCAAGGGCATCGTTGGCTGGGAAAGTTGCAGAAGAGGTATGGACTGGTCATGATGTTAGTTTTGATAACTTACAGATTTTTGGTTGTCCTGCTTATGTGCATGTACCTGCTGATGAGAGATCCAAACTTGATGCAAAATCGAAGGAGTGCATTTTTCTGGGTTACAAGAAAGGTGTCAAAGGATTCAAGTTCTGGGATTCAGTTGCGAAGAAAGTTGTGATTAGTAGAGATGTCGTTTTTGATGAACAGTCCATGTTGCAGCAGAAGCAAGACACGACAGTGGTGGATTTCGAGCAGTTTCCAGTTGAGAAACCAGAAACCAGAAACTTCTCAACCGACTTCTGGTGGTTCCACTACGGATGATTTGCAGGATTATAGTCTCGCCAGAGACAGGGTGAGACGGACGAATATAAAGCCTCTGAACAGATTGGGTTTTGAAGACTTGGTATCTTTTGCACTTATTGTTAGCAGTGATTATCCGGTTACTTTTCATGATGCCGTTACTAGTGAGGAAAACGACAAGTGGATGGCAGCCATGGTTGAGGAGATGGAGTCTTTGAATCACAATCGCACATGGGAGTTAGTTCCCCTTCCTAAGGGTAAGAAGCCGATTGGTTGCAAATGGGTGTATAAGAAGAAACCAGCAGTAACAGAAAAAGAGGGGGAGAAGTTCAAGGCTCGTTTGGTAGCAAAGGGTTTTTCACAGCAGAAAGGAGTTGATTATGATGAAATCTTTTCTCCTGTGGTCAGGCACACTTCAATCCGAGCAGTACTTGCATTGGTGGCTAGTTGGGATTTGCATTTAGAGCAGATGGATGTTAAAACTACTTTTTTGCATGGTGATTTAGAGGAGCAGATCTACATGCGGCAACCTGAAGGTTTCACTCAACCTGGAAACGAGCATTTAGTTTGCAGATTGAAGAAATCTTTGTACGGGTTGAAACAGTCTCCGAGACAGTGGTATAAACGGTTTGACTCCTATATGATCAAGATTGGCTACAACCGATGTGAGTATGATTGTTGTGTCTATGTTAAGAGCCTTGATGATGGTTCTTTTATTTTTCTATTACTGTATGTTGATGATATGTTGATTGCTGCAAAGAACATGGATGATGTTATCGGTTTGAAAACTTTATTGAGTCAGGAATTTGATATGAAAGATTTAGGTGCTGCAAAGAAAATTCTTGGAATGGAAATTTGCAGGGACAGAGACTCAAGGAAACTGCGGCTATCTCAACGGGGTTATGTTGAGAAAATGCTAGAAAGGTTTGCGATGAGCAGCGCGAAACCAGTTAGCACTCCATTGGCGAATCACTTTAAGCTCTCATCAGAACAGTGCCCTAAGACAGATAAGGAAGCTGAAGATATGGCAAAGGTTCCATATTCTAATGCTGTTGGCTGCTTGATGTATGCGATGGTATGTACTCGTCCTGATTTAGCTCATGTTGTTAGTCAAGTTTGTAAGTACATGTCTAAACCTGGTAAGCAACATTGGGAAGCAGTCAAGTGGATCTTTCGGTACTTAAAGGGTACTGTGGGACATGGAATTGTTTTTGGGAGTCAGTGGGATAATCCTTTGGTTGTAGGATATGTAGATTTAGACTATGCAGGTGACTTGGATAATAGAAGATCTACGACAGGGTATGTCTTTACTCTTGGTGGAGGGCCTATTTGTTGGAAGTCTACTGTTCAATCTGTTGTGGCTCTATCTACAACTGAAGTTGAGTACATGGCAGTGGCTGAAGCTGCAAAAGAAGCTTTATGGCTTACTGGTTTAGTGAAGGAGTTGGGTGTTCAACAAGTTGGAGTTCAGTTGCTTTGTGATAATCAAAGTGCTATTCACTTGGCTAAGAATCAGGTGTATCGTGCTAGAACTAAACATATTGATGTAAGGTTCCACAAGATCAGAGAGTTGGTTGCATCTGGAGAGGTTTTGTTTCAGAAAGTACATACTGATGAGAATGTCGTTGATATGTTCACTAAGCCAGTTACGACAGACAAGTTCAAGCATTGCTTGGACTTTGTTGAATGTTTCGAGTTGTTAAAGAAGCAAGGTAACCCAACCCACATTGAAGTTTCCAAGGGGCAGGATATTCGCCAAGGTGGAGATTTGTTAGGTATGGCTCATAAATATACCAGTAAAGAGGACAGGAGATGGAGCGGAGTGAGCGAAGCGAACATTAACTGTCCTTATAAAGAAAGTCTCGTTGTGGGGTTACGAATTATGTGGGTTGAGGGTGCGGGGGCGCAGCCCCCGCGGTACGGTACATGGTTGATTTTGTAATTATGTATCAGGGTTTTCTATTATATAAATAGAGATGTAACCTAGACCTAAAAGATCATTGAATAAAACTTCTAGCGCCGCCTAAGCACCGAGGACGTAAGCACATTGCCGAACCTCGTAAAATTCTTGTGTTCTTTTGTTTTCTTTACCCGTTTTCGTCAACAATTAGTATCTCGATAACCGTATCCTTGATAAGGCCGAGTAATAAAAATCACCATTTTTGACTGAAAAACCCTTACATATTATTGAAGATTCAACAACGTACATGATAATCATATATGGATCACACATAAATATTTGAGCACAACGCTTTGTAGTGAATTTTACATAGCAAACCTTAAGTAAAATAAGACAGGACTTAATCTGATACAAACCCTTGCATTCATTTGGTGCCGCACAAGTTTGTTTTGGTACCATTCTTTCATACTGCATACAAACTTCTGCTGAAAAGCAGCAGTTTTAAATGGATATTGGATCAAGGAACATTGCAGGGATGTCATCTTCCACGTATTCTGGATTTGTGAATCCATCTCCATGCTTGTAGAACAAATACGACACTCGAGCAAAGTTCAAATGTCGTATGAGCAGATTTCTGGGGACGGCTGTTGGTCTCATGCGTTCTTCATTTACATCCTTCCATGCATCCTCCAGCAGTTTCTTAAAATCTCCAAGTGTTTCTTCCTCTGAAAGGCTGTGTTGTTTCATGTAACATTCAATGCCAGAAGGGGCATGTTCTCTCAATTGCTCGAACTTCAATCGGAACAATCAAACCAGTAATTAATTGATAGAATTTATTATAGAGAGATCTTTTTTTCTTGATCAGTGCATACCTTATGCGACACTATGTCATCCATGAGACGACCTATAAAATTTACGGCACTCATGATTTTGGGTTCCTTTCGCAGCCACTCAAACGCTTCTATCCCTGCCATTTCCCCCATTCCAATGAATGCTATTGTCATCAATACATCAAAAGTGGATGTCTTCATTGCAACGCTCATATCCTCCTCAAATGTTGGTACATAACCATCATAGTTCCATTTCACCTCAGCATGATAGTAGTTTGCTAGTTGAATGAGCTAAATTGTACGGCGAATTAGAATGAACATATGGAAAAACATTAAAATGGACGAGTATAAAATACAACCGGTTAATATAAGGTTAAAATACGGTAGATATCAGTTGTAATTGAAAAACTTACTAAGAGCGTAACATTATAGAATAATTTGAGTAATATTTTAGGTTTAAGCCAAATATTATGTTCTCCATAACTAGTAGTGCTTAATGAGTTAAGTAGCTCATGAATTGATCGAACTCGACTCGGTAAAAACTCGATCACTGATCGATTCGGGTTGACTCAACTCGAGACCTTAGCAAGTTTAGTTGAGAAATGTGCAACTCGACTTGATAAGTCTGCGAGCAGTTCGTTAAATTTTTTTATAATTTTTTAATATTTACCTTAATAAATCATTCATTTCACAAAAAAAAGTCTAAATTGTAATTACTAATTTGCTAATAAATAGTAAAAAAGATGCTAAATCATTAACTAATAATTGCTACTAATTTATTAACCTATTAATTTTATAATAAACATTAATTAATATTTTTTTATTTACTAAACCAAAAAAAAACTCTAGTTAACCATTTATCCTACCCAAAAATTATGGTGAGCTTAATGAGCAACAAGTCAGTCGAGCAACAAGTTTTTTAAATGAGCACAAGTCAAACAAAATTTTAATGAGCTTAACAAGCAACAAACCGAGTCGAGCAATAAACTTTTTTCATGAGCACGAGTCAGTCGTGCACTGCTCAACTCACGATTCGCTAGCTCAATAAATACATGTATTAACAAATCATGTAAATTGCATAAGTATTTCAGTTATAACCTAAAAAGTTATCGTTGAGACATTTTCGGTTGTAATTAAAATTATGATCAATTTTATAATTTTTTAGATTAGACATAATCACATTTATAATTAAAATCCGTCACAAATTAACCTTGGATTAAGATGTCAACTATCCGTTTAAAACAAGAATGATGCGGGAAATGTGAGCTATTGATAATTAATCTTAGAGAATCTTTTGCATAAGGAACACCATAAGATCTTCCATCCTTGCTAGCTTCTTCAGCTATTTCATCAAAAACGGCTAGCACAGCCTTGCAGATAACTTTAGTGTAATCTTGCAGATCATCCAGAGCACCAGTATCCCACCTGAAAATTATAATAGTTCATGAACATTTACTCTAGAACTGAGGAGATGACGAAGTAAGTATGATAAGAATTAGAATAATATATCTTGTGACCTCTTCAATGTATCTATAAGACGTTGAATCTCTTGAGGTGTCCCATATGCATCAAATGTGTCATCTAAAAGCGATATAGGTTGCAATATCTTGGAAACAATTATCCGCCACTTTGTATAGCGAGTCTCATCAAATAGGGCATTAATCCATGTGTAGGCCTCCACATATCTCTCCCTCGCATAAGAAAGCTCAGAGGAAAAATTATTCTTATCCCAAAACCTGCAACATAAAAGTACCCTTAACATGCATGCAAAAGTTATCAGAAAGTAGCCCTCAAAGTGATACAAAAAGCTTTCTTTTTGTACCTTGTGATCTGGTTTATCTCTTGTTTATGAAGTACTTGTACTCTATTAAAGTCTAGCTTTGCAAACTTAAGTAGGGTCTCGTCTCTTGAGTCTTCCTCCTCATAGAAAGAGATGTAGGTCCTTGCAGCAAGTCTTGGAGGCATTTGTTCAATGGCTTCAAGTTTTCCGTGGTGAATGTAAGGGCTTCCTCTAATATATACTCACCATGAACTCTCAAATGGGCTGCTTCATACAGACTTTGCATTCCCCTAACATCATCAATCAGGGTTCCTTTGAGCTTTCCATCAGCGTCCTTGAATTTCTCGAAAACATCTGATTCACATTTTGAATTTGTTAATAACATATTGATATGTAACTAGCAACTGATGTTGTTATCCTTACTGCAAGACATTTTGAAACCATATTGCCTGAAAACTCGAAACACAATCGAAGTGGAGCTTAAGTCAAGGTCATTTAGATAGTTTTGATGGGAGTTGAAAATGCTTTCCAGTTGGTTTTCAATATCGTTCTCGAATTGATACGACAGACCAAGACGAAGTAGAGTATCTATAAATTTAACATTCTCGTTGGGATCAGCTGCAGAAGCCATCAGCATGTGCTTCACTTTCTCCCTCAATGGATCTATTTCTTTGGTTAAAGAATCAAATACCTGAGACTGCTTGAAAAATTAAGTAGAGTACATCATAAATAAAAATGTAGAGTACATGTATGGAAGATTACCAAGTCATGCGTAGGAGGAAATTGATCTCTCCATATGTCTTTGGGGAAAGTTGCAATCGGCCGGAAAACTTGGCTCTCCTCTTTGTACAACATATTTTCTCGGAATATAATTGATAAGTGGACGATTCTTTTATCTTTGTTATGCTGTTCGGCTTCCAAATCCCGAGTCATATTTATAGGCTTGTTATACCTCTTGTACAAGTTACGTTAGACTGCATTTCTCGAGTCATAAAATTAAAAATTTTAAAAATTGAGTTATCAAAAAAAAGTTGTTGAAAGTTAAACGATTAAACATATAATTTATCTTTTTATTAGGTTATAATCATCAGTATATGTCTATCTATCTATCTATCTATATAGATATATAGATAGATAGATACATAAATAAATAGATAGATAAGTAGTAGATATGTCCATCTATCTATATATTTCACACTCTAATTAGAAGTAAATAAAAGCTAATTGTATAATGTTGCCTTTTTCAAAGGATTCATGTAGTTGCTGTATATTGTTTGTATTATCATTAACTATTAATATAATTAATTTAAATAATCATATGTTGTCCCGCCTTATTATGTTAAAATGTTTCTATATGGTCAGTACTTATGAACATGATATCGAAGATGAAGTTCTTTAAATAAAAAGAGATTATATCTTGAGGATGATAAATTGATTTGCCAATGTTGCGATATTTTTTAAATAATCTGGATTGATTATAAAGTAGTATATGTTTTGAATTTTTCTAAAGCTTTGACAATGCATATACACTCCACATACGCAGTTGCTCGAACTTAGGTCCTCTTAAAGAATAATACTCCATTTTACCGCTGGAGCTACTCGATGAGTTCATAATGTCTGGGATTTTCTTCTTGATCAAGCTACCATCTGCATATCGGGTTAAACCATCTAATGAGACAATGCTGGTTTTTGAAGCCCAATGGTAGGAATGTCCATTGTTATGTTAGTTCGAGATGATTCAAGTGTTACCATTGTAAGATAATCTCTCAAGAACGGACATAATAATTTAAGTTAGGACATAAGATTTTAAAAACAAATATTTCATAAAATCTAGCAAAGTCGACTGATATTTATTATTGGATGAAATCCGGAAGATGAACCGATGAGGTGGATGATAATGATATTACCTGCTGTGGAGCTCTTGGTCAGAAATTAGGCATCTCTTAAATGCCACCTGCCAAAATTTTCCACGTTTAGCAGTTTGGGGTTCAATCATTAATAAACCAAGGGGAGTTTTAATTAGGCTTTGAAAATATTTTTGTTTGCCCTGAATTTGCTTACAGGGATTGAGCCCTTGAATTCATGATGATTAAAGTCATTTGTGGCTGGGATATGGCCTCCGAATGATTTGACTTCAATATTTTGGGTCCCCAGCAGAACCCGGATCATCAATGTAGGCACCAAAGTCTTGTGATTTTTTTCAAAGCAGTCCTCTACAAATATGCGTTATATATATCATGAATCTTTCCTGCCCTGCATGATTTGCATTAGCTCCCTTTCACATTTTAGAATCCTTCTGACCATAAAATTATTGTCAATTCGTATCCATTTCAGAATTCAAACCAAACACATCGATTTTCAAAGTCTTGGTCGTTCTATAAATGTGAAAGCCAGAAAATCAATCTCTGTGTAGTGAAATTCGGCTTAACCTTAGACATTTTGATTCTTTACTTTACTAGAATTTCGGTCTAGTCTTAATCTTAGATCGACATTGTTTACTTTAAGCATCATCAAAATTTAATCTTTAAAACGAATTTCGATAGACGCTTGATTGAGAAATATTTGAAAAAAAGAAAAATGATCAGATGGATGTTTTATTTTATCAACCATACATCTAGAAAGGCCTAATTAAAGTGACCAAGTTAGGAAAACCAACAAAATTCATAACGAAAGCATAGTCAAAACTACTACGAAAGCCCCTTATGAACTACTACTGTTATATATTTGATTCGGATAGCAGAACTGTGCGCTATGAATGAGGGCCACAATGTGATAACGACATGTGCCCCGTATCATGTTATGGCTTCGGTTGCATGTCATACATCTCAGGAACCAGTGGCTCAGCTGCATTGTTTGACAAATTGTTCCGGTTTTCATCCCTGGTTACTTCCAGGCCAAGTTCGATTTCCAAGTACTGCAACCACTTATTGTTTTCAGCTTCATTCAATCGAATCTCATCGGGCTGGAACCATCCTAAGGTATCCAACTTGTTCCAAAAGTCCAAATCCGACTCCAACGGGATATCGACGGCGGTATCGGAGATATCCGGCTTTGTTCACCTCCTCTGATGCGTTGTTTGCACCATAAACTCCTATGACATCGAACGGTGAACCCCCGTGATTTTCGGGATTTAAAGTATCAACTCGACTGGTATCGGTGACGTTGGAGTTACTGGAAGAGATTGAAGAACTTGGCAAAGCTTTTAGCTCCTCGGATGCCTCTATGCTTCTTTCGCCACACGAAAACGACAAGAATGTAACAGAAGAGCATGATGAGGAGGCCTTTGAAGCCAATCTCTTTTTCAAATGAGTGTTCCAGACGTTCTTAATCTCATTGTCTGTTCTTCCTGGTAAATGTGAAGCAATTTTGGACCACCTGTGAAATTAATATAATCGTAACGTACGATATCAATAAGCCAACAACCAAGTAAGATTAAAAGCCTACTTCTAGTTTGAAAGTTGAAACTCACTTGTTTCCCAGAGTCTCATGTAACCTTATTATAGTTTCTTCTTCCTCTTTGCTGAAGTTCCCTCTTTTGACATTTGGTCTCAGATAATTAATCCATCTTAAACGGCAGCTCTTTCCACACCTCAGTAGCCCTACAACATAATCCAAAACAAAAAAGTCAAACTCTCGAAAGCTGTCGTGTTTATCTGTCGAGAGAGTGACGGAAACAATGATGACAATTCAATGTTTTTGCCTTCAGATTTCAACTAACGATGGATCAAAAATAAGACATAACTTTGGCGCGTTGGGATGCTTATATCAGAAAGGGAAATCAAAACAACTTCATCATTGTGTTAAGATGTCACAAATTTTCACCTCCTAAGGGTGATTTCATGATCTATCTAGCTACGAATACATGATTTTACGTCATGGGTGTGAAAGTAGAAAGTGATATTAGGGGAAAAAATTCGAAATTACAAAATTTTACAGGATAGGAAATTAGATCCTTAATATTTAAACTATATGGTGATTTGAAATTTTTATGAAATACGATCATGCGCATCCCTGCTCGACTCATCTCTCGATTCAATAATTCTTTAATGTTTAATACAAAATGAAAAAAAAAAAGTTGTGACAATCTGATGTTGGCCCTCAATTGTTAAGCTGCCACAACATTTTAGGTAGAAACATTACAAAACAAGGAAAACTTCATGGTTTCTTACCAAACACAAGCAAGGAGAAAGAGTTAAAACATTTCGTTCAGCTAACATTGATGAATTTAATAAAGTAATTCATGGTAAATTTGAATAATTTCTTCATTGCAGAAAACGTTTCAGATTTGCAGACAAACAGCAAAATATTTGCAGATTAGTCGGCAAATTGACAGAATTGAACAAAAGGGTCATTTATAAACTCGGTTACCAAAAGAAACGAGCAGAAGAAATGTTGTTTGATTCTATGCATGCAGCCATGAGAGAAAGAGAAGAAGAGAGACTGACCAGCATGTTTAGGGAGAGCTCTCCAGTTTTCATGGCCATATTTCTGAATGAAAGTGATAAGCCTCAAGTCCTCTTGGGGACTCCATGGACCTCTCTTCACTTTGTCCTTATCACAACAAGGAGCTCTTCCATTCCCCATATAAACTAACTTCCTTCCGTCTCCACCACTCACATATCAGATTTTTCAATCACAACCAAGACTCTCTTTATACTTGCACACCTGTGTGGTGTGTCTATATATATTGACAAACAAGGATTGTAGGAGTAATTCAATTTAAATATTTTTCTATCGACGTGATAAAAATATCGAACGGATACAAATCTATCGCAACATATACGATTTTTAAATATCAATTTCAAAGTAACAATAAATATGTGAAGAACCCTACCATAGTTAACCAACAGTTGACATCTCTTACCAACAGTTGACATCTCTTACCATTACTATGAATGCATAAACTCTATTTGATTTGATCCAAATATAAAGATATAATGACGCTTGAATGTGTAGTGTCCAATTATGGCATGTCCAGTTTTGTGTTGCGTCTACTCTCTTTTTTGGTATGTAAAGATAATAGGATTTATTGCCTATTCAAGCTGCTTTTAGAGGATTGGATTGGAAATTTTGTTAAATTAATGAGGTTGTTGTTAACAAAAAAAAAATAGAGGCGTAATTTTATGTTAAGAGATTCAAACTTAAAATTTTATATTAAAATTATAAAGAATACGAAATTGGATCATCAATAAAGAATATAAAGAATATTTAAAATATACATGAATTTTAAATTTTTTGGGAGCAAAAATTATGATAAATGCATCATAATAATTTTTTTCTTGGGTGAATCTCCAACTCGGACTATTTTGCATACACAATAACTCAAACTCGAAATATGCTTAAGCGGTATCAAATTACTTATCACTTGAACCAACTTGACGATACATCATAATAAATTTATAAGTGCTAGGCTGGATTATAAAATTATTCCAACTGCTTAGTGGGGAATATTTTTTTCTTGAATAATTACTACCTAAAAGAGGAGAAGGGAATTTTGTTTTTAGTAGATATTGAACTTATAACCTAAATAAGAATGAGATGTGTTAATAACCATAATTTTTAACCACTTGTTATAGAGAATGTTGATTATTAAGATAATTTTTTGATTCTGCATGAATGATGTCAAATAAAATACGCCGCATAGCATTGTTTTAGCACATGTTAAAAAATAAAATTATTTTATTATATATTAAAATGATAAACTTGTACATGCACATACAATGAATGTGTCAAATAAAATTAATATAAACAAAAGAGATGGTTGTAGATAGAGATAAATGTATAATTTTTTTAAGAGGTGTGAATTTAAAAGATTATATTAAAAATATAGAGAGTATAGAATTAGATTATCGATATAAGATATATAAAAATATTTAAATTATATAAAATTTAAAATTTTCAGATAATGCAACTGCGCCTCTAATATATATCAATCTATCCATCTCTAGCTGTAGACCCTATTAAAAGGCAAGATTACCTGCTAAACCTAACAAGCTCAATCTCTAGATAGGATATATGAATTTGGTTAAAAAAAATCATCGTTTCTAATTCAAAGTAAATAATAGAATTAAATTTGATTATCAAAAATTCATTTTAAAGTTTAAATATAATAACATAAATAGAAAATAGAAGTATCTTTTAGTACTTTATTATTAGTTATTTAAATAATAAAATAAAAATTCAGAGTTAATCTAAAATATATCGAAATTAAATATAAATAATATATTTTTAATTAAACCAAAATGACTAATAAATTATTGTGATCATTTTTTCTAAAATAAAACTTAAGTGTCATATTTGTGTTGGGTCTGCCTCTTCCTTCAAAATGGGATCCTAATGGGAGTTAGGAGTGAGTATTGATATTGTTAAGTTAAGTCGAGTAAAAAATATTTATGTTATTCAAGTTGATGAGTATTATTTTATAATTTAGATTTTATTTAAATTTTATTGAGTTGAGTCTCAAGTTTATTTGTTTAATTTTTATTTAAATTTAATTTTAAATATTGTAGATACTCGTTTTTGTCCGGATCAAAAAAATATACTATTATTATTATTATTATTATTATTAATAAAATTAAATTACATTTTGCAGGTAGATACTCGTTTTTGTCCGGATCAAAAAAATATACTATTATTATTATTATTATTATTAATTAAATTAAATTACATTTTGCAGGCCTACTCCCAGCCCAGTTACAAGCCCAGCAGTACACACCCAAGACCCAGTTGCAAGACCTGGATCCGGATCCGACCCAAACCCAGCACTCAACCCATTCAACTCCAACCCCCACGTATCTCAACCATTTTCACTACCCCACCACTAAAAAATCACCTACTCCACTAAACACACTACAAATCACAAAAAACAAAGCCACATTCAACTATAAATGAGGCAGGCATTCAGTAAAAAAGGGAACAGAGAATTCGCAAGGACCAAGAAAATGGCGGCAGAGACGCTGCTTAGAGTTTCGGGTTCAACGTTTTGTAATCTAAATGGGTCTCAAAGGAGGCCAACCCCTTTATCTTCTTCGACCCGTTTTCTGGGTTTTCGCCCTCGAGCTTCTTCTTCAATTTCCTCTTCACTCTCTCATTTCTTGGGAAGTGTTCGAATTGGCTCTAGACTTCCCATTTCACGTCGCCAAAAGGGGAAGCAAAGGAGCTTATCTGTCTTTGCTATGGACACTGATGAGTCGAAGCGTGCCGTACCTTTGAAAGATTATCGCAACATCGGAATTATGGCTCACATAGATGCGAGAAAGACGAAGACAACATAACTATCCTATTCAGTCTCTATAGAATTTAGTTTGTAGGATTGTTTTACGTACCAATTTGGAACATTATCGGATAATGTAGTGGCGGTATTAGTTGTGGTCACATGTGATAGTCGTATTACCGCCTTTCCATGTGTGAATTAATGGCTGACAAAAATATGCATCTCCTATCACTAGTACTTATGTCAGTTTGCTTGGCTTGAATGAATCCGATCAAGTTTCCTTTGTGATCTACTATCAGTGTTCTGGGCTCTAGCAGATCAATTATCGAAACCAGTATGCGTTAGATTCAACAAAAAAGGTATATTTGGTCATTCGGGTCGGAAATTTTATATCTCCAACAATGTTTTCCTATTTTAGTTTAAGAACCAGGTTATTTGTTTTAATTTGTTTTCTGTTATCATGATCTTGGTCTTTTTGTTACCAGAATAACAAATCACCATATGGGTCAACAAACAATAGACTCTTAAATGAGTACACTATCAAATTTTGAACTTCTGATTTTAGGGTTTTATTGAATGAAGAAGATAACTGCACTCTGTTGCTTGATTTGATTCACATTTGGTTTAAATGATTATAGTTCTTGCCACCATATGTTGTAAATGATTATTTAATGTTTATTATTATTATTAATATTTCTAACATTTTTGACTTTTTAGGGGAATTTTAACCAAGTAAAAAGTAAATAATTATGATCGAATTTTTAAATTTTAATTTTTGTAATTAATACAACCGACAAATTAAATAGTACCGAAAGGGCAGTTTAAGACGCTAATCCTTCTTTGACTGTAACCGACTCTCGAACCTGACACATTTCTGGTAAAACGCAAATAAGATAAGATGGTGTCCGATCAGCCTAAATATTTTTTTAAAAATGATTGGTGGCGACTCTAACCATTTCATTCAAGTCGAAGCCCAAGTCCAGGCCCACCTGAAAGACGGTCGCGACAAATACTTATAACTAATATAATTTAGAATGTATCTTCATGTAAATTCGATTATGAAAATTCATTTTAAAATTTAAATATAATAACATTAATAGAAAAGAAAAGTATCTGTTAGTACTTCACTATTAGTTATTTAAATAAAAAAATTCAGGGGTTGTTTATTTACCTCTTAATGGAATCATTCAGCGTTGAATGATGAACCGTTCAGTATTCAGCGCGTTTGTTTCGCACCTTCAGCAAAACAATGCTGAATGATTTAGCACAGAAGTACATTCTGAATGATTCAGAGCCATTATCAAACAACATGTCACATTCAGAGCTAATTCATACAGAACCTCTGAATCATTTAGTATTTGAATCATTTAGCGCTTAATCATTCTGAAGTAAACAAACATCCCCTCAGATTTAATCTAAAACATATCGAAATTAAATATAAATATATATTTTTAACTCAATCAAAATGACTAATAACAATCTTTCTTTCAAAATGGGATCTTAATGGGAGTTAGGAGTGAGTATTGATCTAGTTGAGATAAGTCAAGATAAAAATATTTGAGTTATTCGAGTATTATTTTATAATTTAGATTTTATTTAAATTTTTCGAGTTGAGTCTCGAGTTCATTTGTTCAAGTTTTTATTTAAATTTAATTTTAAATATTTATAACTAATATATTTTGTTAATATAATCACCGGTATTCGATCTATTGATCGATTAATCCATATCGGGTACTTCAGAGACAAGGGTGACCCTCTCAGCCCAGTTTTTCACCCAGGCGGGGAAAAGACCGATACCGACTCGGGGTTTTTCTCTTTGAAAAGATTTATTGAAATGTGAGGAGTCGCCACCAATCATTTAAGGTGCGACACCATAAAAATCGAGTGTTTTTAATAAAACATTTTAATAAAAATCGTATTATAAAATTCTTAAGTCCACTCCTGGTCTCCGATCATCACTTTTGGCTACAAATAAGTAATAGCATTGTTTGAGGCTTTGAGCTCAACATTTCTAAATAAGTCTTTAGCCATCATCAACATTATATCAAAATCTTATGTTTTATTCGAAACTTTATTAACTTTGAGTATATTATTGTAGACACCCATTTTTGTCCGGAGTTTTATAATATTATTATTATTATTATTAAATAATTATCATTTACATTGCAGGCCCAATATGAGAAACCCAATTACATTGCAAGCCCAACAACTGAGCCAGACCTACCCAGATGCAGACCCAACATAGCAAAATGGATCCAGACCCAAGGCCCACCGATCCAGACCCGGACCCGGTTGCAACAACTCATACATGTGCCATTTTTTAGTTCCACGTGAAGCACCAACATATTAGTACAATTACATGCAACACTCATTATTCCACTACCTATATTTAATAAGGTAGTGAGTATAGCATTAAAAGGAAAATGGGGAGCAAATAAAAGTGGGGTGGGAGAATTATTATTTAATAATTGTAATTTATATCTATAAAAGGGAAGGATACAGGGTGCCAAAAAGGGGAGGTTGGCTTGTAAATCGATCAGGGGGAGGAAAAAAAGAAAAGAATGGAGAGGGTTCTCACGCAGATTCCTTGGCTAAGACCCTCTTGGTTTGTATTATTTTAATTTGGTCATTAATGAAGTTTTCATTATTTTCATTTTGAGTCTATTAGTTATTGATAATTTTAATTTTGTCCTTGTTTATATGAATAATTATGCTTATATTTGAGATCTAGCTATCTTACTTTAATTTATTCATGTTTTAGTATTGTAAGTTTTTTATCAATTCATTTTAGTTTTTTTTCATATTATTTGATTTTGATCATTTTATAATTACGGGTGTGTATTTTATTTAAATCTAGAATATTGGTTTGTGAGTTATTTTCATTGTTAGTATATATATATATATATATATATATATTATTTGATACTTAATTATACCCTGATTTGTTGTTGATTTTGTAATTTAGAATTACAAGTTATTATTAATATCCTTTAGCATTTTTAATCACCGAAAAAAAAAAAAGAGGAACCCATTAGTAACCATCTCGCTTCATGTAAGCTCCTGTTGGACTTAGCTTGCTTATATACTGTTCTTAGCAACATGTATTGTTCAATTGCAGTGTAATTATATTTGGTCTTTTGCCTCTTGTATAAGCTATAATTCGTTGGAATTTTTTTTATTGATTTTGTTATGGGTGTAATTAATTTTATTTGTAATCTTGTTTAAAGTTTCCATATTATCATTTGGTTTTTTTCCATATATACGCATATTCGAATATATATATATATATATAGATATAATATATATATATATATATAATGTCTTTAGTTTGTATAGTAATGTATTTTATACATTTTTATTATATACACTTACTAAACATTTATATGTTTTTCTACATATTGAGTAGTTATATGCATATATAATATATTCTCATTTTTATGATTATGTATATATTTATTTACCATATTTTGATCTTCATATACTCATGTATTATTTATAACTGATATTTTTTAACAATCACAAAGTACTCATTTTACTTATTAATATGTTTAATATCACTTATCTGAATATTTTTAAGAACATGTATTTGTATAACATGGAGTAGAAAATATCACTTGATAGAAATAGTACAATCTGATATAACGTTTTAACGAAGTGGCAATATTCAATAAATGAATCATATTTTAACTTTATTTTCAATTCCTGATTTCCACCATTTACGACAATATGTAAGTGACATAGTACCAGTTTTGGGCGTTGTGGGGTGCTAATCCTTCCTCACGCATAATCGACTCCTGAACTCGTTTTAATCGAATCTTCGGTAAACGCATACCAACTTTTGTCTTAAAAAACGATTTTTCTTAAAATCAAGTTCTTCTTTAGACCTACTTTAGACCGTACAGAGATTTGTTCGACCTGCAAACCAAGTTCTTCTTTTCTTTTTCTTCAAAACCTTCAGGCTGGAGCATGTAAATCCCTTCTTCAAGATTTCCATGAAGAAAAGTTGTTTTAACATCTAGCTGCTCTATATGTAAGTTCAATGTAGCAAACATTGTCAAAACTACTCGAACTGTTGTTAGTCGAACCACATGAGAAAATATTTCATTGAAATCAATACATTCTTTTTGAGCATATCATTTGACCACCAGTCTTGCACGATACCTCTCCACTTGATCGTCACCATTTCGCTTGATTTTGAAGTCTCATTTGTTACCAATTGGCTTCCTTCCTTATGGTAGTGACACAAGGTCCCATGTATTATTTTTATGAAGGGCTTCAATTTCTTCTTGCATCGCCATCATCCACAATGAAGCATTTGAACTGTTTATTGCCTCCTAGTACGTTGAAGACTCACTGTCCTCTGTTAAAAGGCAGTATGCAATATTTCCTTTTATAACATAATCTGAGTACCAATTGGGACCTCTTCTCACACGATCTGATTGACGAGTTGTTAGAGCTTTAGAACTCTCTGATTCTTGTTCATCATGTGTTGGTTTTGCTTCAGAAGAATCTCCTTGTTCAAACTCCATTTCCACATGTATATGTGTAGTCTCTGACTTTTTAGCGCTATCATCGTCTTCTTTCCTTTATAGTTTATCTTCTACAAAGATAACATCCCTACTGATGATCACTTTGCGGGAAGTGGGATCCCACACAAGCGATACCCCTTTACACCATCAACATACCCCAAGAATTTGCATTTCCTGGATTTTTGATCCAACTTTGAAATTTCTTGGGAGTTGTACATCACGTATATAATACTTCCAAATACATGGAGGTTTGAATAATCAGCTGGTTTACTATTCCACATCTCTATTGGTGTCTTCAGCTCTATTGCAGTTGATGGAGCTCGATTCAACAAATAACAGGCGGTATTGACTGCTTCTGCCCAAAATGATTTTTCTAGGCATGCAACCCTCCACATTGCTCTTGTTCTTTCTAACAAGGTTTTGTTCATCCGTTCTGCCGCTCCATTTTGTTGAGGAGTGTTCGCCACTGTGAACTGTCTTTTGATGCCTTCTTTCCTGCAAAAGTCATCAAATTCTTCACTTGTGTATTCTCCTCCATTATCTGTTCTGAAACACTTGATCTTATTTCCAAAATCAAGTTCCACCCGCGCTTTGAAGTTTTTGAAAGTTGAAAACGCGTCTGACTTCTTCTTAATAGGGTACACCCAACATCTCCTAGAGTAGTCATCAATAAATGAAACAAAGTATTTTGCTCCGCCTAAGGATGTAACTGGTGCCTGCCATACGTCAGAATGTACCAATTCTAGAACACTTTTGCCTCTAGAATTTGACGTGTTGAATTTTAACCGGTGTTGTTTACTTGTTATACAATTCTCACACAAAGTAAATGATACATTTGTTAAGCCTGGAAGTAGCTTTTGCTCCACAAGGAATTTCATTCATTGTTCTGACATGTGTCCAAGTTTTTGATGCCATAACATTGTAGAATCTGAACTACATGAGGCAACAGAGGCTTCTGCTTCTAGCAAAGTCTCTCCCTTTAGTATGTACAAGTTTGCTGCTATTTTTTCGCCTTTCATCATCATAAGAGCTCCACGGAACACCCTTCATGATTCCTTTCTGTGTTTCAATCTTGCTTGCATTATTATCCAACAATCCGTAGGATAATAAATTTTTCTTCAGGCCTTTCACGTGTCGCACATCTCGAACAACTTTAATTGTTTCATCATACATCTTCAATTTGCTGGTTCCCACACCAACGATCTCTAAGGTATGATCATTGCAACTATACATAGATCCTCCTAAGACAGGTTCATACTGATGGAACCATTCTCTTCTTGAGGTCATGTGATATGTTGCTCCCGAATCAATGAGTCATATATTTTCAAATCGTTTTCTACCTTCCACGGTGGTTGATGGTTCACAACATAGAGCATCTCCATCATCTGAAGTGTTTACGGTATTGCCTTGTGGATTAGAGTTTTTACCTAGACTCCAACAATCATTCTTCAAGTGACATTTATTTCCACAATTGTAGCACTTTAAATTCTTCTTGCTTCTCGACTTTGATCTATCATATTTGTGACTACTGCTTTGGCCACGTTTTGTTGATCTCCCTCTTATCGTTGTCAACGCTTCTTCTTGTTGCAGATTTACTTGTTTGTCTTCCTTGTTCTTGCGTTGATTTTCTTCTTGTAGAACCGCAGCTGCAACGTCATCGAAGACTAGACTGATGGCATTACTATTTGCCAAGTTGATGATGAGTTTATCATACGAATCAGGACTTTGAAGTAGAAGTTCAACACATTCTTGTTCTCCTATTGTACATCTTAAGGATGTAAGCTGAGAAAATAAAGTGTTCAGTGTGTTTAAGTGCTCCGTCACTGAAGTAGATTTTGGCATACGGAGAGTGTACAATTTCCTCTTAAGGAAAATTTTATTGTGCAACGATGTGGCCTCGTACAGTTTGGTGAGATGATCTCATATCTACTTAGTTGTCTTATTCTCCTCGATGTTTGTCAATACTTCATCTGCTAATGCTAGATGAAAGTTTATCTACTAACGCTAGAGGAAAGTTTGCCATAACATTCTCATCCATTTCGATCCATTTGTTGTCATCTGTGAAATCTACCGGCCTTTCATTGATAGCTGCTAGACGACTGTCTTTCCTTAGGATGGCCTTCATCTTCAATTTTCACAATGAGAAATTTCTCCAATTGAACTTTTCAATATCAAATTTCATTGCCATAACTTCTATTACGGATAGCTCCCACTATTTCACTATCGTGAATAATTCTCTGGAACCTTCAAAGAATAGATAATACCTTCTTACTTTCTTATGTTGGAGGATACACCTTTTGGTGGCAACCACAAAGACAATAAGTAGATATTACACACTCTAATCTGGCTCTTGATACCAATTCTTGCGGAATACGGCTATCGAATAGAGCAAAATCGCAACTGATAATTTGAGAAAAATAAAAAAAATGAAGATAAAGAAGCCACAAATTTTACGTGAAAACCCCCTAAATAATATAGGGTAAAAACCACATAAAATCTGTGTCTTATTATCTTTATTTTTATTTTTTTTCAAATTATCAGTTACGATTTTACTCTATCTAATAATCGTATTCCGCAACACATTTGATCGTAAATCACATAATACAATTATTAAGTCTAATATGATTTATCAATCACAAGACAAGGTTCATATCAAAACTATAATTTATCAATCACCACATATGACCACAAACTGAACAAACGTCATTCATGATTATAATTCAAAGAATACATCACATCGGGTCTTACATGACTCCCCTACACTAGTGGAGCTAAAAATTTCCAATTTTATTTTTTTATATATATATATATATAATATAAATTAAGAAAATGACACCTCTTTTAAAAAGAAGTGACATTGTATGTATTAAGGGTATTTATTCGTACGTGTAATTCAATCATTGATCGAACTAAATTTTTATTAATCGAATTAATTCATTTTTTTAAATGTTAACCAATTCAAATTGAATAAAATTCGATTAATTCGATCGAAGACCAAATTAATCAAATTTTTTAAATATATTTTTAATTAATTTAATTTAAATTTATTATAGACATTTTTTATTTGGGTCAAAATCTAATTAGATGTTGATAATTTAATGGATCTAGTGTAATTAAAAAATAATTGGGTCTTAATTCCTAATAGAATTGAACTTAAAATATATATTTAATATTTAATATTTTTGGCTAATTCGATTAATTCAATGAATTAACTAATTTTGAATTGAATTAACCATTAAATATTGAAAAAAATTAATTATTCCTCGGCCGAACTAACTTACCGGCTGGTCGTTTTAACCAAATTAATTCAATTTGATCGATAAATTCAATTAAAACCGAAAAATGAACACCCCTAGCATGTATGTATATTTTCTTTTGATTATTGTTTTAATAGTTTTGTAATAGTCTTACGTTAGTTTAGCTAAATTTTACATTAATTTATCGAGTTTTAATGTTATATATTAATTTATATAACTTCATTTAGATATCATAATTTAAAATTATGACACCGTATTATAAAATTCTTGAGTCCGTTCCTGCTCTCCTATCATCACTTTTGGCTACAAATAAGTAATAGCATCGTCTGAGGCTTTGAGGTCATCATTTCTAAATAAGTCTTTAGCCATCATCAACATTATATCAAAATCTTATGTTTTATTCGAAACTTTATTAACTTTGAGTATTTTATGCTCATTAATAATTAATCATTAACTTATCATAAAAAACATACATTAAAAGAGTCTAGGCACCAGCCAGTATCACAAGTCTTTTACAACTTATTCTCAATTCAAAACTTTTAGTATATTAATTTAATATGCATAGGTGTAGTTCATCTCTCTGGGGTCCTAAGACCTCATACTAGTGTTACAGATTTAATATCGTACCATAAGACTCTAACAATAAGGATAACATAAAATTTATACACTCATAAAAATTATCACCAAGTCATTAATTGTGTTTACAACTAACACATGCCCTCAAATCCCAACCACATAATTATAAAGTATTTTTATAGTTTTCTACTCAAAGATATTTCGATAATTTCTATTATATGATAACTTTTTAGTCATTTTCTTATTTTAAGTGATTTATTCTTTTTAATACACCAGAATATTTTTGTCATTTATACTTAATAGGGTAATTCTAGGTTATATGGGCATTTTGATCATTTTTTCACTTGAGGGGGCATAACAAACATTTTACAGATGAAGGATAGGATGTCCAATTTATTAGCACAAGGGTGTTAAAGTATTTTCATCATGTTTTTAGGCTTTAATTACCATTAGTTAGAGTCAAGATCAATCTGGTGATTTTACACATATGCTACTTGGGTATCATATATACAAACATGTAAAATTAACAACACCACATTTATGGAAATACTACATTAAAAAGGTGTAGGTTTTAGGTGGTATTTAAACTTTTACCTTTTCTTTATCATCATTTATCGTACTAGTAGTCTTGATTGTCACATCGACCATCATCGTTAATGGCGGTCGAAGTCCAGAAGTCGTAGACAACCTATTGGTCCCTTGATCATGGATCCAAAGTCGATTTCTTTAAACTATTTACTGATCATCGTAAATGTAAGTTGAACTATTTAGCTTCCTCGACTTAAATTCGCTTTTTTCTGCTGTTGTTCTACATTGAAGCTGCCATTTTCTTTGATTTTTTTTTCTAATCTCAAAGTTACTTCGCAAGAGAGATGCGGTAGTTGTCGTTGCCACCATTGTTGCTTGTGTGTGACTGTTACTGGAAAAGGACTGTCTACTCATTGGCCACTGCAGCTTTCGGGCTTAGGCCTTTCTGATGGGCCAAGGCAGCATTGATAATCTTTGTTCAAGTATTGAAATAGATTTGGGCCAGATTTTACGGGTTATGGGTTTTTGCTCTGCGACATTTTAATTATTATTTTTATTTCCAAATGAAGTAAGACAATTATTGTCCTTAATTAGGCCTGTAAACGAACAGAACGCACACGAACGGAGGTATGTTCATGTTCGTTCATTTAATAAATAAACGAACATAAACAAATAAACAAAATTGTGTTCATGTTCGTTTATTAAGGAATATAACTTGTTCATATTCGTTCATTTAATAAATAAACGAACATAAATGTTGGAGACCCTACCTTCCATTGTTCTTTCATGAAAAATAGTCGACAATGCAAATCAACCAAATCTACAGTGACAAATAGCGTAAGAGTTGATTAGCAGTGATGAAATGTTTGAAGATATCAAATATTTCGATCGATCTTTTAAAGATATTAAATGATTCACACGACTTTAATTTAACGCTATAACATTTATCTTTAGTGGTCCATGATTACATATGAACAATCATTTTTTCACTACATTATTCTAATAAATTCGCCGACAAAAAGTTTTGTGACATCAATGTCAGACTTTAGTGAGGTTTGTTAATAATAATCCTTTCTGTTGGCATAGTAGAAAATTTAACAGCGTGAAGATTTCGAACGGTACAAATTGGACTACAAGGCAATAACATAGATTCGAAATCCCTTCGATGCTACATATCGTAACTGATATTATTGCTAAACCACCATTCAAAATTTTAACGTACCTAAAGTCTACTCCACAACTAAAGGTCACACAAGAACTATGAAAACAAAAAATCATTGTCAAAGTGTATTTTCTACTTATTAATGGGTTCTTCCTGGAAAACTCATTACTTCCGCTATTACACTCTTTTTCAGAAATTACATAGAAACCTTTGTTTTGTTTTCTGGCAAATTCTATATATTTTTCTCTTTACTGATGCTCATATACTTCCGATTGTTACATTTATCTTCCCATCTATTTCTAGAAAGAAGTATGATGTTTTCTTGAGTTTTAGATGTGAAGATATCCGCAATAACTTTACATATCAACTATTAAGTCAAATAAAACAGAGAAAGAGATTCAAACAGACCTGTAAAACTTCATATTGCACTATAATATAACTTGTTTTGAAGCTTTCAGCGATCGTCTCCACTCTCCAGTGAACACTAGGGTTTGGGAAAAAAGAGGGAAAATGAATATAGGTGTGAGGTGCCTCACGGGTTAACATATTGGATTTAATCTCCAAATAAAATTGGGTTAATTATGGAGTTGGTCAGTAGAATATTAGATTAATTAATATTTTTAAGATACTTACAAATTGGTCACCAAAATTGATTTAAGAAGATTGGGTTAAACATACATAAACGAACATAATCGAACGAACATAACTGAACGAACATAACCGAACGTTCACGAACGTAAATGAACGAACGAGACCTATGTTCATGTTCGTTCATTTTAATTAAACGAACAAAAAATCTTGTTCATGTTCGTTCATTTAATAAATAAACGCACATAAACGAACTTCCCGCCGCACGGTTCATGAACGGTTCGCTGAACGTTCAGTTCATTTACAGGCCTATCCTTAATAATAGTTTTGATTGAACATAAATAATTTCTTGGCATATTTTGGTGGAAAATCATTTGGATATTTTTCTTAAATATCATAGGTTTGAACTCAAATCCAACAAAAATCATTTATTTTATGATGATAAACTAGTATAAAATAAATACTTGTTCTAGTGAAACTATCACAATTAACATGCCTAACTCAATGGCTTGGTGTCTCCCGTCTCTTTTCAAAAGGCTAAGGCTTGATTCTCATTATCCTTACATTTGAAGTTCTTTTAATAGAATGGGTGATCAGAAAAGTAATATATGTTCAGAATTTTTCTTAATTATTGACAATGCACAAGTAGAAATCACTAAGGCCACACACACGTAAAGTTCAGTGAGTAAATTGAAAAAAATAAAAAGTAAAGTGAATAAAATAAGAGAGAGAGTAAAATTCAATTATCAAACGTGTAATTTACTCATAAAGTTATGTGAGTAAGTAGAAAAATTAATAAATACTTGTTTCGGTGAAACTAACACGATTAATATGCCTAACTCAACGGCTTGGTGTCTCATCTCTTCCCAACAGGCTTGGGTTTGATTTCCGTTATCTTTATTTTTTGAAATATTTTTAATAGTATGAGTGATTATAAGAGTAATATTTGTTTAAAATTTTTCTTAACTATTTACAATACGCGTATACTATGTAGAAATTACAGAGGCTACACACAAGAGCGCACAAATCTATAACCTCGAGGAAAAATAATAATCTCTTTAACTATTAGGACCTCTTGATGGGTTCCCTACATTTGAAATTAACGCACGCACACCATATAATAATCATTGAAAACACATTAACGCACGCACGAACCTAGAGCATGAAAGAAGAATAACAATTTCTTTAACAATTAAGACATGCTGGTGTGTTCTCTGCAATTAAAATTTTCTTAGATTTTAATCTTATATTAAATATATTTTATTTTCTTAGATTTTAATCTTATATTAAATATATTTTCTGGTGAAAGTAACACAATAAACATGGTTAGCGTAGTGGTTAGGCTCTTATTTCTCACATATTTTATTCTTGTATGTTCCTTAATTTTCTAAGAATATATGATTAAAATCATATGATTACATGATTTTGAAAGAAAAAAAGAAAGAGTGATAAAAATATAAATGAAATAATAGGTATTAAATAGTATAATAATCTTTTGAGAAAGTTTATTTCTATAATTCATATTTAAAGTTGATTCTCATGAATCAAGTAGTTTTCGTGGTAAAAGAATTGTTGGTATCCCTTGAGGACAAGGGTTTGAGTATTAGGAGCGTGAATGTTCAATATCAAAAAGTTAAAAGTTATCTTTAAACATATATTGCCTTGTACTTATCTAGATTAATAAAAATTTAATTTTAGTTTTATGGCTGGTTTTTTTATAAATTTTACACGCCAGTCAACTGGTAATTAAAATGCATGGGAAGTGACAAAGGATTAAAAGTGGTCAAGATAAAAGAGAAAGGATCATTATCCTTAAAGAAAAATATTAAAAAATTATATAAAATTTATAAATCAGAAAATATAATATTAAATCATTAAAATTAATAAATTAAATATATATATAAATTCTTTGATGTATGAAATTATGATTTTGATATTTCAAATTAATTGATAGAATCCACAAGTAACTCTAAATATCTATTATATAAATGTAGAGATATATTGGCATTGATTTCAGAAATGGAGTTAACTTGTGGAATTCATTTTGTAATAAAGTTGAGAATGAATGAGACTCAGAATTTCTGGTGAAACATTAGATGAGTGTAGCTTAGGTTCAATATATATTTAGACAGAAAACTGCAGGATGCAATTAAGAACATTGTTTTCAGGGCATTTGCAAAGTCTTATTCACTATCAATTTTCTGGTCTGATTCAAGAGGGACATGGGAATATGACTGCTCAATATGGTGCGTGTATTGGGATTAGTGCTCACTATCCATACTTTCAAACATATCGTTTAGACCTTATGATCACCTCGAATTAGTAAAAATAAAAGTAAAGGATACAAATAATCCTTACCGTTTGAGATTATGAAATCAGATTTTATAATATCCCAGTCAATAGGTTAACATACAGCTCAGACTGTCGTCAAATTTTTAACGGAAAAAGATGAGTTTGGAACAAGTCAGATGACCAATTTATAACTTTTAATAGTTAAAGGTCTCAACAAAACAACTCTCTATAGTTGAAAGACCATTTTGAATAAAAAAATCAAATTGGATTTTAGAAAATTAATATCTAACACAATAATGGTGTTTTATTGCAAACCTTAACCCATTAGTAAAATTTATGAAATTTAAAGCGGAACTAGAAGAGATAATAAATGGTCTTACTATGATCCCTTTAAAAATGGAGAGACATCAATCAATGACCAAGTCTAAATTTTATGCTTCTGGAATTTTCTCCTCGCTAAATTTGTAATTTATTTTTATTTTTCAAACTTACATTTTTTTGAATTAATCACTAGTATCTGATCTATTGACCACTAATCTATATCGGGTATTTCAGAGGCGAGAACGACCCTCCCAACCCAGTTTGCTCTATTCGCAAACGTCAGAATTCGAACCCTGACATTACTAAGGACATAGTGTATCATCCTACTAGACCAACATATTATTGATTCAAACTTACATTTTATTCACAAATAAATCAAAAACCACAACGCGCTGGAGTTAAACATTTAATGTTCTACCAAAGCAACTACACGAGCATTGAATTTCGCATTAAATCACCGAAATATCAAAAGAAATTAGTAGAAATTGATGGCAGAAATTGCAACAAAATTTTTCTGGTAAGAGCAGATTAATGCATGGTTTTGCTTTCAATTTGTTGCAAGTATATTTTCTTTCTGTAAAATAGTATGAATATAACACATTTAATAAATATTCATTTTTTACCACTTAGTTATAGTTAAATAATTAATAAGAAAAAAAAAACAAATCCATATCTAATCATAAAGTTTTCTTAGTTGCATAATTAATGAGAAAAATACATTTCCAAAACAGACGTGCATTATTAAAAATCTATCTGCCTTCAACTAAATGCAATAATTTCGTGTGCCCAAAAATTTAATAAAGTCAAACATGCTTTTCTCCTAAACCAAGACCTTGATTTCTATACGAGCAAAGTTTGAACCAACATTGTTATATTCATCATAGTTTAAAGTATTTCTATTTAATTTGTATTGTTTAGATTTTTCTAGTTTCGTGTTCGTTTATTTACTTTTAAAAGTATTCATGTTTACTTATTTAACGTTCGCAAACATGTTCGTTTAACAGTTACAAAAATATTCATTATATGTTTGCAAATATATTTATTTATCGTTCGCCAACATGTTCGTTTAATGTTCATTTCATTCTGACAACCAACACTAACCTTTTACCCTTTCATTTCAAGCCAAAGAAAATTATGTCACTAGTCCTTAAAGTGCTTACAATTTCACAATTTGAACTTCAAAGTTACTTTTACTCACTTTATCTCATGCCTTTACCAATATTTAAAATATAAAAAAGAAAAAGAGAATCGAATAAACGAGTCGATAAACGAACTTCTTTGTGAATATAAACGAACCGAGCACATATATATTATTGTTCGTTCGTTTATTAAATAAATATTAAAAAAATTATTCATGCTCATTTGTCTAACTTAATAAACGAATATTATACGAACAATTCACGAATAATGTATACAAAGTAAACAAAATATGTTATAACATACTAAATTCAATTCAATATAAAATAATAATTTATAAAACACGTAAAAATTATTTCTACAAAAATTAAAAAAGAATCATAATCACTATCGTACTCTAGGCCGAAGCGACTCACACGTGTAGAAATCTACTTCTAATGGTTGTCTACTTGTATTTCGAAGCAATTAATGTGGCCATTTATTTGCACGCCTTTCCCATTTTTATTGAATTTCTCACTCTCCCTCCTACCATAAATAAATATGCAAAACAATAAATGAAACAACTAACTATAACAAATTAAAGCATTGGGTTAATTTATTTCTTTTAAATTGAAATTTAATTAATTCAACATTAATACCACTTTAATTTTATTAATTTTTTTATATTTTTCAAAGTGGGTATAATACTCAACACTTATAAATGACTCATTCATTGTTATATAAACAAGGGAAGAACAAAAGAAAGCCACTCATTTCCTCCTCCTCAAGAAACCCTCTTTGGCTATGGCTGCCGATGTTAGCTATTTACATAGAGTTTTAAGCAGGTACAAGGATGATCGAATGGCGAGAAACGAATCCGATGGAGCAAAATCAACGGCTTTGATCACCAGAGACTTGCTCGGAGGTGGTGGCTCCGCCTTGATCAATATGAAAACTGATCAATCAGAAGAATTTGATCTTGACCTTCAAGTCCCTAATGGATGGGAAAAGCGCCTAGACTTGAAGGTATCTTGAATTTTCTCATCTCACAAGTAATGAAACGATTTCCTTAATTTTTTTTTCATATAATAAGATCATGTATGATAACTTATTACTTGATTTTAATCATGTTAACCGGATGCAAATATGATTATTTTATTTTTCTTTTAGAAATATATTTTGGAAATGAAATGATCATTTTCATTTGGAAATTTTCCTCTACTTTCTTTGATTCACTTGTGCTATATAAAGTATGATTCACTAATTATTTTTTAATGGTTGCAGTCTGGCAAGGTGTACTTGCAAAGATGCAATTCATCAAATTCTTCACAATCATCGGATGGAACCAAACACCAAAACAATCGAACAGTGTCAAAGCTTCAAGATTTGAACTTCCCACCGTCGCCCTCTAAACCTTTGTTAAACCTTCTCGATGAGACCAACTTAGAACTTAAACTAGTCCCATCGTCTTCTACCAATTATCAAAGTGTGTGCACACTCGATAAAATAAAATTCGCACTCGACAGAGAGAGAGAAAAATCCAATCAAGAAGCGGTCGTTTTCATCGTCGTCGTCAACGTTGTGGAAGTCATCCTTGTCACCTTCGTATTCTTCATCCTCATCTTCAATCAAAGATTCACATTATGTCGGTGATCAAGAGAGGTTGTTCTCATTGCCGGTTGCAGCCGGCTGCCCCGGATGCTTATCGTATGTGATGGTGATGAAACATAACCCTAGATGTCCTAGGTGCAATACCGTTGTTCCAATGCCTGCTTCCAAGAAGCCTCGCCTTGATCTCAATATATCAATTTGAGAAGAAAAAATTTGAAGTTATTCTAGCTTTGATGTCCAATGCTTGACTATAATTTTGTAAATGATATGGATAAATTAAAGTTCAAATATTGGCAGAAAATGGAAAAGGATGGCAAATACCAAAAAAGAAATATAATTTTAATATTCACATATTCATATATATTTTACATTATTTATTGTCCTACTCAGTGGTCTTAACCTACATAGTAATTCTTAAATTTCTATTTATATGATGTTCTTGGATTGTGTTTCAAACGATCCAATAAGTTATTAGGCATTGTTTATAGTTTAATATTTGGGGTAAAGTATATAAATGGTCTCTTGATTATATTGTTTTATTAAATTACTACATTAATAGAAGTTACAAAAGGGTCCTATGACTATATAATGTTGCTTTGTTGAGTCCCTCAACTATTAAAGTTACAAAATGGTCACTTGACTATTTATTGTGTTCCAAACTCATCATTTTTCGTTAAAAATTTGATGGTCGTCTGAGTTAGACGTCAACAAGATGAATGAAATATGAAAGTTGTTTGAGATATTAGAATCATATTTTATCATATCACAGTCACATGTTAACATTTAGTTCAGAATGTCATTAATTTTTTAACAGAAAAAGACGAGTTTGATACATAATAAATAGTCAATGGACTTAATAAAGTAACACTCTATAGTCAGATGATCATTTTATAATTTTTGATAATTGAAGGACTAATTATAAAGCAGTACCCTATGGTCAAAGAACCATTTGTGTTTTCACTCTAATATTTATTAGTTTGAAGTTTGAATATATATTTGATGTTATGTGAGCGTATATGTGTATGTATTGGTTGTGAGCCAAATGATATAACCTTTGCCATGGTGGTATCATTTTTATTATTATCGATATATATCAATAGAAAATAAATTGAAAGGAAAAAAAAAACTTAATTATGAATGCCTCAAGTTAGGTGCTCTTGTTCCCAGCGATGGACCTAAGCAGGGGTGGGTAGGATAGTCACTCTTAAAATTTTAAAATTATTATATATTTAAAAAATTTTCTATTTATTTTTTATTGAAAATATACTTTCGTCTCTCTAGAATTTTATAAGTTTAAGTTCACACACCTGAAATTTTATAAGTTCAAGTTCACACCTTCGACATAAAATCATGCATTCCTCCCTGTGTTTGTTTCTTATAATATATTTCAATATGAGCCTTTCAAAACGATATTGTTTTGGAAAGATTGTTCGTATTCTAAACAACATCGTTTTGATTATCTAGTATGATATTCGACCCATACGTGAACTAGATCCACAACCAAGATCTGTGTTTGAAATCTTTGGATAAATTTCAATTTTGGTCTTTCCGCTCTTGTTCCCAACGATGGACCTAAGCAGGGGTGGGTAGGGTAGTCACTCTTAAAATTTTAAAATTATTATATATTTCAAAAATTTTCTATTTATTTTTTATTGAAAATATACTTTCGTCTCTCTAAAATTGTATAAGTTTAAGTTCACCCACCTGAAATTTTATAAGTTCATGTTCACACTCTTAACATAAAATCATGCATTCCTCCCTGTGTTTGTTCCTTATGATATATTTCAATATGAGCCTTTCAAAACGATATTGTTTTGGAAAGATTGTTCGTATTCTAAAACAGCATCGTTTTGATTATCTAGTTTGATGTTCGATACCTGAACTAGATCCACAACCAAGATCTGTGTTTGAAATCTTTGGATAAATTTCAATTTTGGTCCTTCCGCTCTTGTTCCCAGCGATGGACCTAAGCAGGGGTGGGTAGGGCAGTCACTCTTAAAATTTTAAAATTATTATATATTTCAAATTTTTTCTATTTATTTTTTATTGAAAATATATTTTCGTCTCTCTATAATTGTATAAGTTTAAGTTCACCCACCTGAAATTTTATAAGTTCATGTTCACACCCTTAACATAAAAATCATGTATTTCTCCCTGTGTTTGTTCCTTATGATATATTTCAATATGAGCCTTTCAAAACGATATTGTTTTGGAAAGATTGTTCGTATTCTAAAACAACATCGTTTTGATTATCAAGTATGATGTTCGACCCATACCTAAACTAGATCCACAACCAAGATGTGTTTGAAATCTTTGGATAAATTTTAATTTTGGTCCTTCCGCCTTTCTAACTGTCGTAATGTTGACCCGTTTTGTTTTAATTAATATTATTGTGTTCTTTTAACTTCATGTTTTTTGCAATTTAGTCCTAACATGGTGGTTTATTTATTTTATTTAAATTTTGCAATGTTTATTTTTTCTACGTTATAATTATTTGTTATAACTATTATTATTAGCATTCTTTTTTTTTTCATTTATTTTAAAAACAAAATAATAGGTACTCAAACTCAAACTCAGCTACCACTCGAACTCACAAATATGAATTTCCCTTCCTGGTTTCACCAATTGAGGCACCTCTCATTGGTTTGGATTTAACTGGTTATATCACTGGTGATACTCCCTGTCCACCAAAAACCATAGTCTCGACAGAAAAGAATGATGCTCATGAATCTAAAGAAGTTCCGAATCCTGAGTACCATCTTTGGGTACGGCGATAGGCTCCTCTCTTTCAGAAATTGTTGTACTGGTGATGGCTAAATGTGCCACGTCCATGGAAGCAATGAACAAGTGATTGCTGTCTTTCTAGCAAAACAAAATCGAGAGTGATAGCACACAAAAGATCCTTGACGATGTTGACGCAAGGAAACAAACCCGTCGTTGAATTCCTTCAAACCGCCAAGACCTTGGCTGATGAACTCGCCCTAGCCCAAGCCCGATCCTTGATGATGAATTGGTGATTCATATCTTCAGCGGAATTAATCCCAAACTGAATGGTGTTGTCACTGCATTGAAAGCAAGGGAAACAACACTCACTTTTGAAGAGGTTTTTGATAAATTAATTGATCACGAGAAAGACTTGAAACGGCAAGAAGAATGGCTCATCACACCTCTTAGTGTGAATTATGTACAACGAGGAAGAGGTAATCATGCTTCGCGACCACTAAACAAGGGAAATTACCGTGGTAACAATTTTGATCCTAACTTCAGAAATCGAAAGAAGCAAACTTTGGCCGAAAATTCTGTTCAAGGTCCCCAACGTTCAACCTATCAACTTTGTGGTAAATATGGTCATGATGCCAAGAGATGTTGGAGGTACATCGTAACTCAAAATCAGCAAGAGCAGGCAACAAAACGTATACTTGACATACATGAGCGGTTCCACATGGAGGGAGCCAAACCTACCTCTACACCAATGTCTACGACCACTGTGATCAAAGCCAACGACGGTTCAGGCGTGAAAAATGCCACTGAGTTTCGACAAATCCTAGGATCCCTACAATATGTACTTTTGACAAGACCGGACATTGCGTATTCAGTAAATAGATTGCAACAATACATGCATGGTCCAAAGGCCAGTCAATGGGCAATGGCAAAACGTATCCTTCGCTATCTCAAAGGTACAGTAAATCACGGATTATTCTTGAAGAAAGGAAATGCAACTACAATAACAGCATTTAGTGATGCTGATTGGGGAGGTAACAGAGATGATAGAACCTCTACAAGTGGCTATGTGGTATATCTAGGTGACAATCCGATCTCTTGGAAGTCAACAAAGAAAAGAACCGTCGCATGGAGCTCAACAGAAGCAGAGTATCGATCTCTAGCTAATGCCGCAGCAGAAGTCAAATGGCTCATCAACTTGTTACAAGAATTACATATTCCGATCGAGAAACCGCCAAACTTACTATGTGATGCGACATACTTGAGCGCCAATCCCGTCTTCCACTCAAGAATGAAACACGTAGCTCTAGACCATCACTTTGTACGGCAACAAGTACAAGAGAATGAGTTGAAGGTCCAATATGTTTCCTCTACAGAACATTATGCGGATGGACTTCGGAAACCTCTTTCCAGGCAACGGTTCGAGCATCTATGGAACAAGAATGGCGTCCTTGATGGGAGCTCATTCTTGCGGGGGCATGTTAAGAGAAAGTCTACGGCCAAAAGATCAATCGAAAGTTGCTGCTCCAAAATATCCTAATTACATGCAATTACTATTAATTCTCTAATTGTAATTTGGTTGTCATATTACATTTTTTATACATTGAAATTCACCAAAATAATTATTAATCACAAAATTAATAATAATCTAACTAAATTAATTTATCTTTTACTTTTAAGGTCTATACTTAGAGACAAATTTTAATTCTAATTTCTATTATTCGACGAAATATAATTAACAAATTCCAACTCCATTGTACGCTATATTTCAAAAATTAAGAAATTTTCCTTTTTCCCGATCATTACTTGTTAATAATATCTATAATTTTTTAGATTTCAGATGTCATTCCTATTACTTTTTTTACAATATATTTATCTATTAAACTATTGCATAAACTTTTTATTCAATTCATCTGTAATATAGGCAGATGATAAAAAAGGGATGGTGATGGACCGAGAAAATGAAATAAAATATGGTTATGTCATATAAATGTTTGAAAACTGCATTCACCTAAACTTGGTCACATATATTATGGTTGCTGCATGAAAGCTAATTAAAGGCCATTTACTAGACCAATTCATTAATATACCTAACCTTATTTAATGAGAATTTAATTTCATCATGGCCTTTAATGTCCTTCTACCTACCTTTCGTTTGTGTTTTAATGTTTAGTTCCCAATACCAATCCTTATATTTCTTTTCAATTAAACCAACCTCTAGTTGGCCTAATTAATTTTTGATGTGAAAATTAAAAAAATTATATTCATTAATTATACATTAATTTTAATTGAAAATAATTTAATAAATCCAATTTCTTAAATAATATGGTGATATATGTCACAATTTTGTGATGGGGTGAGAGAACTGAACTTGGGTATTAGAGTGGGTTTACATTTGGCAAAATTGGTCCAACAGGTTATGCGGCTAAAAAATTTAGCATATTAAATTATCTTCAAAATTAATTTGAGATCTACGATAAATGTTACAGTAGAGGGTAAACTCGTCTTGCCCACATATCGAGTTTTCCCTATTAATATTTTTTTTAATTTAAACTCATCATGTCAATGTGATGAGTTCAAATAAAATATACTTTTTTATTTAGATTTTATCACGTAGAATTGACATGTTTCAATAAAAAATTATATACTTCCCAAAATAAAATATCTAGTGTTGCAAATGCTAGCTGGAAATCAGACCTGAAGTTGCTCATCTCTTCTCGGGTCAGGTTTGTGGCCTGAGCACAAGGCAAGTCTGGGATAATTTGCGTGTTGATGCCCCTAAAATTCCCTGACACCATCTGATCTGGTTCTCTAGGCGCATTCCCAAATTTAGCATTGTAGCATGGATGGCAATGCTTAATAGATGTCTACTAGGGTTAGGCGTACATATGGGCTTATCCATTGAAACTGACATGTGTTTCCTGTGTGGCACTGCGTCAGAAACAAGAGAACATTTATTTTTGAGTGCAGCTTTGCTAAGGAACTATAGGGATCCATCCTTGATCTATGTGGCATTGAACGTGGAGTTAGCAGCTGGAACGGTGAGCTGACCTGGACTGCTCGTTTTTTTAAAGGCAAGTCTCTTCTTGTTTGGGTTCTAAAACTTGCTTGGACTGGTCACATAAATGGTATTTGGATGGAAAGAAACACCAGATTATTTGGCAAAAGGGAAGGACATCAAGAAGATTATTCGAATCCGCCTGCAGTATTCGGCTTTTAGCATAACAGAATCGACCAATGCTGCTATGTGTGAAAAATGGGGTATTACTTAAGAAGAGTTTGTTATGTTGCCTTCTTTTCCTACGCAACCTGGGTTAGCTATGTTTGTTGTCATGGTTATGCTTAATTGTATTGTTTATTAATTTTGGACTCTGTATTCTGTAGCAGTTTCCTACTTCTTGGGTAATGAAATAGAATTATCCAAAAAAAATCTAGTATCGTATTAGACTAAATAATTAATCTGTCTACGATATTGGGACAAAATTACGTTTACATTTACCTTAACCAAAAACCAAGTTTATTATTTAATTCAATGTTAACAATCAATTACATTTAGTTTAATTTTTGGTTGATACATTAATATAAAAAATATATAAAAACGATAGGATCACAAGAGTTCAAACTTGGGATCTAAAAGATGTAAGAATAATATTTAACCATTGAACCAACTTAAATATTTATTTTATGATTTTTTAAAATTTACATTTATGTTAAATTGTGTTTGATACAATTTTTTATATTTTAAATTTAATTTTAATATTTTTTCTTTTTTTTTTTTACAATTACATTTATATAACGCATACTAGTTTTAAACCTAATTATAGTTACCAAATTTATTCGAGTATAAGGCAATACATTTAATTCGATGTCACTTTTACTCATACAATTATCAGCTAAATTTTAAATAAAAATAGTAAGTTAGTATGGATCTAAATTTTAAATTTGGAATTGGGTTTGGGTTTTTAAAATTTGAGCCTTAAAATTCAATTGTGATTTTTGAATTCGGATGGGCCATTGGACCCTTTGTATCTCGGATTATTATTTTTAAATGTTTTAATTATTATAACATAGGAAAATACATCGTCTAAGGAGTATCGATGAGAACTACTAACAATGAGTACCATTAATTTAATTTATAAAACCTTAAAATTATAAGATATTCAACGTGTAATTATCAATTAAACATTTAAACGTAAATTATTTAAAATAAACGATTAATTACATTATTTTTATAATCTTATTTTAAATAATAATTAAATCAGACATTAACCCCTAAATTAAAAAATTTCTAATTATTTTATTTTGACACGACGATAGTAGCGGTGGTGGCGACGGTGGTAGCAGTAACGACGACAGTAACAACAGTGGCAACGATGACAGTGATGGCGGTAACAATAACGACGACATCAGCGATGATGACTTAAAAAAAGAATATAAGTTTTTTAATTTAGAGATTAATATTTTGATCTAATTATTATTTAAAATAAGACTATAAAAATAATATAATAAATATTTTATTTAAAAATTTACGTTTAGATTTTAACTAATTTATAATTATATGTTGAATATTTTATAATTTTAAATTTTATAAATTAAATTAATAGTACTCATCATTAATGATACTAATCGGCGTTCGTCAAGCGTGGCAGAATCATCTTATAATATAAATATACGTGTGTGTGTGTATATATATATATATATATATATGATATTTTATTATTATTACATTCAGAGGATAAAATATATTAAAATTATAAAAATAAGAAAAAATCAAAAGGGGTTAATGCAATTAATACATCGATTTACTCTTACAGCCGACACCTCTTACAGTGGACACCTCCTACACCCCATTGTTAAAGACTTATTCTACATGCGACACTTAAACACTTATTTTAGTTCTAAGACCGACTAAAACCTTTAAAATATATATACGATAGAAACTAAATGAAGTAGAGAAAGAAAAACAATATACTTCAAATAAAAAATAAATAAAAAACTTTGATATTCATATTTAAATAAAGTTTTATTAACTTTAGAGAATACTTTATAAAGTTTAATTTAATTAAATTGAGTTAAAAAATTTAAGTTATTTAAAGAGTTAAAAAAATTCTAAATTATTTGAATTAACAAGTCATATTTTACAACTCTAATTTAACTTGAAAATTTTTTGAGTCGAGTAGAGTTATTCAAGTTTCTATGCTAATTTTATTATAATTATTTATGGTATTATGGTAAAGATTAGTTCTAACTTTCTCTACTTTTTCTAAACATATAAGATATATATATATATATATATCATATTCTTTCCACTAAGCCTGTAAATGAACCGAACGAACATGAACGAGGGTATGTTCATGTTCGTTCGTTTAACTTTAATCGAACACAACGAACGAACACTAAACAACTAAACGAACGATTTATTATTCATGTGTGTTCATTAAGAAACAGTGTTCGTGTTTGTTCATGTTGTTTGTTAATATGATAACGAACACAAATGAATGAACGAACATAAACAAACAAAAATATAAAATTATTTGGATTATATTTGAGAAGAGTTTTTTTCCTTTCCTTTGATTCGAGTATTTTTGTTTGGGTTTAAAATTAACTGAGCTTTAAAATATTAATGGGTTTAAGGTTAAAATTTATTAGTTCTTAATATTTCAAACGAGCATGCAGATTGGGCTGAACGAACATAAACAAACGAAATTAAACGAAACAAAAATAAAATAATATAAACGGACATAAATGAACGAACATAAACTAACGAATTATCAAACATTTACGAACATAAATAAACGAAGTGCCCTTTGTTCATTTAATTAAACAAACATAAAATTTTGTTCATGTTCGTTCTTTTAACAAATAAACGAACTTCCGCCGAACGATATGCTAAATGTTCGGTCGTTTACAGGCCTACTTATCACATTATAATGTTATTTATATATCAAAAAATATAAAATTATAAAATATATTCATAATTGTCGCAACCACCTTTCGGGTGGGCCCAAAATTTGGCTTCGACTTAAATAAAATATTGGAGTCGCCACCGATCGTTTATTTTTCGTAAAAAATTTGGTTGATCAGATATCATCTTACCTGATCTGCGTTTTACCAGAAATATGTCGGATTCGGGAGTCGATTACAGTCAATGAATGATTAGCACCCTTGAACATCCCTTTCGGTACCATTTAATTTGTCGGTTGTCTTAATTGCGAAAATTAAAATTAAAATTTAGAGATTCGATTATAATAATTGACCTTTTTATCAATTAAAATTATCCATAAAAATCATAAAAAAAAGTAAAAAAATTAAACTAAGAAAAACAAAGAGTTATTATTAAGATCAAAATGTATAAAATAAATAAATAAATAAAAGGGAATGAAAGAGAATTTATAAAATAATAATAATAATAAATTAGAAATAATTAAAATTCACGGATCGAATTAATTCTAGTAATGAGCTGCAAGAGAAAAACAAAAACTTAAGGGATTAAATAGCAAAAGAAAAAAAATTAAAGTACTAAAATAGCATAAATAAAAATTAAAGGATTAAAGTAGAAAGATCTAATAATCAATATGAACAAATAAGATCTTCAACAATCAATTTAAAATAAATACAGGGGCCTAAATTGTAATAAAATCTAATTATATAGGTTAAAGTGCAATAAAACAAAAGATGGTAACTAAACAAAAATAAACATGGATCGAAATGTAAGGAAATAAAATAATCTAGGCTAAATCAAAAACTAATAGTGATTAAAATAAAGGAAATGAAAGCTATAGGTATAAATCATTGCAAAATATAATATATTGGTGATCGAATTGAAAATAATGAAAATAAAGTGCCTAAAATAAAATAAAATAAAACGTGGAGGTTCGGTGACTAGAATGTAAAAACAAGGTAATATTAGAGGACGTAAACGTGATTAACCTCACAAGTTTGGTGACTGATTTTTAAAAAATGCGATAATGGAGTGGCTTAAACATAAATAGTTCAAAATTTTAAGAGACTAACATAAAAGATGACAAGAAATTAAAGGGCCCCTGTGTGAGGTTAACTCAAACTTAAAATGAAATCATTTTTTACTTCCCCCAATTCCGGAACGCGTGAACCACTTTCCCTTCCCCTTTATCTTAATTATGTGCAATGAACTCTCACATTTTCTTAGTTTTTCTTCCTCCTCTCACAACACTCATCGCCGCTCACGGTGGAGCCATAATCCGCGCCACCTCGATAAGTTTCTAACCCATTTTCATATATATATATTTGAAAGCATTGAATATAAACGACAAAAAAAAAAAACTATAAACTAAAATCTACTACCTTAATTGCATTTCAATAACTAAACTAATAAACCGAAAATGAAATCAAATTAGAAAATACCTCTTTGCTTTGAAACAAATTCGGTTCTGTTTTTGATTCCTGAAGAATTCTTTTTTTTTTCTGTATTTTTTTTGCTCGTTCTTTGCTGAAAAACCGAGAGGAACTCCCCCCTTTCCTTACATTTTCATTCGGCTATTTATAACCCTTATTTTACATAGCTTTAAATAAAAAAATAGCAACTTGATGTGACCATGCTTTAGATCAGATTTCACATGCATTTTTATCCTTGTGAGTTGGCAGGAAACATGCATTAGTGGAAGCTTGGTTTAATGCTGGGATGAGGACAAAATCTGTGGTCTACAATAATATTATATTTTTCTTTATTTTGAGAGTAAAATATTATTGAAAGTATAAAAGAATCAAGGAATTGATGGGAAGAAAGAATCTCAAAACAATTGCAATCAAAATACTAAATTAAGTAAAATACAATATTAAGAGTCTAAATAGAGAGAGAGAGCATATTTTTAGTAAAAAAATAAGAATTGAAGTACATATGTGTTCTTTATTGGTTTATGAGCATGTCGTTCAAATTTGATAAAAAGTGACTTAAAATAAAAGATAAATTGAAGAAATAAGAAAATTATGAAAAATTGAGGGATTAAATTAAAAAATAAAAAACTTGTTATCAAAAGAGGAATTGAGAGTAGATATATATTCTACAATGGTTTAGGAGCATGTGAATCAAATTTGGTTAAAAATGAACTTAAAATGGAGGAATCAAAGGAATAATGAAATTAATGACTTAATTGTAAAATTGCCAAAATACATTGTCAAATTCTCGATTTTTCGAGTAATTTGAAATTTCCAAATTTCAACTCGAATTCGAAAATAGAATTAATAATTTGAGTTGACTCGAATAATTCAAAATTAAAAAAAAATGAGTGGAGTGTATGTACAGAGTCAAAGAGTGCATACCATAAACCTTCATGATTTCCAGAAGTGGCAAGCTGTTCTTATTGACATTGAACACAAATGAAAGCTGCATTAATTTTAAATTTTAATGTTATTAAATGATTATACAGATGACTGGAATCGACATTGTCATTGATTTTTTGAAGAATCATGTTACAATCTTCTGGAAAGTATCAAATGTGTTTCCTGTTTCTGACAGTGCATTCAACAGGTCGGCCCTGAGGGAATCGTTTTGCGTCTTTGCATTAATTGTAAACCATGTAATTCTTTTGCACCCATGTCATTACTTTCTGACTGGAAGAATCCATCTCCTGCGAAAACCAGGCACTGTTATTCGACGAATTCGAAGGGCAGGAAGAATCTCCATTAGACCAGACACAAGCATTAGCAGTGAAGTTCCTGAAAGACGCTGTGAAAGGTGCCTGGTTTCAATCGGTCTTCACTTGGCCTCCTCTCGTGGCCCAATCATCCGCATTCCATAGGCTACAATACATTCTCATGGCTTGGTTTTTCGGGTACTGAACACCAGCTTGTTCCAGGTTTTTTAACTCTCTAATCGGTCTACCATCTACATAGAAACTGGAACAAATATTTGTGCCAACGTTGAGAAAAGAGTTGCAAGAACGAGATGACAAGAATGGATGTTGATAAATCTTTATATATACTTACAGAACGTGTCCGGGATTCCAGAGAATCGAGTAAGTGTGGAAATCAGCAGTGGGGTCGAACCACGGGTAGAATCGTTGCTCCCTGTCACCTTTGCCTTTCGTCTAAACATTAGTGTGAACGATGTACGGATCACCACTCAGGTTCCCCAAGAATTCGAAATCGATCTTATCCCAAGACGATCCTTGTGATTTTAACTGCAGCAAACGAGCAGAAAACCGTCTGTAATTAACGAATTCGTACAAAAAAACAAACTTTCGAATGTACTATATAATCAATTATATATAAAGTTACTTACGTCGTAGGCAGTGCCTGGCAGAGCTGCCAGGCACAAGTTTCAGTTGCATATAGAACTTCCCGTACAGAAATTCATTCTTGGATTGGAAGCCTGAGCCAGAGGCTTTATCGAGGGAGAGAGTAAGAAGCTGGCCATCGTTGAGGATTTTTGCACTACCATCTCCCCATGTGACATGGACATCCCGGTTAAAGTTGCCCGCAGAAGCAACCATTAAAGTTTGAACCACGAGAGCACCAAGGAGAAGCATTTGTAGAGCGTTTGGAAGAGTGGAAACTGTATCCGTTGGCTGTAGTTTAGACTTTAGGGAATTGATTTAAGATTGAATTGTTACACTATGAAAGATTTGAGGTTGTGGTTATTTATTGGAGCGTAGGGAATGTTTATTGGATATTGTAAAATTGGTTGTTGGAATGATCTACGAATTGGACAGCTGGATGGCATAAACAAGCACAATATTATAACAGAGTCCAAATGGAAGGGGTGTTCTAGGACCTATAATGTATAAGATTAGCTGCTTCCCAGGTTGTAAATGTATGAGTCATCCTACCCAGAAATAAGCGCGTGTTGGGTGTTCTAGGTATATGATAGACTCATATACTTGGGGACGATCAAGGGTTGGGTCCAATCAGATTTTTAGCATATTTGAATTTGATTAAAATATTATGTTTTTCCATTAGTAAAATTAGCGCAATAACAATGATGCCAAAAATATTTTAAAATATACCGTAAGTAGAAATTTATTTTAGATATATAATATTTATTACATTGTTTTACAATTCATCATATTTACGTGATGTGTTTCAATTATAAATTATTTTATTAAAATTTATCGCGTGAGCATGATAAATTGTCGAGTTTCAATAAAATATGATTTTTTTATTAAAACTTATCATGTTTCTTTGACAAATTCTAATAAAAGAATATATTTTATTGAAACTCATCATACTCATACCCACGTGATGTGATAGATCTCAAAATATATTTGAAGGTACCAATTTCGCTAATTTATTATTTTGCCTGTATTATTTACTTGATTTCATCCTTTCTATTAGTATTTGATTCAAATTTAAAAATATTTTATCTAATTTTATTTTCAATTTATCTTCTCATGTTTCTTCTTGTTTTCTGTCAAATATATTTCAATTAATTTTTTTAGCTGAAATCTGATTCCCTGTAACTGAATAAATGAATTAAATGATTAGGTATATCCTTTAATTTTATCAGTTTATTCCAGAATTAACCGTAAAAATTAGAGATCGTAATCTCTCATAAATGTATATCCTTTCAAAACATATGCATTATTCATTGTACCAAAACGAATCAGTCTTTTATAACTGAAGTCCAAATATGTTAAGAGTGAAGTAAACAAATAGTCTCTCGATTATAGGAATTGTTTTATTGAGTATTTCTATTATTAAAAGTAGTAAAATAGTTTTCTGACTAAGGATGTTGTTGAGTCTGCAGACTATTAAAAGTTACAAAATGACCGTTTGATTATTCATATGTTTCAAACTCATATTTTTTCATTAAAATTTGGCAATCATCTAAGTTGGATATTAACTTATTGACTAATATATGATAAAATTTGATCCAATAAATTGTATTTCGTGGATTGACTTTCCGTTTACATTATATCACCAATCTAGTGCTTGAAATACAACCGTGTTACCAATAGACATCGTTAAGATGATTTTATCATATCTTAGTCAACAAGTTAATATCTTTTTCCTGAAAAAGTACGAGTTTTGAACAAATGATTAATAATGTGATAATAATATAACTTTTAACAGTGAAGAGACTCAATAAAATAACATTTCATAGTTAAAAATTATTTTAAAATTTAACAAAATAATATTTTATAGTTAGAGACGATTTGAATACTTTACATATATATATATATATATATATATATATATATATATTAAATAATATATATTTATACGTTAAAAGTTGTAATAACCTGTCCCAATTTTCAACCTTCCCGAAATACCCTTTTCTCCGGTGCCTATTGTTTCTGGCAAATTATATAAAAAAAAACCTACCGAGGAAATTAAAAGGAAAAAAAATCAATTTGGGTCATTTTGGATTCTCCTGAGTTCCAAGAAAATAAAATAAAAAATTAAAGGTTTTTACAAGCTTTGGTTTTCTTGGAAACCAAACAAAATTTTTTTGAAGCATTGTTTTAATAATTTCTAAAATGAAAATTGAATCCTAAAAAAAAAAAAAACAACTGAACTCCGCCATTGTATTCAATCCTCTTTACACTACCAAGTACTACGAGGGAAACCCCCCCTAATTTTCCTTTACTTTCCCTATAAGTTTCTATATTTACACAAAAAGATCTCCCGAAAAGAAACGACGTCGTTCTAATCTACTACAAATCCAGAAAACAGTCGTCGGATAAAGAACGGAGGAGATCCTGGAGGTCACGTGACTCGGCCCCGAGCCTCAACGCTTCCATAACACGTTCAAAAATCAGCACGTGACACGGAATATGAAGTACCCCTTTCTGGTTATATCCATTGGCCGACTTGTTGAGCAAGCCAACGAAAACCGGATGGTTGAGCAACTCCGCGTTCACCACGAACCGTTCCATCTCTTCCCCGACGTATACCGGCACGTGGCCCTCGAGTACCGACCGGCGCAAATGCTTTTTCAAAGAAGCGACCGCGACACGGAAAGATACGGACCGGAGTCTGACCGCGGTGCGATGGCGCATGGAGGCGGTATCCGAACGGATAAGTATGTACTGCTCGGAAGTGTCGGCGAAACGGGTGAAACGGCGGATGAGTTGCTTCATAGGGTAATCAATGAAAATTAAAGAGAAAGAAACGAAGAGAAGAAACGAGAAGTCGTCGGGTTTAAGCAATTGTCAGTTTGTAATCGTCGTCGGAATCTGGAAATATTTCTGTTTGCTTGGAGAGAAGATATGAGATTAGAAGCGAGAGGAGAATTGGGAATATATAAGACAGAGGGGGGGAGGTAATTAAAGATAGAATTTTCAAATGAAGAGAGGAGAATGGTCGAAGCTACCACATAAAATTAATGAACAAAACAAAACAATATGGAAAAAAAGAGAGAGAGACAAGCTTTAGTCCAAAGCTTGACAATTAATTGATTTGAAAACAAATAGGAGTCCAGCCGTACATGTCCCATGCTACGGACATAAGTATTATAATAATTGTGTAATAGAATTGAAAATTTTAGTCAATATGTGTGCAACAATTTCTTTATTCACCTTAGCCCACAAATTTGCAAATGTTGACCGACTCAAGCTTGAGATTAGGGCAAGATCGGTGCCCTTCCACCTGCTCCGCTACCACCATTTCTTTCTAGAATTTTGCTTTTATAATTGTGTTGTCGAAATCAAGAGAGACTTCACTCCCTTTGTTTTTTGAATTAATCACTTCTACATCCTCTATTCATCGTTAATTCAAATCGAGTGTTACAAAGACTCATTTAGGATAATCCTCTTAACTTAGAAAAGAACAAACATGAGACACAAATTTTACAGATTTTGATCGGATTTTTAAAAAAAAAATCAAGTTTCGATCAAGTCGGGTTTGGTTTTCTTAAAGTTATGTTCGGGGAGGATCCAATTCAGGTTTAGGATAAAAAAATACCCGACCTGACCCGACCGGAAAAAATTATAATTTTACCTTATATATTTAGGGATAATTGTAATAATACACCTTTGTATATTGTTTCCTTTCAATTAAATACATATTTTTATTGAATAAAAATAATATTTTTATTGAATAAAAATAATATTTTTATTGAATATATCATTTCGGGTCAGATAGAGTTCAAATTTTATCTCAAAAAATTGGGTTGGGTTCAGGTCAAGTGGAAGGGGTATAGTTTTCGGGTCGGGTGAATGATTTACATTTTTTGAGTCAGATCGGATGGATTGAAAAATCCGACTTGATCTGACCCATGCCCATCCCTAAACCAAATTTACTCTATATAAAAATCATCATAATTCAAACATTTGACCTTATTTAAAGAGACTAGTACCTCATCCCACTAAATCAACTCATTATTGTTGTTGATGCTTCACTTTGTTTTTATTTCATTAGACCTTTCTAACAATTTTATGTCAAGTTGTACCATTCATGCCGCGATACCACAACTACCAAAATGATAAGTTTCAAACCTCATGAAATTCTAGACTAATGCTTCACTTGGATTCCTTTTAAGATATTTTTTTATATTTATTTTACGAAATATAATTCAAATTTATAACTAATGTTTGTAACGTTTCCTTAAAAATGTTGAATTGGAATTCTCTCATTAAAATGTAATGTGCCTTGTGATCACACTCTACTCATTAGTCTTTATTTTATTTTATACCATGTTTACATTATATTTAACCTTTGAACCCCAGTTATATTAAGACTCAATTAATATGTTAAGATTTTTTTTGCTATGATACATTAATTTGCACAATTTCTTTTAGGCTCAACAACGAAAAACTTACTCCGACTCTTAAAATTTGTAAATTTTTTTCTCAAGTTATGACTTTTTAATTACAAGGGAAAGATGTGTTTGTCATATGAACTATTTGATCCCACCTAACATATGAAAAGTTTTTATTGAAATTTGATTATTTGAAGTGATAGAAAGCCAAGAAGAGTTGTTGGGTTAACAAGTAGGGATTGAAGTTGGTGTGTAAGTAAAGAATACCTGAAGAATTGAAGTTTGATTAACAATGAAATAGCAATCTATAGGACCTTACGATTAACCTTAGGGTGCGTTTGGTTCACGGAATGTAAGATTACCAGTGGGAATAGAAGATACCAGGGAATAGGATTACTGGGAATGTTGTATTTTGTGTTTGGTTGGTTTAGCAGGAATATAAGATTACTGTGTTTGTTTAAAGGAATAAAAGATTATTGAAATGTATATTTGACTAAATTGTCCTTATTATATATTTGTATAATATTACAAATTGTAAAATTTATATATTTTCTTTAAAAAATTAAATTCATAATATATAATTTTTTTACAAAATAAAAAATATAAAAAAGGTTTAATGAAAGGGTAAAAAAAAATTTAACCCCTGAACTTCATATAAAATTTTAATTATAGACTTTTTTTTGTAAATCTAAAATAATTTAAGGATAAATTTGTAATTTAACCTTCGTAGAATTTTTATTATTCAATGATAGAAGAAGGATATTTTTGAAAAAAAATAAAAAATTAAGGGTATTTTAGTCCAAAACGCCGGTAATGTTACAATACCTAAGTGAAGGGACGTAATGACATTCCCGGTAATATACCCCAAAAAATCTACTATTGGTAATAAAACATTACCGGAAATGAGATTCCTGGCCAACCAAACATGAGAATGTGGGATTCTCATCCTATGGGAATCCCACAATCCTTGAACCAAACACCCCCTGAGGGTCTGGCCTATAAGGCTATCTCTCAATAATATTTTTGAATTAATTGCACCGTACGTCCTCAAACTATAACTCTTATTTTAAATTAATCCTTAAACTTTTGAATATTTTAATTTTATCGCTAAACTATGACTCTCGTTCTAAATCAATCCTTAAAGTTTTGAACATTCTAATTTCATCCATAAACTATATTCCTCTTTCTAAATTAGCCCTCAAACTTTTGAATATTCCCATTTCATCCCCAGTTTCATCCAAATATGTAATTAATTTCAAGCATAGGTTAACCCAAGTTTATTATTTTTTCAAACAAACTATATATAACTTGGCCTAATGATTCTATTAACAAGGGATTCAATTAGTATATATGTATAGTTTGGGATGAAGTCAAAATGTTAAAAAAGTTTAGGGGTCAATTTAGGATAAAGGTTATAGTTTGGGGATGAAATTGAAATGTTCAAAAGTCTGAGGATTAATTTAGGATGGTAGTCATAGTTAGGGATGAAATTAGAATATTTAAAAGTTTAGGGATCAATTTAAAATAAAAAATATACTTTGAGGACATATAATGCAATTACTTCTAATATTCTTATAAGATTTAAATTTGATTTCTTATCAATTCATTAATTCACCGACTAATTAAGGATGCTCATATTTATCTCATATTATTTGAGTTTGAATCTCGACATTTATCTTGAAAATATATATTTTTTTAATATAATATATTTTACCATCATCTAATATTTGTTGATTATATATATATTGATACATGCACAATATATTTTCTTAAATATATAGTCGTGGAAGTTGGAGTTAAAATGACCCAAACTTTCCAATAAGGAATAGTGGTAGAGGAGATGTGAAATTTGAAATTTGTTTAGGTTAACACATTAGGTTTGAACTTTAGGATGACGACAATTTTAGGAAGGACATTTAAGATGAAACTTTAGAAATAAAATTTTAGCTGCATCTTATAATTGGAGTTAAAAATTACATCTGTTTAAAATATAGTCATAGTCGGTCGTCAATATTCAAGGCCGGAGCCCAACGATTTTATTAATTATAATATATTAAAATCCTAACGTGTTATTGAAATTATGAATGAACATTCGATCGAGTTGAGTTAAAAAACTTTAAGGTATTTGAATTGATGAATTCTATTTTATAACTCAAGTTTTATTTTATTTCTTTTAATCGATTCAAATTATTCGTGTTTTTGTTTAAGTTTAATTATAAATATTTATAATATTACAATACTATTTTATTCTAATTTAAAAGTTGTTATATAATCATGTACAATACAATATAAAAATATTACACTCTGCAACTAATTAAAGTGAGATGATACAGTACATTAGAAAGAAAAAAACAGTGATCAGACAACATATTTTTAGAATTTTCTTAGTACAATACAAACACACCAATTACATTTATTTTTATTATTGAAGTTATCCAATAGATTCGACCCGACAACATATGAATATAGATTAAAGAGCGATAATAACACATACGGCTTGTATGAAAGTGAGGACAAGGAGCGCAATAGAAGCAACCGGAGCGACACTTCTCCACAAAGATGAAAAGTAGTGTAGTCTGAGCTTTGAACTGAATTGTGAGCATTGAGGTCCCTGAAAGTCTCCGAGTAATGGTTATTATCCTTGGGAGGAATATGTTTGCAGAGGTTGTTGAATAACTTTACCACTGCCGTGTGGTTTTCCAGCCGGTTGATGATAATTCTTTTCTGAACAAGTAAATCCACATCAGTAGATCTGATGAGATATTCCATTAGAAAAACGTAGTCACAAACGTGGGTTTCTTTTGGATAATAGCTCTGCTCCCACCCCATTATGTTTCGGAAAAATGGTTCAGTCCACTCATCTACTTGCGAGCTTACCATTAGTTTTGTTAAATTTTATGTCAAGCAAGCATTAGCTTGAGCTCTCTCTAAACTTCACGCCCGTTCCACACAGTAGAGTTGCACTGTATAAATATTTAGTTATTTACCTGGACCCGACCTGATTCTACATCTGAGTTGTCCTCTGTCGTTTGGCATTTAAGCAAACAACGAAGACCATATAAAACCAAGGCAAGCTTTGATCCATTTGAACAAGGCTTTCCAGCTAAAGGATTTGCTATTGCTTCCAGGGCTGTCAAATGAATATTGTAGCTGAAGCAAATCAGTAAAATGCTTAGCACCCTCCAGCTTGGCTATAAAATCAACACGAGGTTGGTTTGGTTTAAATAAATCAGTGATGGATATGTTTTAGTTGAAATAATGGCGGAAGAAATGGCAGCTGAGATGAATAAACGAAGGGTGATCGGGTTTATTAATAAAGGCAAGCTCGTATATTTGTTTAAGAATAAACAAGGGAAGTTGATTGTGAGCCAAGAGCAAGTCTCGTCTGACATTATGCGTCTTCCCGAAGCTATCCAATGATACTTGTGTAAAGACAATAGCACCAATGATGACGAATAAATTAAAATTTAGAGCCTTAATTTAATATTTTTGTATATATATTTTTAATAATAAAAAAGAGGCTTTGAGGGTAGTGGCTCCCGAGACATAAGGTGGCTCCGTCCCTGTTAGTAACTATTACTTGCTTGATTTCATCCATAAATCTATTTTCTTTCATTTGATTTTTAGTTTTCTTTTTTAGATTAATTTAGGGTGATTATAGGTGGTAATATCTATTTTAAAGCCTCTCAATTTTTCATAATAAAAGCTCAAATATCTTGTAGTCGTTAATACTTAAATTCGATACTTCTAAAGATAACAATTATCTCTTTAATATTTTAGTTATATTAAGATTATGTTCACTCATATTAATAAAAAGTAGTCAATTTTATTTCAATAAAAAAGTTTCATATTTTTAATACATTTATAAGTTTTTTTTTTAACTTTTTAGTTTTAATAATTTATCATTTTGTAATTTTTCCTAAATTTTACTATTATTTTTGAAAAAACTTTTAATTGTATTTTTATTAAAATGACAGTATACGGGCACCGTGTTCACCACAAACATAAAATAAAATAAATAAAGGCATTGTGATTCACCCACAAATATAAAATAATAATACATAAAACAACCAATAAATGACAGTATACGAGTAATTTTCGTGAAGGTTCAGTATATACAATAAATATGTTTTACTCACTCTATAATATAATTTGAGATTTCAACTCTTGATTTAGTCAAGAAGTTGGCTAATTCTACAACAAGTTATAAATAATTTAGGGTAAATTACTTTAAATATCACTCACATTTAAGCTAGGACTCGTTTTATCACTAACATTTTAATTTTATTAATTTTAGCATTAACGTTTACTTTTAAGTACAATTATACCACTCCACCGTTAATGATCTAATAGGATGATGACATGACAGTCGTGCGCTGTGACGCTGGTACCTCACCAAAACGAGATTATTTTGACTTGACTGTGTTTGGTGCTAAAAACTCAAAACGACGTACTTTTGTTTCGAGAAAATTTAGTAGATAATGCAAACGAAGGGGAGTTGAACTCAAGACCCTTTGAATTAAAGGCTAGGCTAACTTAACTAGGGCTGTAAATGAGACGAGACAGATCGCGAGCTACTCGAGATCGACTCGATCTTGACTCGATAAATACTCGGATCGAACGGACTCGACTCGAGCTCGAACTCGACTCGAGTTCTTAACAAGCCATAACGAGCTACTCGATACTTGACTCGAAAAGCTCGTGAGCAGCTCGAAAAAAATGTTATATTATAATTTTAGATTTTTTAAAATTACATTATTAAAATATATTAAAAATACAATATTGATGAATAAATATTCTTGAATTGAAAATTGTTAAAAATTATTTTGAATAATTTTTTTATATATATTTTAAATTAATAAAAAAATTATTTATCTAATGACAAATATTTAATATATTTGTAATAACTAATTTTTTAAATTATTATTATATTTTGAGGTTTCGAGTTCAAATATCATAAATATCAAGGGTTTGAGCATTTAATATAAATATAATATATTGTGCTTACCTCATAACTAATTTTTATTTGATAATAAATATAATATAATAAAAAAATATGATTCAATTTAAATATTAATAATTTAAAAAATATATATCAAAACAAGTATACTCTCTATCCTTTCACTAAGCCATCACATTCCTTTCACTAAGACATATATGCACATTGAATGTGAATTTACAGTTGTCCTAATCTACTGTTTGAAATTTGGATGACCAAAAAGATCTTAAAATGCTAAAAGGAAGGCTTTGCCGCTAAGTTTTAGCATGCTCACACCAGTGGCCTAGCAACAAAGTAACAAACTACATACTGTCGGTGTTCGGCAAATAAATCAGAAATGAAAAAAGTAAATAACTGCAAGGCTTCTTCGATCATGATATCATGTATTTGAAATTTTGTTAAACTGACTTAATTAGACTTATAAGAATTTACAAATATAGAAAACAACTTGATGGTTCACAACTAAACTTGAATACAAATATAAAATGATGGAAAAAGAAGGCTCACTAGAAGTTTCATCCTACAGGCTAATGAGTCATCATAAAAATATATAAGAGAAACTTACTTCCCACTTTCCAGAATTGAATTACCATATAAACAAATAGCAAAATTGCCATCAACTCCACTCAACCCATTGCAGTTCGTCATCTACAGCTGCATTAAGCCATATCATTGAATTGATAGTTTCATATATTAATTAGGCTACAAGTTTTTGATGAATTCCATTCTGAGGTGATAATGCCTCACCCAGAACATAAACTATACATGAGAATCCTAATAAAATGATTAAACAAATCATTTCATTTTCATTAAACCCTAAACCCTAAATCCTAAATTATAAAACCATAAACCTTAAGCCTTAAACCTAAGCCTTAAACATCAAATCCTAAACCTTAAACCCTAAGGCCTAAAACATGAACCTTAAACCTAAATGTAAACTTAAAACACTAAACTATAAACTATAAACTATAAACCCCAAACCCCAAACCCTAAATTATAAACTATAAACCTTAAACCCTAAATACTAAACCTTGAACATAAATTTTAAATCATAAAACCTTAAACCCTAAATCCCTAAACTATAAACTATAAATACTAAACCCTAAATAATGATTAAATTCAAAATATTGAACAATTGAAAGTTGAAATTAAAGCTAAATGATAAAATTAATAAACAATAAGAGACTTGTTTTACAATAATATATATCAATAATTATATATATTTGATTTGACTCATATCTTAAACCAAATTAACCTGAAGATCTAAATTTTAGCCATAATAAAAAACTAGTCGATTTGTTATTGACACGACCTGAAAATTTATCGATTTGATATTAACCTAACTCAATATTTGATTAGACCTAAACAAACTTACTATAAACTTGAATTAAATAAAAAATGAATTCGCTTTGACATCAATTGAATCGGATATAATTTAGATCCAAAATAACTTTATTCAAACTTGATTCAAACAATCTGATTAGTACCTAAATTCAGTTTCATATTTGCAATCACATAAAATAAATTCCCGTGTCACATTACAAAATTAAAAAATATAACAATAAACCAAAACTACAAGATTTTAAAATTTGAAATTTAATAAAAAAACAAAACAAATTATTCTCTCGGATTAATATAAGGAATTATTCCCAATGACAACATTCTCTTGAACCTCATTCCAACGTTGGAAGCAAACAAGCAAGAAAACCTTAAATCCCGAGCTATTTCTGACAAGCTATATAAACACATTATTTTGGGGAATTTATTTTAATAAAAAAATCAAAATGGAACTTGCTTTAAGTACTTCCAAAATATTTGTCGAGCATGCCATGTATTTTCCTATTATTATTATTATTATCATCAAAATGTGAGTTGTTTCTTTGTACATTTATCAACGTGTAAACGAGCTCCATCACCCCAAAAAAAATCAATTAATAATTGATTATTGTTGAGCTGTCCAAGAACATGCTAGGGCCATTGTTATGGTCGTGTTGGGAACTGATAAAAGAGTTTATTTTTTCTATTGACGCCTTTGTCGGTTCCTCAGGTTTGCCCATTTCCCTTTCGTTTTCATTATGACCCGTCTGGTTTTTTTTATTGCAATTTCGAATTTTCATTTTCAATAGTTAATATGCTAATCGTTTTAAGATCAGCTAGAAGAAGATACAAATGTTCATTAGAAACCCCACTCTACCGTGCATTCAAAACTGAGGAATCGAAGCATTCCATCCCCATTGTTCGTCTAAATGCTTGCGTCTGTGTGTTGGCGAACTTTGACTATACTTTCATGTCCCGGCTTCCACGACCGAATAGTACATTTCCCCTCTGGTGAGTTTGTTTATGAGTTTATGAGCTTGTTTATCTTTAAATAAATAGTACCTTTCCCCTCTGGTGTGTTGGTAACATGAAAGAGAGGTTTGACAAGTATTGGGGTGAATGCAATTTGTTAATGGCAATAGCTTCAGTATTAGATCCTAGATTGAAAATGAGGGTTGTAGAAATTGCCTTTCCCAAAATGTTTCCATCACATTTAGTTAGGGAGAACATTAGTAAGGTCAAAGACATCATGTATCAACTTTTTGATGATATTTGACGATGTATTCTTCATCTTGTAATGTGGAAGAAAGTGAAAAACATGCATTTTCTATGGATGTTCATGGAGGTGATGTTACATCTAGTGGTTTGTATGAGCTTTTGCAAGACGTTTTTAATGGAGAAACATCTGTACGCGTGTGAAGTATGAACTTGATTCATATTTGGATGAGGGGTGCATCTTTAGTCAAGATGCGAAATTTGATGTCATTGCTTGGTTGAAGGAGAAGTCAAACAAATTTCGCATTTTATCTAGGATGGCAGTAAATGTATTGGCTGTTCCTATTACTACTGTGGCTTCTGAAGCCACATTTAGTGTGGAAGTCGTGTAATAGATCCTTATAGGCATTCCCTTACTCCAGAAACAGTTCAAATGTTGATGTGTGCAGGTGATTGGTGTAGATTCCTTCATTGAGTGAAAAGAAAGAATAAGGTAAATGTATTTTCTTATAACAAAGTTTGTTTACTTTTTTTAAATATATGTAGATTTATTTGAGTTTTTAAATTATTGCAGAATGCTGACAAACAACCGAAAGAAATTATTATATCAATACCTTCGAAAGAATCGATACTGTGACAAATTAAAAGTTTAATATTTGAATTTGTTAATCTTGTAATTTTTTACTTCATATTTGTAATGATTTCATGCTTTTTATAGAATAATTTATTATTATTTATTATCTTTTACTCTTTTTTATAGGTTCTATGTATGGAAGCTTGGACATGTTACTGTTATTTTTTTGTGAATTTGAGTTTTATGGTACATAACAGGTAGATTGAAATATTTGTTGTTGGATTTTGTGTTTCTATGGAAGATTTGCCTTTGTATTTTGAGTTTTGAAACACTACTTTTATGGCAAAAGTTGTTGTTTTGCTTTGGGGAGGATTGTAAATAGGTGTCTGATGTAGGCACGTGTTTGATCTTATGTGTTTAGAACCTGTTCTACAACCATAACTACTCTTGTATGCATCCTATAAAGTTTCTGAAATGAGTTTATATTATCATAAAAAAATGTATTGGTGATGGTTGATTAAAGAGAAAATTATTTATATATTTTAAATGTAATATAAGATTTTTGTAGGTTCAAATTCGAGTTCGAGCTTGAATCGAGTTCGAGTTTGAATCGAGTTCGAGCTTGAATCGAGCTCAAATTCGAGCTTGAATCGAGCTCAAAATCGAGCTTCAATCGAGCTCGAGTCTCGAGCTTCAATCGAGCTCCTGATTTTTTTTTTAGTTCGAGCCTTTTCGAGTTCGAGTCGAGTTTCTATATTATCTTTCGAGTTCGAGTCGAGCTTGAAAATTTTAGGTCGCGAGTTTTCGAGTCGAGTCGAGTCTACATTTAAAGTTTTCGAGTTCGAGTCGAGCTCGGCAATACTCGGGCTCTTAACCACTGTACCAACCTAAAATTTTAATATTATCTTACAAACATAATATACATAACATGAGTCAAGCATTCCAAATGTTATTTTTTTTAAAATCCCATAAAATTATTATAATTCCTAAATAACACCAAAAATTCCAAAAAAAACTCTTAAATTCCTAAAAATCCAAAATATTTTCGGGAAACTAAAACAAAATCTTCCAGGAAAACTAGTCATAAAAACAATCTTTACATATAAAAAATAACAATATCAATAATAAAACAACAAATTTCCCTATTGACTAATTTAATAAACCCTAAGATTTAAAAATACAACAGAAATATGACCCCGAAAACCCCAGAAATTTTTAAAATTTTAGAACTTGATTTTTTTAGAATTTTAGGATTTTAGGAGTTTTTTTTTGGAATTTTTGAAATTTAGAGTGTTATTTAGGAATTTTAATAATTTCATGGTTTTTTAGAAAATAACATTTGGAATTTGTGACTAATGTTATGTATATTATATTTGTAGGATTGTGTAAAAATATTAAGTTGGTATAGTGATTAAGCCTTAGACCTTGTTTTTTTTAAGGGTTTTGATTTCAAATTCCTTTGACTCTCTCAAAACAAAACTACATCGTTTTGAGTTTTTTAGCATTAAACATAGTCATGTCAGCAACGTCATGAAGCACGACTGCCACATCATTGTCCCGTTAGATATTAACGACAGAGTGACATAATTGCATTTAAAGGTAAACGTTAGTTCTAAAATTGATAAAATTAAAATGTTAGTCGTATAAACGAAACTGAGCTTAAAAATGAGTGATATTTGAAGTAATTTACCCAATAATTTATATGATTAAAACCAAACATATAAATATTAAATATAAGAGAGTGCCCATACGAAAAGATTGACCCATGGAGTTTTGGGCTAAGTACACTTATCATAGTCTTTGGGCTCCATTTCCTGTGTTCTGCATGTCTTCATACTGATATTTATTTTTCTTCAGTTATTTTTCCAACAAATAACACACTAAGTGTCTATTCAAATAAAATAATAAAAAATACAAAAAATATAATAGAAAAACTAAAATGTAATTTCACGATTTATGATTCACAGAACTACTTAAAAATCAAGCCTAATACAATCAAGTTAGGACTGAAAATATATTTTTTTTTTCACGTGAAGTTCAGTTCGAGTTCAGTCTGATCCAACCTTTGAACATCTCTACATTGGTGAGGAATTTTAGGTATTAATTTATTTGTTTTTATATATAAAAATTATTTTATAGCAAAATTTAATTAATTAATTATTTTTATATCTTGTGTCATGTGATTTAAAATAATCAAAACATTGCCTTCCTCTAATGTCTCATGCAATGTTTACAAATTTTGTATACGATAAATTCGATTTGAATAATTTGATTTGTCAAACTTGAATAGCTTGTTATCTATCTAGTCTCATTTTCAGCAGTGATATGGTCGATTGTCCTGTTACCGGTTGTCTTCGAGCTTCAGCAGTTGAGCATCACATTCCGTTGATGTCTCTTGTTTTGTCCATTTAGGACCAGAAATGGATTCACTCAATTTTTGTTATTTCAGAAGGGGTGCTGTGAGGGGACCAAATGTTTCAACAACGTTGCAGACATGAACTAAAAGTTTGTGTGAAAACTTAAAGAGAATCTGGCTCAAATTCAAATCACATGGAAATGATTACACACAGAACATATGATATAGACTAAAGGGAGATGAGAGCACATATGGTTTGTGTCAGAGTGAGCAAAAGGAGCGCAGTAGCAGCAAGCGTAGCGACACTTTTCCACAAAGATGAAAAGTAGAGTAGTCTGAGCTTTGCCATCCAACCATGACGTCGAACCGAGTTGTAAGCATTGAGGTCCCTAAAAGTCTCCGAGTAACGATTATTCTCCGTCGGGGGAATATGTTTGCAGAGGTCGTTGAACAAAGTCACCACGGCCGTGTGACTCCCCAACTGGTTGATGATAATCCTTTTCCGAACAAGTAAGTCCACGTCATCACTAGATTTTATGAGATATTCCATTAGAAAAACATAGTCACAGACGTGGGTTTCTTCCGGATAGTAGCTCTGCTCCCACCCCATGATGTTTCGGAAAAATGGTTCCGTTGATTCATCCAATTTCAGTGGAGGAATACTGAGCTCACCATTAGTTTTGTTAAATTTTATGTCCAGCAAGCACCTGCTTGAGCTCACTCTGAACTTCACACCCGCTTCACGCAGTAGAGTTGCACTGTATAAATATTTACCCTGGACTCGACCCGACTCCAGATCTGAATTTTCTTCTGTCTTTTGGCCCGATGGAAACAATGAAGTGTTGGAAGCGTAGATGGGCTCACGATAATTTATAACACTCAGAAAATTTTATTTATACGAAACAAAATATGTTACAACGACACTCTCAATATTACAATACTGCAATACTAGCTGCTGCTAGTTTACAAACTCACCAATATATTTAAAGCTTTGCTAAGCTTCACAATATATCTCTCAAATCTCTTTATTTTTTCACTCCTCAATCGTATTTACGCTCACTCACTTTTTTATTCACGCTCACTACTTCACACCAACTAAAGGCTAAGCACACATATATATAGGTTGTATAACCGACTTATTTGAGGACCTCTGGATGCTTCTCAACTTCTCTCCTTAATTCTTGCTTGACATGTTGCCGTGTGAATTCAAACAATTAAAGAAAAATCTTTGCCGACATATGCATGTGTGGTTTAGTGTACTGCCAAGCATTTCCACTTTGTTTTGTTTACTTGTGAATCTATCTTCATTGCCACGTTGAACTTCTACACAATTCCAAGAGTTTGACTTCTAACACTCCCCCTCAAACTCGACTTTCCATTCCAAGCTTTTCTTTGAGTCGATTGAATATATCTGCTCTCAATGGCTTTGTGAAAATATCTGCTAGTTGATCTTCAGTTCTGCAGTAAATTAGCTCCACATTTTTGTTCTTCACCTGCTCTCGTATAAAGTGATATTTGTATCAATATGCTTGCTTCGGCTATGAGAGACTGGATTCTTGGCAAGGGAAATTGTAGACTTGTTGTCGACATAGATTGTAGTTGGTTCTTCTTGCGCCAAATTTAGCTCGTTCAAAATATTCCTTAACCACATTGCTTGGCAAGTGCACGCTGCTGCGGCTATGTATTCTGCTTCACATGTTGAAAGAGCTACCGTTTGTTGCTTCTTTGATGACTATGAAAATACTGCAGAGCCGATATGAAAGAGATATCCAGTTGTGCTTTTCCGATCGTCTAAGTCTCCCCCATAATCACTATCAGAATAACCAACCAGCTTCGAATTTTCTGAATGCGTGTAGAATAAACCATAACCTGTTGTACCTTTGACATATCTGAGGATTCTTTTTGCTGCACTCCAATGATCTTGTTTCGGATGCTCCATGAATCTGCTTACCAATCCCACAGCGTATATTATGTCTGGTCGTGTAATAGTCAGATACCTTAGACTTCCAACTATGCTTTTGAACAACGTCGGATTCACTTGCTCTCTTGTTGAATTCACACTTAATTTGACTCCTGGTTCTGCTGGAGTGGCTACCGGCTTGCAATCTTCCATTCTGAATTTTCTTAAAATTTCTTCTGCATACTTCTTTTGTGATATAAATATTCCTTCTTGCATTTGCTTCACTTCAACTCCAAGGAAGTATGACATTTCTCCAATATCTGTCATTTCAAATTCTTTAGTCATAGCTTTCTTAAAATCATTGAACATACCTGGATTATTTCCTGTGAAAATCATGTCGTCCACATATAAGCACACGATCATGATATCACCGTCTTCATTTTCTTTGTGTATAAGGCATGCTCGTATGGACTCTTCATGAACCCATTTCTCTGGAAATATTCATCAATCCTTGTGTTCCATGCTCTCGGGGCTTGCTTCAAACCATATAGAGCTTTCTTCAATCGGTAAACTTTGTCTTCATGTCCCTTTTTAATGTATCCAGGTGGTTGCTCAATATAAACTTCTTCTTCTAGGTAGCCATTTAAAAATGCTGACTTCACATCCATTTGATAAATTTTCCATCCTTTTTGTGCTGCGACTGCTGTGAGAAGTCTGATGGTCTCGATCCTTGCTACTGGAGCAAATACTTCATCATAGTCTATTCCTTGTCTTTGTTTATAGCCTTTGACAACTAGCCTCGCTTTGTACTTCTCAACATTTCCTTCTTTATTGGTCTTTGTCTTGTAAACCCATTTTACTCCAATTGGGTTATGGCCTTCTGGTTGTCTTGTTAGCTCCCATGTATCATTTCTTTCTATTGATGCAATTTCTTCATCCATTGCATTCCTCCATTTGTCATCTTCAACCGCTTCTTCGTATGTTATTGGATCACTGTTCACAAGCAAGCAGAAAAGTGAAACATTATTTAGTTCATAATCGTTGTACCTTTCTGGCATTTTTCTCTCTCTTGTGGATCTTCGAAGTTCTGTGGGAGATGCTTCAGGATCTTCTATTATGTTGTTGGCATCGCTGCTGCTGCTTGACGATGATGGTAGATTTTGTCGAGGATCTTGATCATCATCTTGTTCATCTTGATTGATAAGATCACCATCTTTATCTTCAAAAAATAGTCCTTCAACTTTCTTTTCCTCTTCGCTCCATCTCCAATAGTCTGCTTCATCGAACTCGACATCTCTTGAAATTATTATCTTCTTTGTGAGAGGATTATATAATCTGTAAGCTTTGCTTCTTTCATCATAGCCAATGAAAATACATTTTTCTCCTCTGTCATCAAGCTTCTTTCTGGTCTGTTCGGGAACATGGGCATATGCGATGCATCCAAAAATCTTGAGGTGTCCAACTCCTGGTTTCTGTCCACTCCATGCTTCGTTTGGCGTCATATACTTCACGCTTTTTGTTGGACATCGATTCAATAAATAAACTGCACATCGAACTGCTTCAGCCCAGAAATTTCTCGGTAGTTGCTTACCTTTTATCATGCTTCTCGCCATATCCAGGATTGTGCGGTTCTTCCTTTCTGCAACTCCATTTTGTTGTGGCGTGTATCTGGCTGTCAGCTGATGGATGATACCATGCTCTTTGCAGAATTCTTCAAATAACTTTGATGTATATTCGCCTCCTCTATCTGATCTGAGTATCTTCAAATATTGACCGCTTTGTTTTTCCGACATTGCTTTGAATTCTCTCAATTTTTCCAACGCTTCTGACTTTTCTTTCAAGATATAAATCCAACATTTTCTACTAAAATCATCAATGAAAGTTAGGTAGTACCTGTTACCGCCAAGCGATGGTATGTCAAAAGGACCGGCTATATCTGTGTGTACTATCTCCAGTGGTCTTCGGGCACGCCAGGATCTACCAACTTCAAAGCTTTGTCTATGTTGCTTCCCTTTGATGCAAGCCTCACATAATTGATTTGGAGGGTTGATCTCTGGTAGTCCTTTCACCATGCTTGTTTTTGACAACAGCTTCAATCCAGAAAATCCAAGATGTCCATATCTTAGATGCCATAGCCATGAATCATCTTTGATCGCGGTCTTTATGCACATTACTTCTCCTGACTCGATATCAATTGTAAAGAGACGATTTCGAGTCATATCAGCTTGGGCTATCAATTCTCCTTCTTTATTTTTGATGGCGAGCGAGCGATTCTTCATCTGCACTTCATATCCTTTTTCCAGGAGTTGACCAAGACTGATGATATTGCTTTCAAAGCAGGTACATAATAAACATCTGAAATATATTTCTTTTCTCCATTTTTCTGAGTAATCATGACTTTGCCTTTTCCTTTTATTTCTGCGTGCGAGTCATCTCCGAACGTTACTCGTCCATGAACTGTTTCATCTAATTTCACAAACAGTTCCCTTTGACCACACATATGGTTACTGGCACAATTATCAAGATACCAAATATTTTTCTTGAATTCTTCATTTCCTTTATAAGTGAGGAATACGTGAGATTTTTCAATTTTTTCTTCTTCAGCTGCTGCTACGTTATTTCTTTCTTCTTGTTTAGGAGCAGATCTACACTCATAACTATAATGACCATACTTATTGCAATTATAACATTGTACCTGGATTTACTTCCTTGTTGATATCTGCCCCTACCTCGGCCTCTGAATCCTCGTCCACGACCTGATGTTGGATTGCTTTCACTCATTTGATCGGTGCTATGTGATCGACCACCACGTCCACGAGTTCCTCGTCCTCCTCTATATCTTCCACGATAACCACCACGATTTCCTCGTCCTTGTGTGTAGCTGCTGCTAGCTTTTCCTTCGTGACATTCATCTTGCTTTGTAGAGCTTGCTCCAAATTTTCAGAATCCTCATTTTGTTTCATTTTCTGCTCATGGGCTTGAAGTGAACCCACAAGCTCATCAATCGATATCTGAGATAAATCTTTTGATTCTTCGATTGCCACCACCACGTAATCGAATTTTCTTGTTAATGACCGCAAAATTTTTCCATCACTCTAACATCATCGAGTGATTCACCATTTCTTTTCATTTCATTTACGACCGTTTTCACACGGCTAATATAATCATCGATGTTTTCTGTATTTTTCATTTTTAGCATCTCAAACTCAGCACGGAGAGTTTGTAAGCGTACCTTCTTTGCTTTTTCGACACCTTGTAGAGATTTTTGCAAAATCTCCCACGCTTGTTTTGCGGTCTTTGCATCAGAAATTTTTTCAAAGGTAGATTCGTCTACTCCTTGAAAAATAAAGAACAATGCTTTTTTATCTTTTCTCCGGGATTCCTTCAATACCTTCTTTTCTTCATTGGCCAAGGCTGCTTCTGCTGCTGCATTTTCAGGCTCGGTGTAACCATCCTCGATGATATCCCAACAATCTTGGGACCCTAGTAACGCCTTCATTTGAATGCTCCAATTGCCATAATTTGTCTTTGTCAATCTCGGGATTTGAGGTTGAATCATGTGGCCATCTTCTCACCACGTTGAACTCGAACCAAGCTCTGAGGCCACTTGTTGGAAGCGTAGATGGGCTCACGATAATTTATAACACTCAGAAAATTTTATTTATACGAAACAAAATATGTTACAACGACACTCTCAATATTACAATACTGCAATACTAGCTGCTGCTAGTTTACAAACTCACCAATATATTTAAAGCTTTGCTAAGCTTCACAATATATCTCTCAAATCTCTTTATTTTTTCACTCCTCAATCGTATTTACGCTCACTCACTTTTTTATTCACGCTCACTACTTCACACCAACTAAAGGCTAAGCACACATATATATAGGTTGTATAACCGACTTATTTGAGGACCTCTGGATGCTTCTCAACTTCTCTCCTTAATTCTTGCTTGACATGTTGCCGTGTGAATTCAAACAATTAAAGAAAAATCTTTGCCGACATATGCATGTGTGGTTTAGTGTACTGCCAAGCATTTCCACTTTGTTTTGTTTACTTGTGAATCTATCTTCATTTGCCACGTTGAACTTCTACACAATTCCAAGAGTTTGACTTCTAACATGAAGAACATTTGAACATTGGTTTACAGCTAAAGGATTTACTATTGCTTCCAGGGTTTTGAAATGAATGTTGTAGCTGAAGTGTTCTAAGCAAATCAGTAAAATGCTTAGCACCCTCCAGCTTGGCTATAAAATCAACATGAGGTTGGTTTGGTTGAAACAAATCATGGATGGATATGTTTTGGTTGAAGTACTGGTAGAAGAAATTGCAGCTGAGATGAATAAACGAAGGGTGATGATCGGGATTATTACCAAAGGCAAGATCATATATTTGTTTAAGAACAAACAAGGGAAGTTGATTGTGAGCCAAGAACAAGTCTCGTCTGATATCATATATCTTCCCGGGGCTATCGAAGACGAAATCGATTTCCGATTCCGGCTGACCTTCCTTGTGATAGATTCTCAAGAAGAGTTCAATAATGAAGGCTGCATCCGCTAAAACCATCTCTATGAACCACTGGAGGTTGTCGTCACTCGGCGGTATGTTCTGTTGGATTTGGTGTGCCTTAAAATCGCATCTCCGGTAATATGTTTCTTCGTATCGGCTTCGGATTTCGGGTGCGGAGGCTGTGATCAGTTTGCAAAACTCGTTCAAGCTAGCACCGACCCCAGGTCGTTGGAGGAAGGAGGCTAGATATATTCGCTTCTGCAATTCCATGGGCTCTAACAGAGAAGTGTAACAACGAAGGGGGCCGATTATGACGAATAGGGGTCGGTAGGCTGCTTCATTTACTCGACGGAGCAAAGGGTTTACAGAGCGGATTATACAGTGTTGCACAGCGGGACGCTTTGAACTCTTAACGAACTTTAACGTGGATTCAATATCTTTCGCCAGATGGTCTAGATTTTCATCGGAGGTGTTATTTTCTGTTCCAGGCTCATGGTTCTCCATCTGTCAAGTCTATATTTATTTTTTTCACATCAGACAGATAAGAAGACAAACATAATTATTTTTTTTAATTATTATATTCAATTATTGATCGATTAATTTAAATTAAATTTTTTATAGTTTAACAACTCTTCCATAGTTAAGAGTGAAATATAATAAAATAAACTACTCAAACAGTCACTTAATTATGATAGGGATCTAATTTGATTAATGATCTATTAATTTAGTTAATTATGACACTTAGTTATTTAAATGATATAAATCGAGTGATCCTTTATTAACAGTTCACAGAAATATTAACGTGATAATTAAATAAATTTTTATAGTTACACATTTAATCCTCATTACGTATATAATTTATCAATTTATTGAATTATATTAAAATTAAGAATAAATTAATAGATTATATAAATAATTAGGATAAAATATGTAATTATAAAAAAATATTTAACTGTCACATCAATATTTTTTTAATGATTAATTATTGATGATTTAATTGATATTATTTAAATAGTTACCTGACGTAATTAATAATCCTTTTAATTCAATGATCTAAATAAAACCTACTACAATTCAATTAGGTTATCTAGTATAATATCATCCATGGGTGAGAAAAAAAACTTAAGGGTCACCTTTGTCCATGTGGTAAATTAAATTTATCACTTTCGCCTCTATCGTATTTTCGCATTAATTTAACCCTCAAAGTTGTTTAATTGCATTATTCTATACCCTTCCCCCAACTTAAAATCTTAAATTATAAATACTAAGTTAGTGTTTAGAGATAATAGGGTTATAATACTTTAGGGTTTAGGGATTATAATTTAGGGTTTTAAGTTAGGGGTAGAGTTATAGAATGATGCGATTAAGTAACTTTAAGGGCTAACTGATACAAAAATACGATAAAGGCGGAAGTGATAAATTGGATCTACTATAGGGACAAAAGTTACCCTTTTACCGTGAGAAAAATTAGCAATCAATTTAAAGACAAGTCTAGATGAGCTTCTGTTTTCAGCAAATTAATGATGCTGTAAAATTGGTTCCTAGTATAGTTCGGGAATTGCAAGTGAAATTTACATATTGTTCTATTTTATTAATCTAAAACAATTAAAAATGGTTTAAAATTACTGATAAATTAGGTATGCTATACTTCTCAAAAGATAATTTAGATTGAGATTTTAAAAACAATATTATCCGGAGAGAAACATAAACCCCAAGTCCATACCATACAACAGAACTAGGATATATTTAAGAGAAGCCTAAAATATATTTGGCATTTTACTAAGTAAGGACACAACTTCTTATAGGCTCCCATCTCCACTTTTTTATGCTAATTTGGCAATTAACTTTGGAAAGAAATTTAAACAAATTACAAAAGAAGAAAAAGAAAAGGACCAAGATGTAAGAAAACATCACATTATCTTGTAATGTATATGGATCTCTCCTTGTCTATATACGAGGAAGGGAAGGATAAAGTTATGGTTTTTAATTTGTAAATTTCAAGGTTTTTCTGTCAGTGGTTCAGCTAAGCAAATAAATTATTCATGATAAAAGAAGCAAAACCAATCTGAAAAAAATGTAAGAAATCACCGAATACTTGTACAAATTAATCAAAGAGAAGAGAAAAAAAGACAGGACAGAGTTGGTACCTGTTGTTTTGAAGGAGGTCAAACACTAGCTTCTGCACTGTCCGAAGAACACAGATGGACAAAGGGAGAAGACTGAGGGAATAAGAGAGCCAGGTTTCCCTTCCCCGGAATGGCAGGCACATTATATAATGCCAATGGGAAGAAAATATATAATTAATCCATTATCATTTTTAATTTAAAAATAAACAAATATTATAGCCCTGTAGACTAGTTGGTCATAAAATATTAGTAATTAATATCTAATTGACCTGGGTCAATGCCGCTAAGCTGTTTACAAACCAAACCTAATACCCATGAGTAGGAATGGCAACGGGTCGGGTTCGGGTCGGGTTCGGGTCGGGTTTTACTCGTCCCGTCCCTGAACCCAAAATGAATCCTCGTCCACGACCCTGACATGATCCCCAACAGATTTTTTATCGGGGCGCCTCATCGGGGATTTTTTTCCCTTCCCCAAACCCGACCCAAAATATTATACCCAAACCCGAACCCGAAAATATTTTTATATATAATTAATATAAAAAATATAAAATATTATATATATAATTAATATAAAAAATATAAAATATTATATATATATATAATCGGGGCGGGTCGGGGATACCTTGCCCCGAACCCGACCCGAAAAATCCCCGATACCCGACCCGATATCATTCAAACCGACCTGACCCGAACTTGATCGGGTTTCGGGTTTCCCCGTCGGGTTCGGATCATACTGCCATCCCTACCCATGAGAGAAGAAGACAACCTTATACGACCAATTATCAGGTTTAAGCACGAACCAAATGAATTCAGTGATAGAGAAAATAATTATTATTTTTTGAGGTTCTGATTTTGAACACCAGGAATTCTGGGGTTGTGAACGTTTACTGTCAAATATTTGAGAGTCAACTATTTATCTGCGGAGTGGAAAAAAAACTCAATTTATTAAGTCCAGCAAATGAATTAAAAAACTATAAAGTTAAGTGAGAAAAATAAGAGAAATAGTAAATTTTAGTGATTAAGTTTGTAATTTACCCTAGTAATTATTATATCTGATATGCGTCCACCCGTCCACATCATATATTCCGCCTCGTGAAATCAACGGAAGATTCCCGGTAAATAACTCCCCCTTTCCTGCATTATTTTATTGGGTAAAATACAGTTCAACTCATTCAGTTATGTATTTGCTAACGAATGTGTTACTTATTTCTAAAACTTGCAAAAATATCACTGACTCTTAAATATTAGACGAAATAACGATGTGGCCTAATATTATAACAACTTTTAGTCTCCAAAACATATGTTCTATCATTTGGTCCTTATTTGAAAAAGTCAGTAAATTTAACTCTTCATATTTAAAAATTCTAACAATTTAGTCATTGTTCTTTTGTCATAAATGTTATATTACTTTCTTAATATAATAATAGTTTAACAATAACTTGTTCGTTGTTTTATGACATAATACATTTATTCAACTATTGTTTTAGTCTAATAAATTCATTTGGTTAGAAAGTATCATAAAAAATACTAAATTCATGTATTTTTTTTAAAAAAAGAAAGCAATCCATTTATTATCCAACACATAATTAAACATACCTAATATTTAGTTTTTGTTTCATTTTAGTACCCTTATTCAAAATTTAACGTTAAGTTTTGAAGAAAAAATAGAAAGCTTAGGTACTAAAAGGGACTAAAACTGATAGTTTAGGTACTAAACGCATTAAGTTTTAAACAATGAGGTACTAAAATGAAATAAAAAATAAACATTAGGTATGACTTTTAAAAAATTAAAAATTTAAATACTAAAACAGACCAAAAATAATATTTTAAGTACTAAATGCATAATTTACCTTATTTTTTTATTTATCACTGATGTCTGTCACACTTATTACGCTGACTGTTTAAGTCTTTAAAAGTCTCTATATTGAAAATGAACGTTAATCGATATTTGAAATATGTCCCTTTTAATATAAGAATCTTGTACCATAAATCAATAGAAAATTTATGAAATTGAAGCTAATAGTATTAAAAAAATAGAGTGGTTAGTGCGCCCTACCAAACATTTTCACCTAGAGAGTATAAAATGATAAACGCGTTTACTCAGATGTGAACAAAAACTAAAGACGAGGTGTAAATCAAAACTTTAATGTACAAATGGATGAATAAAAAATGAGAAGAAATTTGAATACGAGGTGCAAAACCAAGACTTTAGTATCTTGAAAGAGGAGAGAAGGTTCCTTATTATATAAAGAATGTAGCACAAGGAAACATCTGGGCAATGAGCTCAAATCGAAAGTTCGGTGAAAAATATTTCATTTTTCTATAGCAAAATCGTTGCAGAAATTAATGTATATAAGACTGAAGGAATAGGCAACCATCGTCATCAGCAAGAAAAGCGTATTAGCGTAATATTCTCCCAGAATCACGCTACTGCTTAGCCTTAGTGATATCGTAAGTATTTTATCCAAATATGGAGCGGCAACAAGGAGAAGTGTTGGACGACGAGTATCTGGCCCTAGAACTTGGCAATGTACGTGGGATTCAAGGTAAGTCCGTCACCGCACCTGCGGTTCAGGGAAGTTCCGTCACTGCACCGGCGGTTCAGGGGAGCTCAACCACTGCACCGGCGGTTCAGGGAAGTTCCTCCACTGCACCCGGGATTCAAGGAAGTTCCTCCACTGCACCCGGTTTAGATGGGCGTCCTCTCATCGCTACATGGGCATTTATGTCTCCAGAAGTTGAAGCCATATTTAGGGCTCGTGGAGTTACACCCCCATGGGAGCAGTGATGAGCTATTTATGGCTTCTTCTATCGTCCTTATGGTGATTGTGATGTTCCATGTCTGCCTTTCATGTCTTCTTTGGCTGTTGGGCTGGACATTGTGTTGTATGTTTTTTTGTCTTTCAAAATTCAATAAAACTTAAAAATTACAAAAACAGATCATTTTCAGATCTTTACTGTATTAAGTACCATATTATTATTGTTATATTTATATAATTAGTATGAACTGAGTGATATTGGTGATAAAGAAATTGTTATAATTCTTTGAAGTTCGGATTCGAGTATTATAAATGTCGGTACATGAATGATCAATGTCAAATAATTAAAAGTATCTTTGAACATATACACTTATCTTATATTAATACATTTTTTTATATAATTGCTTCAATTTCTATTAAAAAACGATAAAAATAAACCATTAGGTATTTCAAAAATGTAAAGATGAAGTAAATGTTAGTAAAATACGTCGATATGAAAGAAATAGAAATTAATCTTTACTTAGACGATAGTAACTGAGGACAATTAGATACCTTGACCTCTCTCTCCAATAGCCAATTTCTTTTACTCTCCCTTTATATCTTAGAATTTTTTTGAGTACAAAAGGTAGAAAAGATCTAAGCTAGTTTACTATGTTTCCTCTTCGATCGTTCATCCATAGGTTTTTTATCCCCACCGGAGGGTCTTCAAAGTTGTGGAGTCCGAATGGGAGGTTCCATGCCATCTTTGCTAATCCGTCTGCAAATTCGTTTCGTTCTCTCGGAATATGTTCAAAATGTAACTACCACTTTTGTTGAATTAACCAGACGACATGTGGTACCATCGGTAATACTCTATCCATCAACGCACATTGCATCAAAAGTTTGAATACTTCTTTACTGTCTGTCTCAACCATGACATTTCGTAAATCAATATTCCATGTCATTTCAAGTCCCACGACCACTCCCTATAGTTCTGCCTCTAGTACTTAACATTGTCCTAAAGTTTTTGGGAATCCCATGATCCATTCGCCGTTAGAATCTCGTAGAGCTCCCCCACAAGCAGTAACTCCTATATCTAATTTGCGAGCTCCATCAATATTCAACTTCCACCATCCCTCTGGGGGAGGCTACCATTGTTGTTGTTGTTCATGATGTATTCCTCGTTTTATTGGTGTAGTTGATGAAGATTTAATGCATGTGAAGCTTCCATTTGAACTCGTATAGCCGATTGCAATACGCTCTCAGTCTTAGTAGATTCAGGGTCGAATATGAACTTGTTTCGACGAAGCCAAATACTCCATATAATTGATCCAAAAACAAGGTCACACTCCTCTCGTCCTCTCGAGAAATGGCTTGGTTCTTGCAAGTTGGTCTGTATCCACTAATCAATTGGCATTGAGCAAAATTCATCGATCTTATCTGGTTTAATTAATTCGCTCCATGTTGTTCTTGCTATGAAGCATTCTCGGAATATATGAGATGTTGTTTCTTTAATAGCACCACAACAGCTACAGGATGGATTATTTGAGAAGTGTCTTCTGGTTTGTTCTACATTTGTCATTAAACGATCTTTACAAATCAACTAAAGTAAACATCGAATCCTCGACAGTCCTCTATAACATGAGATGGTTTTCCACACTGGTGATGTTGTGTTCCCTGTAGCTTTTATCCGTCGGCAGTAAACACTTTTTAACGTGAACTTTCCATTCTCCTCCCATCTTTATATTGGTGTATACTCCCCTCCATTTTTCAATGGTGGTCTTACAACCGCAATACTTAATAAAGCTGCCTGGGGTCGGTGATTCCAAAGTAATTCCCATTTCCAATCTCCATTTAACCCCATAATGTACAAGTTTGCAGCTATCTTTTCGCCTTTCAGCACCACAAGCGCTCCACAGAATACCTTCATGATTCCTTTCCGTGTTTCAATCTTGCTTGCATTATTATCCAACAATCCGTAGGATAATAAATTTTTCTTTAGGCCTTTCAACGTGTCGCACATCTCGAACAACTTTAATTGTTCCATCGTACATCTTCAATTTGATGGTTCCCACTCCAATGATCTATAAGGCATGATCATTGCAACTATACACAGATCCTCCTGAGACAGGTTCATAATGATGGAACCATTCTCTTCTTTGAGGTCATGTGATATGTTGCTCCTGAATCAATGAGCCATATATTTGTAAATCTTTTTCTGCCTTCCATGGTGGTTGACGCTTCACAGCATAGAACATCTCCATCATTTGAAGTGTTTGCGGTATTGCCTTGTGGATTGGAGTTTTTATTTAGACTCCAAAAATCCTTCTTCAAGTGACCATTCTTTCCATAGTTGTAGCACTTTAAATTATTTTTGCTTCTCGACTTCGATCTACCATGTTTGTGACTGATGTTTTGGCCACGTTCTGTTGATCTCCATCCCATCGTTGTCATCATTGTCAACGCTTCTGCTTGTTGTAGATTTACTTGTCTGTCTTCCTTTTTATTGCACCGGTTTTCTTCTTGTAGAACAGCAGCTGCAACGTCATCGAAGACTAGACTGGTGACATTATTGTTTGTCAAGTTGATGACGAGTTGATCATACGAATCCGGTAGACTTTGAAGTAGAAGTTCATCACGTTCTTGTTCTCATATTTTACAGCTTAAAGATGTAAGCTGAGAAAATAAAGTGTTCAGTGTATTTAAGTGCTCCGTCACTGAAGTAGATTCTGGCATACGGAGAGTGTACAATTTTTTCTTAAGGAAAATTTTATTGTGCAGCGATGTGGCCTCGTACAGTTTGGTGAGATGATCCCATATCTCCTTAGCTGTCTTTTTCTCATCGATGCTTGACAATACTTCATCTGCTAATGCTAGATGAAAGTTTGCCATAGCATTCTCGTCCATTTCGATCCATTTGTTGTTATCTGTGAAATCCACTGGCCTTTCACTGATAGCTGCTAGACAACTGTCTTTCCTCAGGATGGCCTTCATCTTCAATTTCCACAATGAGAAATTTCTCCCATTGAATTTTTCAATATCAAATTTAGTTGCAATAGCTTCTTTTACAGTTAGCTCTCACTATTTCACTATCGTGAATAGTTCTCTGGAACCTTCAAAGAATGGGTAATAACTTCTTACTTTCTTATGTTGGATGATCCACCTTTTGGTGGCAACCACAAAGACAATAAGCAGATATTACACACTCTAATCTAGCTCGGATACCAATTGTTGCGAAAGACGGCTATCGGATAGAGCAAAATCACAACTGATAATTTGAGAAAATAAAAATGAAGATATAAAAATGAAGATAAAAGAGACACAAAATTTACATGGAAAACCCCTAAATAATATAGGGTAAAAACCACGGGCAACGGTAGAAGAATTTCACTATGAGAAAATGGGAATTACAACTTCTCTCGATCTACCAAGGAGAAAACAATGATAATTCTCTCTTGATAAAAAGGAGAAAACAACTCTCAAGAAACTCTCTAAATTCTCTCTAGTATTGGAAGAAAGCTAGAATGCTTTGGGATGGTTTTGAAGCTAAATGAGCTAGGGTATTTATATTGAAGCTTTAAGGACTAAATTTATAAATACCCTAAAGTTCAATGACTAATTGCATAGTTTTACCATCACCAATTTTCAACAATTTATGCACCTACCATTCGGTGCCTACTATTATTGACTTCATTTATTTTTCCATGCACTTTCGGTGCATGTGCATGTTTTTCAACAAGCAAGGCTTTCCAGCTAAAGGATTTGCTATTGCTTCCAGGGCTGTCAAATGAATATTGTAGCTGAAGTGTTCTAACCAAATCAGAAAAATGCTTAGCATCCTCCAGCTTGGCTATAAAATCACCATGAGGTTGGGTTGGTTTAAATAAATCAGTGATGGATATGTTTTAGTTGAAATAATGGCGGAAGAAATGGCAGCTGAGATGAATAAACGAAGGGTGATTAGGTTTATTAATAAAGGCAAGTTTGCATATATGTTTAAGAATAAATAAGGGAAGTTGATTGTGAGCCAAGAGCAAGTCTCGTCTGACATTATGTGTCTTCCCGAAGCTATCCAATGATACTTGTGTAACTACAAGAGCGTCAATGATGCACTGCAATTCAGTTCTGATTCATACTCGATAAAGGATATTTGGGATGATATTAGACCTAAAGGCCAAAAAGTCCCTTGGCATAATCTCCTTTGGTTTCCACTGCATATACCGAAGCATTGTTTAATCGTCTGAATGGCCATGCAAGATAGATTGCCTACAAGAGACCGTCTGTAAAATATGGGGTTAAATACTGCTGCTTTTTGTGTTAACTGCAGAAATTCTCCTGAGACTCGAAACCATCTTTTCACAGAGTGTTCACTAGCAGTTCGCTTATGGAACATTATATTGAATATGAATGGAATGAATGCTTTCAATTTGACATGGTATGACATGGTTGATAGAGCAAGCACCTTATGGAAAGGGAAGTCTCTTATTATCTCTATTTTGAAGATTGCATGGTCTGCTTTCATCTATACTATATGGCAGGAAAGAAATCAAAGAATATTTCAAGCTCAGTCCAGATCTGTCGCCACCGATCGCTTTAGGTGGATCGGACACCATCTTATCTGATCTGCATTGTACCAGAAATGTGTCGGGTTCGGGAGTCGGTTACGGTCAAGGAAGGATTAGCACCCTTGAACCGCCCTTTCGGTACCAATTAATTTGCCAGTTGTCTTTAATTGCGAAAATTAAAATTTAAATTGAAATTTAAAACATTCGATTCAAATTACTTACCTTTGATCGATTGAGATCACTACGAAAAAGGTCAGAAAACAATGTTAGATAGAAAAATAAATAAATAAAAATAAAAGAAAAAACATAAAATGAAAAAAAAACATAATAATAATAAAAATAAATCAAGAAAAAGAATAAAAAAATAGAATAAATAGATAAAAATAAAAACAAAATCTAAGAAGAAAAAAAATAAAATTTAAAGGTAATAAAATGGAAACAATATGAAGTAAAATAAATAATACTCAATATAATTAAAACATAATAATAATAATAATAATAAGAATTTAGGTGGTCAAATTGTAGAAAAATGTAAAATATGAAAAGGGACCGGGTTGAATAAATTGAAATCCAGTGGCCAAATTGCATACAGTGACTGAAATGAAATACGATTCGAATGTTGGGGGACCACGGAGAGAATTAAACTTTCTCCTAATTACCAAGAGACCCCTGGTATATAAATACCCTAAAACCCTCTTTTCCTCTTCATTATCAACATTCACTCAAGCTCTCACCTTTCTCAACCGAGAGAAAACTCTAGCCCAGCCCTCCCTTGGGCGATTTCCGGTCACCAGTCTGGTGGCCCTTAGCAAAATACTCCCTTTAACCCCGTACACCCAAACCCGAGACCTAAAACACCAAAACTTACCCCTACCGGCGTAGATCTAAGAAAGACCTTTCGGGTTTTTACCTTCCTCGACGGCTTTTCTACTTCCTGAGGCTCTTTGTCTGTTGTTCTGCTTGGCTTTGTTGTGTTTATTGCTTTAAGGTTGGCTTTCTCTTGTGATTTCGATCTGTTGGCAGTGTTTTGGTACTGTTTTTGTGGTTTCTGTTTGGTATTTTTATGGCTCGATTTGTTGGCTGATATAGTTTCTCTGGTGTTGATGTTGTCGTTTCTGTGGTTATCTCGATGATTCGTTGTTCTCTCTGGTTTTGGTTTACTGGCTCTTTTTTTACTGTGGGTTCCGAAAGATCTGTTAATCTTCTTGTGTTTGGGTTTTTTGTTTTCAACTGTATCTATTTTGGGTTCGTGGTTATATATTATTTTTTGTGGTGTTGATGTTCACTGTGGTCCTACGTTTGGTTCACTGTTGATGATATGTTGTGGTACCGATGATGGTGTTTTGGGACCGTGTTGTGGCTGGTTGGCTCTCTCGTGAGTTGATGATATTGGTCGTGTGGTCGGTTCTTTGGTTTTGATAACAAACCCGTCGTTGGCCGAGGATTTCGGGATGGGTCAGTCCCGATTTTCCCGGCCGAAATCTCGCGCCGTTGTGACGTGCCTTGACTGGCTCTCGGTCTCCCTGTTTCCCTCCTTTACGGCACTTTGATTCTGGAGATAAAACCATAATATGCTTTTGGGCCTGACCGGGTCTGCTGGGTCAGGCTACCCGGTTGGGCCCACTGGACTTGGACTAGTCCTGAGTGGACCTAAAATGAAAAAAATAAAATAAATAATAAACGAAATAATAAAAAAATAGATAAATATAACAAAAAACATTTTTTAAAACCATACAATATATGTTTTGTTTTTAAAACCATATAATATATATTTTTAAAAATATTTTAAAATTATATATTATATACTTTTTTAAAAAAATGTTTTCAAAATTATATAGTTTTCAAAAATGTTTTTAAAACTATATATTATATGTTTTTAAAAGGATTTCAAAAACTATATAATATATATATGTTTTCAAAATGTTTTTTAAAAACTATATATATTTTTAAAATGTTTTAAAAACTATATAATATATGTATTTTCAAAAATGTTTTAAAAACTATATATTATATTATTTTTCAAATTTTTTTTAAAAACTATATAATATATATATTTTCAAAAATGTTTTGAAAACTATATATTATATTAATTTTCAAAATGTCTTAAGAACTATATAATATATAAATGTTTTGAAATATGTTTTCAAAACTATATATTATATATACATTTTAAAATGTTTTCAAACTGCATATTGTGTATATATATATATGTAAAAAAAATGGGGCGAAAATGAGTGTCTACAGATTGGTTGATTGGTTTGTAGCAAAACTTTGCTAATTTGGGTAATAAATATCTGAATTATCCAAAAAAAAATAAAAAATAGAGTTTTGGGGTATTGGCCTGTGGGATATAAGGTGGCTCTGTCCCTGTTAGTAAATATTGTTTGATTTTATCCATAAATTTATTTTCTTTCATATGATTTTTTTATTCTTCGATTAATTTAGGATGATTATAGGTGGTAGTATATATTTTAAAGTCTTTCAACCATTTCATAATAAAAGTTCAAATATCTAGTAGTCGTTGACACTCAAATTCGAGACTTCTAAAGATAACAATCATCCCTTTAATAACTTGGTAATATTAAAATTATGTTCAAAGAATAACAATATACTCATATTAATAAAAAGTAGACAAATTTTTCAATAAAAATGTTTCATATTTTTAATACATTTATAAGTTTTTTTTAACTTTTTAGTTTTAATAACTTATCATTTTGTAATTTTCCCTAAATTTTACTATTTATTTTATAAAAAAAACTTTTAATTGTATTTTTATTAAAATGACAGTATACAGGCACCGTGTTTCACCACAAACATAAAATAAAATAAAGGCATTGTGATTCACCCACAAATATAAAATAATAATAATAAAACAACCAATAAATGATAAGGCAAAAATCTAAATTAGAAGTAAACGCCAATTAATCTTTAAAATATATAAGTCTTCCTTAAATTTAAGAATCTTATATGACAAATAAATCTAAATCTATAATAAAGATGGGAGCAGGTTCCTCATTATATGCAAAAATAATAAAAAAAATAAAATAAAAAGTAGCATAAGGAAGCTGCTTGAGTACGAGTAATTTTCGTGAAGGTTCAGTATATAAAATAAAATGTTTTACTCACTCTATAATATAATTTGAGATTTCAACTCTTGATTTAGTCAAGAAGATGGGTAATTCTACAATAAGTTATAAATAATTTTACGGTAAATTACTTCAAATATCACTCACCTTTAAACTAGGACTCGTTTATACCACTAACATTCAATTTTATCAATTTCAGCATTAACGTTTACTTTTAAGTGCAATTATACCACTCCGCCATTAATGATCTAATAGGACGATGCCATGGCAACCGTGCGCCGTGACGTTGCTACCTCACAAAAACAAGATTATTTTGGCATGATTGTGTTAGGTGCTAAAAACCCAAAACAACGTAGCTTGTTTTGAAAAAATTTAGTAGATAATAGCAAACAAAGGGGAGTTGAACTCTTGACCCTTCGTATTAAAGGCTAAGGCGCTTAACCACTGTACCAACCTAAAATTTTGATATTATCTTACAAACATAATATACATAACATGAGTCATGCATTCCAAATGTTATTTTTTTTAAATCCCATAAAATTATTATAATTCCTAAATAACACCATAAATTCTAAAAATTCCAAAAAACTCTTAAATTCCTAAAAATACAAAATATTTTCAAGGATGAAACTAAAACAAAATCTTCCAAGAAAACTAGTCAAAAAACAATATTTACATATAAAAAATAACAATATCAATAATATAACAAAAGATTTCCCTAGTGACGAATTTAATAAACCCTAAGATTTAAAAATACAACAGAAATATGACCCTGAAACCCCCAAAAATTTTAAATTTTTTAGAACTTATTTTTTTAGATTTTTAGGATTTTTTTTTGGAATTTATGAAATTTAGAGTGTTATTTAGGATTTTTAATAATTTCATGGGGTTTTTTAGAAAATAACATTTGGAATGCGTGACTAATGTTATGTACATTATGTTTGTAGGATTATGTAAAAATATTATGTTAGTATAGTGATTAAGCCTTGGACTTTGTTTTTAAAGGGTTTTGAGTTCAAATTCCCTTGACTGCATGATTTACTAAATTTTTTCAAAACAAAAATACATCGTTGAGTTTTTTAGAATTAAACATAGACATGTCAGCAACGTCATGGCGCACGACTGCCATGTCATTGTCTCGTTAGATATTAACGGCAGAGTGACATAATTGCATTTAAAGGTAAACGTTAGTTCTAAAATTGATAAAATAAAAATTTTAGCGGTATAAACGAATCTGAGTTTAAAAATGAGTGGTATTTGAAGTAATTTACCCAATAATTTATATGATTAAAATACCAAACATATAAATATTAAATAATAAGAGAATGCCCATAAGAAAAAGATTTGACCCATGGAGTTTTGGGCTAAGTACACTTATCATAGTCTTTGGGCTCCATTTCCTGTGTTCTACATGTCTTCATACTGATATTTATTTTTCTTCAGTAATTTTCCAACAAATAACACTCGAAGTGTCTATTCAAATAAAATAATAAAAAATATATATATAATAGAAAAACTAAAATGTAATTTCACTATTTATGATTCACAGAACTACTTAAAAATCAAGCTTAATACAATCAAGTTAGGGACTGAAAATATATTTTGTTATTCACGTGAAGTTCAGTTCGAGTTCAGTCTGATCCAACCTTTGAACATCTCTACATTGGTGAGGAATTTTAGGTATTAATTTATTTGTTTTTATATATATAAATTATTTTATAGCAAAATTTAATTAATTAATTATTTTTATATCTTGTGTCATGTGATTTAAAATAATCAAAACAATTGCCTTCCTCTAATGTCTCATGCAATGTTTACAAATTTTGTATACGATAAATTCGATTTGAATAATTTGATTTGTCAAACTTGAATAGCTTGTTATCTATCTAGTCTCATTTTCAGCAGTGATATGGTCGATTGTCCTGTTACCGGTTGTCTTCGAGCTTCAGCAGTTGAGCATCACATTCCGTTGATGTATCTTGTTTTGTCCATTTAGGACCAGAAATGGATTCACTCAATTTTTTGTTATTTCAGAAGGGAGTGCTGTGAGGGGACCAAATGTTTCAACAACGTTGCAGACATGAACTAAAAGTTTGTGTGAAAACTTAAAGAGAATCTGGCTCAAATTCAAATCACATGGTAATGATTACACACAGAACATATGATATAGACTAAAGGGAGATGAGAGCACATATGGTTTGTGTCAGAGTGAGCAAAAGGAGCGCAGTAGCAGCAAGCGTAGCGACACTTTTCCACAAAGATGAAAAGTAGAGTAGTCTGAGCTTTGCCATCCAACCATGACGTCGAACCGAGTTGTAAGCATTGAGGTCCCTAAAAGTCTCCGAGTAACGATTATTCTCCGTCGGGGGAATATGTTTGCAGAGGTCGTTGAACAAAGTCACCACGGCCGTGTGACTCCCCAACTGGTTGATGATAATCCTTTTCCGAACAAGTAAGTCCACGTCATCACTAGATTTTATGAGATATTCCATTAGAAAAACATAGTCACAGACGTGGGTTTCTTCCGGATAGTAGCTCTGCTCCCACCCCATGATGTTTCGGAAAAATGGTTCCGTTGATTCATCCAATTTCAGTGGAGGAATACTGAGCTCACCATTAGTTTTGTTAAATTTATGTCCAGCAAGCACCTGCTTGAGCTCACTCTGAACTTCACACCCGCTTCACGCAGTAGAGTTGCACTGTATAAATATTTACCCTGGACTCGACCCGACTCCAGATCTGAATTTTCTTCTGTCTTTTGGCCCGATGGAAACAATGAAGAACATTTGAACATTGGTTTACAGCTAAAGGATTTACTATTGCTTCCAGGGTTTTGAAATGAATGTTTTAGCTGAAGTGTTCTAAGCAAATCAGTAAAATGCTTAGCACCCTCCAGCTTGGCTATAAAATCAACATGAGGTTGGTTTGGTTGAAACAAATCATGGATGGATATGTTTTGGTTGAAGTACTGGTAGAAGAAATTGCAGCTGAGATGAATAAACGAAGGGTGATGATCGGGATTATTACCAAAGGCAAGATCATATATTTGTTTAAGAACAAACAAGGGAAGTTGATTGTGAGCCAAGAACAAGTCTCGTCTGATATCATATATCTTCCCGGGGCTATCGAAGACGAAATCGATTTCCGATTCCGGCTGACCTTCCTTGTGATAGATTCTCAAGAAGAGTTCAATAATGAAGGCTGCATCCGCTAAAACCATCTCTATGAACCACTGGAGGTTGTCGTCACTCGGCGGTATGTTCTGTTGGATTTGGTGTGCCTTAAAATCGCATCTCCGGTAATATGTTTCTTCGTATCGGCTTCGGATTTCGGGTGCGGAGGCTGTGATCAGTTTGCAAAACTCGTTCAAGCTAGCACCGACCCCAGGTCGTTGGAGGAAGGAGGCTAGATATATTCGCTTCTGCAATTCCATGGGCTCTAACAGAGAAGTGTAACAACGAAGGGGGCCGATTATGACGAATAGGGGTCGGTAGGCTGCTTCATTTACTCGACGGAGCAAAGGGTTTACAGAGCGGATTATACAGTGTTGCACGGCGGGACGCTTTGAACTCTTAACGAACTTTAACGTGGATTCAATATCTTTCGCCAGATGGTCTAGATTTTCATCGGAGGTGTTATTTTCTGTTCCAGGCTCATGGTTCTCCATAAGTCTATATTTATTTTTTTCACATCAGACAGATAAGAAGACAAACATAATTATGTTTTTTTAATTATTATATTCAATTTATTGATCGATTAATTTAAATTAAATTTTTTATAATTTAACAACTCTTCCATAGTTAAGAGTAAAATATAATAAAATAAACTACTCAAACAGTCACTTAATTATGATAGGGATCTAATTTGATTAATGATCTATTAATTTAGTTAATTATGACACTTAGTTATTTAAATGATATAAATCGAGTGATCCTTCATTAACAGTTCACAGAAATATTAACGTGATAATTAAATAAATTTTTATAGTTACACATTTAATCCTCATTACGTATATAATTTATCAATTTATTGAATTGTATTAAAATTAAGAATAAATTAATAAATTATATAAATAATTAAGATAAAATATGTAATTATAAAAAATTATTTAACTGTCACATCAATCATTTTTTAATGATTAAGTATTGATGATTTAATTGATATTATTTAAACAATTACGTGACGTAATTAATAATTCTTTTAATTCAATGATCTAAATAAAACCTACTACAATTCAAGTGGGTTATCTAGTATAATATCATCCATGGGTGAGAAAAAAACTTAAGAGTCACCTTTGTTTATCACTTTCGCATCTATCGTATTTTCACATTAATTTAACCCTCAAAGTTATTTAATTGCATCATTCTATACCCTTCCTCCAACTTAAAACCCTAAATTATAAATTTTAAATTAGTGTTTAGAGATAATAGGGTTATAGTACTTTAGGATTTAGGGATTATAATTTAGGGTTTTAAGTTAGGGGTAGAGCTATAGAATGATGCGATTCAGTAACTTTAAGGGCTAAACTGATACAAAATACGATAAGGGCGGAAGTGATAAATTGGATCTACTATAGGGACAAAAGTTACCCTTTTACCGTGAGAAAAATTAGCAATCAATTTAAAGACAAGTCTAGATGAGCTTCTGTTTTCAGCAAATTAATGATGCTGTAAAATTGGTTCCTAGTATAGTTCGGGAATTGCAAGTGAAATTTACATATTGTTCTATTTTATTAATCTAAAACAATTAAAAATGGTTTAAAATTACTGATAAATACAGGGTAAGCAGGAAGGTATGCTATACTTCTCAAAAGATAATTTAGATTGAGATTTTAAAAACAATATTATCCGGAGAGAAACATAAACCCCAAGTCCATACCATACAACAGATCTAGGATGCCACAGAGCTGTTTACAAACCACATTTTGATGCTAATTTGGCAATTAACTTTGGAAAGAAATTTAAACAAATTACAAAAGAAGAAAAAGAAAAGGACCAAGATGTAAGAAAACATCACATTATCTTGTAATGTATACGGATCTCTCCTTGTCTATATATGAGGAAGGGAAGGATAAAGTTATGGTTTTTAATTTGTAAATTTCAAGGTTTTTCTGTCGGTGGTCCAGCTAAGCAAATAAATTATTCATGATAAAAGAAGCAAAACCAATCTGAAAAAAAAATGTAGGAAATCACCGAATACTTATACAAATTTATCAAAGAGAAGAGAAAAAAAAGACAGGACAGAGTTGGTACCTGTTGTTTTGAAGGAAGTCAAACACTAGCTTCTGCACTGTCCGAAGAACACAGATGGACAAAGGGAGAAGACTGAGGGAATAAGAGAGCCAGGTTTCCCTTCCCCGGAATGGCAGGCACATTATATAATGCCAATGGGAAGAAAATATATAATTAATCCATTATTATTTTTAATTTAAAAATAAACAAATATTATAGCCCTGTAGGCTAGTTGGTCATAAAATATTAGTAATTAATATCTAATTGACCCGCGTCAATGCCGCTAAGCTGTTTACAAACCAAACGTAATACCCATGAGAGAAGAAGACAACCTTATACGACCAATTATCAGGTTTAAGCATGAATCAAATCACTTCAATGATAAAGAAATAATAATTATTTTTTGAGGTTCTGATTTCGAACATTAGGAATTTTGGGGTTTTGAACGTTCAATATCAAATGATTGAGAATCAACTATTTAACTGCGGAGTGAAAAAAATTCATTTATTAAGTCCAGCGAATAAATTAAAAAACTATAAAGTTAAGTCATAAAAATAAGAGAAATAATAAATTTTAGTGATTAAGTTTGTAATTTACGCTAGTAATTATTATATCTGATATGCGTCCACCCGTCCACATCATATACTTCCGGCTCGTGAAATCAATGGAAGATTCCCCGTAAATAACTCCCCCTTTCCTTCAATATTTTATTGGGTAAAATACAGTCTAACTCATTTAGTTATGTATTTGCTAATAAATGGGTTACTTATTTCTAAAACTTGCAAAAATATCACTGACTCTTAAATATTAGACGAAATATTGATGTGGCCTAATATTATATCAATTTTTAGTCTCCAAAACATATATATTCTATCATTTGGTCCTTATTTGAAAAAATCAAGTAAATTTAACTCTTCATATTTAAAAATTCTAACAATTTAGTCGTTGTTCTTTTGTCATAAATGTTATCTTACTTTCTTAATATAATAATAGTTTAACAATAACTTGTTCGTTGTTTTATGGCAGAATACATTTATTCAAGTATTGTTTTAGTCTAATGAATTCATTTGGTTAGATAGTATCATAAAAAAAATACTAAATTCATGTAATTTTTTTAAAAAAAAAGTAATTCATTTATTAACCAACACATAATTAAATTATAAAATTGTATTTTTTCTACCACAATTCTTTAACCAAAATTACCAAGCTTTTGGTAGGGTTCTCTGTTGACGTAAAACATGTATGTATTTTATGCTTGCTTGTTTGATTTGTTAGAGATGTATTATATTTTTTTTTGGGTTAAGTAAAGTTTTTATTCATCCGAAAGAAAACAACAAGCTGCTACAAGGAACATTACAAACAGCTAAATCAAATCCCAATCAAGACACAACCTCCTATTTACATTATCCAATCTGTTCAAATGACACCTATACAATTTGATTCTAACAGTCTCTCTAACTCTATTAACAATTACCTCAGTTGGACGGATCACACCTCTAAAAATCATGTGATTCCGTTCCTCCCATATAAAATAAACAAATCCAGTCCAAGCTAGCTTGAGAATTTGAGTTAGAAGAGATTTACCTTTCAAATTCAATATCAGCCAGCGCAAAGCGTCATTCCAACAGTGCAGCACCTGAAGCTGAAGCCCACAAGCTTGCAAAATAGCACCCCAAACCTCTGTTGCATAAGAACATTCCAGGAAGAGATGATTACTGGATTCCTGTCCAACACCACATAACCCACATACGTTATCAGTCACCATGCCAAATCTGACTAATATGTCCTTTGTTGGCAGCCTATCAAGAATCACCATCCAAGCTATAATAGAAAATTTGGGAATATGAGCTGCAAACCAGATAAGTCTATGCCAATCAACTTTGTCCCTCCTATCACAAACATTATCCCAGATCCAACCATCTTTGATCCGTGTCAAATTGATAGCAGACCAGAACAGTCTCCTAGCTTCATCCCTTAACTTTAGCAATTTTCTGAGAATCCAGCTAAAATGGGTTTTGCAACCAACATTCCAATAATCCATAGTTTTGAAGCAATAACCTTTGATCCATGCAATCCACAAGGAACCATCATCAACAAGGATTTTCCTAACAAGCATAAGGCAACAAGCCTTGCTCCAATCAGTTAACTTCCTCTGGCCCATACCACCTTCAGATTTTAAACAACAAATCTGACTCCAGCTCACTCTGGTCCCCTTGCTGGAATATCATTTCCCTTCCAAAAAAAACCTCATACAAAGCTTTTCGATGTCCTTAATAACACCTTTTGGCAAGACCAGCTGTCTACTCCAATAGCCAAAGATGCTAAACAGAACAGATTTAACAAGCTGAAGTCTCCCCCCAAAGCTTAGGTGCATGCTAGACCAAACATCAATTCTGCTCTTAATTTTAATAAGTAAAGCCGAGCAGTCCCTACTTGTAAGTTTCTGAGTAACCAAAGGCACTCCTAGGTATCTAACAGGTAGCTGGCTAATTTTAAAGCTAGTAGCTAATCGAATCTGCAACAGACTATTCACAGACACCCCACAAGCAAAAAACTCAGATTTCATAGCATTTAATCTTAAACCAGAAAGTTCATAAAACCTATCAAGAATGCTAACAACCCCCATAACAGAATCAAGAGACCCATGGCAGAACAGGAGCAGATCATCAGCAAAACAAAGGTGGGTAAGACAAATTTTCTTCCACTTTGGATGAAACCTAAATACACAATCCCTTGCAGCAACATTCAGCAGAACTGAAAGCACATTCATTACAATAACAAAGAGGTAAGGAGACAATGGATCTCCTTGCCTCACTCCTCTTGCTCCCAAAAAATACCCTACCAAACTACCGTTTAAAGAAATAGAATACCTAGGAGTAGTCACACAAGTTTTTATCCATCCACAAAAAATGGCAGGTAAACCCAAAGCTTCAAGAACATTCAATAAGAAATCCCAGCAAACTGAATAGAAATCTTTTGGAGGTCTATTTTCAAAGAAAATCTAGGAAAAAGGTTTTTCCTAGAGTATCCCCTAACAATCTCCTGAGCAAGCAAGGTATTTTCAGCAATATCTCGACCTTTTACAAATGATGATTGGTTGTGAGAAATCATACCAGGAAAATAAACTGCCAGCCTAGTGACTAAAATCCTTGTAATTGTTTTGTAAATTACTGAGCAGTAAGAAATAGGCCTAAAGTCCTTAGCCATACAAGCATTCAAGGACTTAGGCACCAAGGCAATTATTGTGGCATTAAAAGTAGACAAGAGAGAAGATGAATGAAAAAAATACCTTATAGCATTCAAAAAATCTTTACAAACAATCTCCCATGCTACCTTGAAAAACCAAGAAGTGTAACCATCTGGCCCTGGGCTTTTATCCTTTTCCTGTATGAAAAGTGCTTCCTTAATCTCCTTATCTGTGATCTCACCAACAAGGGATACATCAGCTCCATCAGGCAAGGAGTAATCCAACAGGGATTTCAGCCATTCTACAGAACAGCCCTTCACCAAAGGGTCAGGTGTGCCAATGAGACCCTTGAAAAAATTAACAAGTTCAGAAGCGATGCCATCAAAAGATTCATGGAACTCCCCATTCTCATCTTTGATCATTATGATAGTATTCTTTTTCTTATTTGACTCAACTCTTTGATGAAAAAATTTAGTACTCATGTCGCCTTCCTTCAACCAGTGAGCTTTTGCTTTTTGTCTATAGAACTCAGATTCTGCAGTTTCCAATTCAATTAATTCTGCCTGAACCATTTTCTCTTCAGCCACTCTTCTACGATCAACATGGCCAAGATTATAAATCTGAATCGATTCCAGTTCAGCTCTCTTAGCAATCACTCTACTTGAGATGTCAGAAAAATAACTCTTGTTGAATTCCCTTAACAAAGGCTTTAGCCTTTTCATCTTACAGAAAAGAATTTGCATCGCATTTCCAGCACACTGTTCTTGCCAAGAATCCCTTACCACCCTTAAAAATTATCATTTGCAGTCCAACAATTAATAAATTTAAAAGGCTTAGGCCTATGGACTTGGACACTCCTTTGAGACCAAACTATGCCAGGGGTGTATCATAGACTCCCTGATCTTGGAACTCCACAAATGAATCAGGGAACTCCAGTAACCACTAAGAATTTATAAGAATTCTATCCAGCTTTCGAGACAAATAAGAGTTTTCTTGCTTATTTGACCAGGTGAATAGGGGGCCTGAAAAAGGGTGATCCTGCAACTCTAAATCCACCAAGCATCCTTTTAAATCATCCATATCAGAACTGCTATGCACCCCCAAAGAGTCAAAAATCTGAACTTTCTTGTGTATTGGCAACAACATTGAAGTCACCCCCTATAAGCCATGAGAGAGAACCAATGTCAGCTTCAAAATTCTTCAAATACTCCCAAAGATCCCTCATAGTTAGTCCATTATTACTGCCATACACAGCAGTAATAAGCATGCTATAACCAGCTACATCTCCAGCAATGGTAAGGGCCTGATCACATCCTCCTAAGAAAGTAAATGTCAGCCCTTTCCTCAACAACACCCAAAGTCTACCTCCATCAGAAAAATCATAATTAGCAGCAAAATTCCAATCAGCACTCAAGACTTCAAAAACCTTTGAGAAATTAGCACTTCGAACTCTGGTTTCTATAAAAAAATAACATCAACACATAAAGCCTCCAATCTCCTTATAACTCTTCTCAGTTTAAGGCTATTATTGATCCCCCTAACATTCCAAAAACTAATAATCATTTGTTAGGAATATGAGGGTCTCCACTACCAACACCACAAAATACCTCACTCTTAGCTTTATCCAAATGTTCTTTCTTTTTTGTCTTGATTTCATTCAGGAGTATAACAACTCCCAAGGATGCTATCCTGGTCTTCCTTGGCCCATCAAGAACACCTCCTCCAGCAAGAGACTCAATTTTACTAGAAGAACCAATATTATCCTTCTTTTTCCCCTAGCCTTTTTCTTTTGATTTAAGGAATCCTGTAGAGATGGAAAATCTCCACCAAAGTTTGTAGCTATAGGGTTGATTTTATCTCCAGCAGTAACAATCAGATCACCACTACCAGAAACTTCCTTAACAGAGTTAGTAATAACAGCATTCCCAGGAGAATGGGAAATAACACTTTCCTTTACCTCAAGTACACTACCTTGAGAAGCAAGATCAGGCAGCAGCTTAACCTGATCATCTTTCCCAGGAATATCTGTCGTTTTCTTTTCCACCTTCAAAGTGGTAGCAGTAAGTTCCTGAAGAGCAAGAACATAAACTTTCTCAACAATACCCAGTTGCAAACTGGTAGCCCTCTGCATCTCACTATTTGGTAGAGTCTTCTATGTAGCAGAAGTAGAGGGAGCCAAAGGTAAACTAGAATTGCCAACCACCCCATCTTTGTCAGCATAATCAGGAGCACTTGAATTCACATTCTTTCTCCAAAAATGAGTTTCTTTAGTTTCCTTAGTTTTCGAAGGGCCTTTTAGCACTTCAACACAACTACTTGCTAAATGGCCAAAAGTATTACACTGTAGACAAATCTTAGAAAACCAAGGAGTATACACTCTAATTTTTGCAAAAGAGCCATCCGTAAGACTACATGGATCACCTCAGGGATCACTGCCCCAACTTCAACCTCGACACAAACTTTGGTGAATTCGATCCTTTCCTTTGAAGCAGTAACAGAATCCATATACAATGGATTACCCACAACACTTGCTATATAACTGAGACCTACTCGAGAAAAAAGTTCTAAGGGAACATTGTACAGCTGAACCCAAACAAGCATGCATTTAAGATCAAAATCAAGTTTCCTTAGGTTCGGTTCCCATTTCCTTAACACGAGAGGCTTGTTTTGAATGTGCCAAGGGCCATTCTCAAGCACCCAGTCTCTCAATTCCGAATTATAGAATGAAAAAACATAGAGATTGTGCCCAACCAAGCTTACCTTAACATGCAAAGCTTTCCCCCACAGAATCTTTGCAATACGCTACATGGAGCCAAAATTAGGAGAGTCTCCAATGAATTGCCCAACCACAGCACAACCCCATTCAGCGATTCCCTCTTCAATTACATCAATAGGAGGCTTTACAGTAGAAATACCCTCCAACAATTCAGGCGGAAAATACTCTAGGGATTGCTCTTTCGTTCCTCGAAAAAGCTTTCTCCAATCGAGTTCAGAAGACAAGGGTTCCATAAAGTTCAAGAAAGAATTGAGAAACCAGAACAATTACAACCAAAATCAGGAAGAAAATCCAGCAATCAACAGCGAGGAAAACGAAGATCCGAGTGCCCATTAGACCTGCTATCAAGCGCCCAGAGCAGTTCCATCGCCATTCAAAATCAGTAATGATTGTATCCAGTTTAGTTTCATTCCAAAAGGTAATTTTTAAACAATTATATTATTGAATACATCACCATTGTAATATTTGTAAACAATTATGTATCTGGTACAAGTGTAATCTAACACTTCAAATAATTTGTATACATGAGATGAGTGATTTTAACACTTTAGTGGAGGCGATATTTTTAGGGTAAATTACGTGTTTTATATCTAAATTATCAGTTTTGATCCATTTTAGTATCTACTTTTTTATTTTTTTCAAAATCACATCCAAAATTTAGTTTTTGTTTCAGTTTAGTACCCTTGTCCAAAATTTAACGTTAAGTTTTGAAGAAAAAATTGAAAGCTTAGGTACTAAAATAGACCAAAACTGATAGAATATGTACTAAATGCGTTAGGTTTTAAACAGCGGGGTACTAAAATGAAATAAAAATAAACATTAGGTATGGCTTTTAAAAAATTAAAATTTAAGTACTAAAACAGACCAAAAATAATAGTTTAAACACTAAAGGCATAATTTACCTTATTTTTTTTATTTATCACTTATGTCTGTCACACTTGTTACGTTGACTGTTCAAGTCTTTAAAAGTATCTATATTGTAAGTGAACGTTAATCGATCTTTGAAATATGTCTTTTTTAATATAAGAATCCTGTACCATAAATCAATATAAAATTTATGAAATTGAAGCTAATAGTATTAAAAAAATAGAGTGGTTAGTGTGCCCTACCAAACATTTTCTCCTATGGAGAGTATAAATGATAAACGCGTTTACTCAGATGTGAACAAAACTAAAGACGAGGTGTAAATCAAAACTTTAACGTACAAATGGATGAATAAAAAAGAGAAGAAATTTGAATACGAGGTGCAAAACCAAGACTTTAGTATCTTGAAGGAGGAGAGAAGGTTCCTTATTATATAAAGAATGTAGCACAAGGAAGCATCTGGGCAATGGGCTCAAATCGAAATTTCGGCAACTTTTTTTTTCATTTTTCTATAGCAAAATATTTGCAGAAATTAATGTATATAAGACTGAATGAATAGGCAACCATCGTCATCAGCAAGAAAAGCTTATTAGCGTAATATTCTCCCAGAATCACGCTACTGCTTAGCCTTGGTGATATCCCAAGTATTTTATCCAAATATGGAGCGGCAACAAGGAGAAGTGTTGGACGACGAGTATCTGGCCCTAGAACCTCGCAATGTACGTGGGATTCAAGGTAAGTCCGTCACCGCACCTGCGGTTCAGGGAAGTTCCGTCACTGCACCGGCGGTTCAGGGTAGCTCCACCACTGCACCGGCGGTTCAGGGAAGTTCCTCCACTGCACCCGGGGTTCAAGGAAGTTCCTCCACTGCACCCGGTTTAGATGGGCGTCCTCTCATCGCTACATGGGCATTTATGTCTCCAGAAGTTGAAGCCATATTTAGGGCTCGTGGAGTTACACCCCCATGGGAGCAGTGATGAGCTATTTATGGCTTCTTCTATCGTCCTTGTGATTGTGATGTTCCGTGTCTGCCTTTCATGTCTTCTTTGGCTGTTGGGCTGGACATTATGTTGTATGTTTTTTTGTCTTTCAAAATTCAATAAAACTTAAAAATTACAAAAACAGATCATTTTCAGATCTTTATTGTATTAAGTACCATATTATTAGTGTTATTTATATAATTAGTATGAACTGAGTGATATTGGTGATAAAGAAATTGTTATAATTCTTTGAAGTTTCGGATTCGAGCGTTACAAATGTCGGTACGTAAATGTTCAATGTCAAATAATTAAAACTGTCAAATAATTGAAAGTATCTTTGAACATATACACTTATCTTATATTAATAATTTTTTATATAATAGCTTCAATTTCTATTAAAAAGCGATAAAAAAAACCATTAGGTATTTCAAAAATGTAAACATGAAGTAAATGTTAGTAAAATACATCGATATGAAAGAAATAGAAATTAATCTTTACTTAGACGATAGTAACTGAGGACAATTAGATACCTTGACCTCTCTCTCCAATAGCCAATTTCTTTTACTCTCTCTTTATATCATAGAATTTTTTTGAGTACACAAAGGTAGAAAAGATCTAAGCTAGTTTACTATGTTTCCTCTTCGATCGTTCATCCATAGGTTTCCTATCTCCGCCGGAGGGTCTTCAAAGTTGTGGAGTCCGAATGGGAGGTTCCATGTCATCTTTGCCAATCCGTCGACAACTTCGTTTCGTTCTCTCGGAATATGTTCAAAATATAACTGTCACTTTTGCTGAATTAACCAGACGACATGTTGTACCATCGGTAATACTCTATCCATCAACGCACATTGCATCAAAAGTTTGAATACTTCTTTATTGTCTGTCTCAACCATGACATTTGTAAATCAATATTCCATGTCATTTCAAGTCCCACGACCACTCCCTATAGTTCTGCCTCTAGTACTTAACATTGTCCTAAAGTTTTTTGGGAATCCCATGATCCATTCACCGTTAGAATCTCGTAGAGCTCCCCCACAAGCAGTAACTCCTATATCTAATTTGCGAGCTCCATCAATATTCAACTTCCACCATCCCTCTGGGGAGGCTACCATTGTTGTTGTTGTTCGTGATGTATTCCTCGTTTTATTGGTCGTAGTTGATGAAGATTTAATGCATGTGAAGCTTCCATTTGAAGTCGTATAGCCAATTGCAATACGCTCTCAGTCTTAGTAAATTCAGGGTCGAATATGAACTTGTTTCGACGAAGCCAAATACTCCATATAATTGATCCAAAAACAAGGTCACACTCCTCTCGTCCTCTCGAGAAATGGCTTGGTTCTTGCAAGTTGGTCTGTATCCACTCATCTATTGGCATTGAGCAAAATTCATCGATCTTCTCTGGTTTAATTAATTCGCTCCATGTTGTTCTTGCTATGAAGCATTCTCGGAATATATGAGATGTTGTTTCTTTAATAGCACCACAGCAGCTACAGGATGAATTAGCCGAGAAGTGTCTTCTGGTTCGTTCTACATTTGTCATTAAACGATCTTTACAAATCAACTAAGTAAACATCGAATCCTCGACAGTCCTCTATAACATGAGATGGTTTTCCACACTGGTGATGTCGTGTTCCCTGTAGCTTCTATCCGTCGGCAGTAAACACTTTTTAACGTGAACTTTCCATTCTCCTCCCATCTTTATATTGGTGTATACGCCCCTCCATTTTTCAATGGTGGTCTTATAGCCGCAATACTTAATAAAGCTGCCTGGGGTCGGTGATTCCAAAGTAATTCCCATTTCCAATCTCCATTTAACCCCACCTAACCCCACCATGTCACGCACTGTAATTTTGCTAGTGTCGTTTATTCCTTCCCCAAGTTTAATGTCTTTCAATGGCACAATCTCTCCTAACCAAATATCATTCCAAAATTCAACAGATTTTCCATCGCCTAAACTCCAACGAATGCCTTCTCGGATTTCTTGCCAAAGTGTACTAATGTCTTTCCACAAACGAGAGCTTCCTTGTCTTGTGATACTTTCCGGTACTAGTTCTCTGACTTTGTACTTTGCTCGTAATACATTTGCCCATAGCTGGTTTGAGTTAGCAACTAGTCTAAACCCTATTTTAATAATAAAGTCTTCATTTCGAGCATGTAAATTTCGTAACCCCAAGCCCTCCATTTCGCTTGGTTTACAAACTTCTTCCCACTTGACAAGATTTACTCTACGTTTTTCGTCAGCATTTCCCCAAATAAAATCTCTAATTGTCTTCTCCATTGCATCACACGTGCCTTTAGGGAGAACACATGTTTGCATTGCATAAGATGAAAGTGCTGCTAAAACTGATTTAGCCAAAACTATCCGTCCAATTTTAAGTACTTTGCTTTCCATCCAGATAGTCTGTCTCGCATTTGGTTAAGCAAATATTCATAAGTTTGTCGTGTTATGCGTTTATGAAGTAGTGGAACCCCTAGGTACTTACCAAGATCATCCACTCGGGAAAACTGGAATTCTTCGCTTATGACCGTGCAAATAGTTTCATCAATGTTCTTTGAGAAATAAATATTAGTTTTTGCTAGAGTTACTTTTGGTCAGGAGCTGGCACAGAAATCTCGGAGTATCCTTTTAATAATATCTAGTTGTTCAAGTGAGGCTTCTGCAAACAAGATCAGATCGTCTGCAAAAAAGAGGTGAGAAACAGCTGGATCATCTTTAGATAGTTTAATCGGTTTCCATTCTCCGTTATCAACCTCCATCTGAATAGCTTGTGCTAAGCGATCCATGCATAAGACAAAGAGGTAAGTTGAGAGCGGGTCTCCTTGTATAACCCCTCTTGTTGGCTTAAAAGATTCAGTTGGATGTCCATTCCATAAAATTTGAGTAGAAACGGTTGATACATAGCTCATAATCAAGTTATGTGATTTCGTCGGACAACCCACATCTAATAATGTGTCATCAATAAACGATCATTCCAATCTATCATACGTTTTTTTCCAAATCTAATTTGATTCATTTTTTTTTCGCATTAATTGCACCACTTCTTGTGCAATGACGAATGACGATATTATCAGAAATATTTTTCCCCGGGATGAAGCTAGTTTGGCTTTCAGAAATCTAAGTGGGTAATAATGGTTTAAGTCGATTAACGACGACTTTTTTTTATTGCTTTATATAGTACAGTGCACAAACTAATTGGTCGAAATTGGCCAAACTTTTCCGGAGCCTTCACTTTTGGAATTAAAACTAACAAAGTTCGATTGATCTCAGCTTGTATAGCTTCGTTCTCAAAACATGATCGCACCAACTGGCACACTCCTGGGCAAACTACGTCCCGATTGTGTTAGAAGAAAAAAGCATGGAACCCGTCAATCCCTGGTGCTTTGGAAGGAGACATGTCAAAAATTACATATCTAACTTCATCATTTGTTATCGGATATGATAAGAGGTTGAGTGAATCCTTTGGAACTGTCGCAAATCGCCCCCTAACATGATATGAATATCCCCTTCTCCTCCACTTGTGAACAAATCAACATAAAATTTACACGTCATTTGTTGTAATTCAAGTGAATTGGTGCTCCAGCTTCCATCCTCTCATCGCAGGGTTGTGATTGTGTTTTTTCGTTGTCGAATTTTTACCTTCACATGAATTTTTTTGTATTTCGATCCCCATGAATCATCCACTCACTTCGCGATTTTTGCATCCAAAGGCTTTCTTCTTGCTCAAGAACCAATTCCAATTCAAGTTTCAATTTTTCTTTGCAACTCACTAAGAAAATCTGAATGTTTGAAAATTAATGCCTTTTCAATACCCCTTAGGCGTGCTATTAAGATTTTTTTCCTTTTACCGATTCTTCCAAATACAGAATAGTTTCATTCCTCAATCTTTGGTTTTAATTGGTTTAGTTGAGACCAGATATCCTTATCGTCGTTTCATGCCTCTCGAATCAAATTGCCAAATTCCGAGTATTGTTGCCATGAAAATAAGAATCGAAAAGGTTTGTGAAGATGTGTAACCTCCTTTGGAAGAGATCTTAGTAAGATTGGATGGTGATCAGACCCCATTCGGTCAAGATGAAAAATCGTGGTGTTTGGGAATGAATTGAACCAACTAGTGTTTCCTAAGCAGCGATTCAGTCGTTGATGCAGCGTTCCCCGTGACCAGGTGTAAGGTATTCCTTTGAATCCAACATCAAGTAATGCATTGTCAAATATAAAATCCGAAAGGCTCTTGCTTCTTCCATTTCTTTTGTGAGCGCCTCCAATTCTTTCTTCTTGGTTCAAAATCGCATTGAAATCTCCTGCAAGTAACCACAGATTCTCTTCTCGTGGATTAATTTGTGCCTAGCTGAGCCTATAAATGCTTCATGATCGATATGTGACGGTTCGCACACTACAGCAAAACTGATATGTAGCGTCGTTTTTAGCGGCGTTTGGAGAGAAAATGCCACAAAAGTTAAACATATAGCAGCGTTTACAATCGTAGCGCCACTAATTGATACTTTAGCGGCGTTTTTAGTAAAAACGCTGCAATATAATTGACATATTGCGGCGTTTTTATAAAAACGCCGCAATAGGGTGATAAATTAGCGGCGTTTATATCACAAACGCTTCAATAGATTATAAATTTTGCGGCGATTTAGCCAAAACGCCGCAATATAGTGGTAAACTGGCAGCGTTTTTACCACAAACGCCACAATAGAATATAAATTTTGCAGCGATTGAGTAAAAACGCCGCAATAGAGCGGTAAATTGGCGGCGTTTTTACAAAAAACGCCGCAATATATACACATAAAGTGGCGTTTGTTCCTAAAACGCCGCAATATAATAGTTCCTTAGTGGCGTTTTAGTAAAAAACGCAGCAATAGAGTAGTTATTTTGCGGCGTTTTAATATAAACGCCACAATTGTCCTTTAATTTATCAGATATCCCTAATTGCTCAGCCGAACCCCTTATTTGTTTTATCCCCAAATCTTCTTCCTCGAATTAGCAGTGCGAGAACAAACGATTAGTATATACAACAGCTTCTCTTCATTTTGATTCTCCATATCTATTCATTACGAATTTATAATTTTGTGAACAAACGGTTAGTTGATCTATCACTTGTTTATTTTTCTTTCTAGATTTCCTTTTCCCATTTTGATTCTCGTTCTTTGGAAGTCGGTGCTGGGTCAGGGAAACTGAGTTACAGGCATTTGTTTGCGGTTGGAGAAGACCAACCATTGCAGTTTAAGGAAACTCTCACCTGCAACCTTTGGATTTGAACCCCTTGAGTTCTGAGAGGCAGCCATCCGCTTCTTCCGCAACCGAAAAATCATCTAACAGCTTCTGGGCAAAATCTGATCTCTTTGTCATGCTTGGTATTGGAATGCAAACAAGGTACCACTCTTCAACTCTCTTTGAGCTAGAATAACGATGGAATTTTCTTTGCATTTATGTTTTGCTCATTACTCTAGGAATATGAATGTTTTTTCTTCTCCTTCTTCTTCTCTTTTAGTCGGGAGAGTTCTTTCAAAGTTGGGTAGGTTGGGGAGTCTAGTCTTGCTTGCAATATAAATGGAGTTTGATTTTTTTTTTGTTAGATAGTTGACGTGAAAGTTAGCTCTATATCTCTCTCTGGAGGGTCTCTGTAAGTATTTCCTGACTTTGGTTCTAATCCAAGCAATGGCAGAAAAAAGGTTCCATTCAAAGGGCTTCCATCCCAAGCCTTCTTTATCAGCATCTTCCCCTTTTTTTATTTATCACACTCCCTCTTTATTTCCCTTGAGTAAAACCCTTTGCATCAAACCAATGGTCAATTGGCAAATTGGTCTCTGCATTGAAGCTATTGATTTGCTTTGGTTTAATATTTTATGGTAGGAGATAACACAATAAAATTAAAGATAGTTAACAATGGCAGGCTTTTGAATAGGGAGAGATGAGAGCCGACACTTTTGGGAGCTTTTAACTGATCCCACCATTACAAAAGAAACAAAATTGGGTGTCAAGTAATTAATCCAAGTGATGAAATTACATTTATTTTTTACTTAAATAAATGTCGAACTTTACATGTGATTGTTTTCTTTATGTTGTTCAGATTTTGATGTTTTGTGTGGGATATATTTATTTATTTTTATAAAAAAATTCAAGATATTTAAAAAACGCATAAAATTGGTGATGTGTGGTGGAAGTATTTTTATACTATTTTTGTCTAGTTCTCGGTCATTATCTTGAACTAACAACCGTAAAGCCATATGATTTTGTAAAGGGGAAAAATGGGATAGCAGAAGGAATGTCTGATATATTTTGGTGTGTACATCCAAAATAGTGGCTGTGGATGAATTAGGACTGGGTGTACCATCCAAAAGATGCCATTTTCCTTGGTTATAATAAAGTAATGATTAGTGTGAGGAAAGGTTGATTAAGTGCCATTTTTTTAAAATATCCAGATTCAAGTAACTGTATTTATAGGATATATATATATATATATATATATATATATAATTAAGTGTTTGCTACAAAGATCAAGTTGATTCTACGTGATAATTCTCTTATTGAAAAATAAAATTACAAGTTTCCTTTAAATAGATTAAATACATGTCAGATAGAATTCTATCATATTAAGAGATAAGGGTTATAGAATATCTAATATACTTAATTATTAGAGATAAGAGTTATATGATGCCTAAACTATTTAGTTATTAACAATAAATTTAATTTTGTTTACCATCTACAATTTATAATATGCTATTAATCGGTTAAGAAATTTTCCGAAAAGATACTCCAAAGCAATGTTTGGTGTAGACCCATTTAAATCCAGTGGCTCATTTAAACTACAGTGTTGGAGCTGGGTCTTCTTCATTCTTCCTTTCAAGTTGTATTTCATTCTATTGTCTGCTCTAATAGTTGATTTTATTTCTCTCTAATTGCCATTTCTTTTTTTAATTTTATTTAAGGCTATAATTGGGAACCTCTTTTAAAAAAACAATAGAAACAAAGGTTTGGTAAGATGTTACCGTCTCCTTTCTTCGAACGTTTTATCACATTGAATGTAAATATTAAATAGTTTATTTCATTTAATAAAAGATTAAATGTTTTATTTTTATTTGATGCAAAGGTAGGCTTGAAAACTTTTGCAAGTGGGCAGGCCACCTTTCACCATAGAAATCTGATAGGGGAACAGTATGTACATGAGCTTTTGCTGCTCGTTGTTGAGTGACTTTTGGTGTAAGCAAAGGTAGGCTTGAAAACTACATAACACATCCTTCTTTTCGGATTTTGCTGCTAATAAGCTAATGTTTCATGGAAAACTGGAAAGTCTAATTATTTTATTGTTGCATTGTTGTTAACAAAGATTTTTTGGTTGCATGATAAACTTTGTTTGCTCAAAATGTAAGTAAAAAGTTTTATAGATCTTAACACGGTTGTGGGAAGGGTTTATATTTCGTTCTAAGTTCTTAATGCCTCTCTCTGTAACAATGAAACATGAGTCTGTTTAGATGTAAATGCTACATTTCGATGAAACATGTGTAAGTATTTAGTTATATAGTATGCAGTTGTATATAATTCTCGTTATAATTTTTAAAATTAACTGAGATACATTTGCTCCCATACAATTTTATCAATTTAAAAGTTGTATAATTTATGAGTGATTAGTTTTATACTATGCAAATATTATTATGCACTAAATATGATAATTTAATGCTTCTGTTTAGGTTCTAATTTTATCTATATTATTAGCAATTAACATTTGAAATTGAAACTCCAGAAATACGAAATGGATAAGAGTTGGATGGATTTCTCAAGGGTAAGCGTCGAATATCGAAATGGAGTCGAAAACTTTCTAAATTTAGCTTTTCTGAATGCAAGCCAAGAAAATATGATTCTTTGCCCTTGTAAGAATTGTGTGAACATTAATTGGCACATTCGTGAAGTTGTGTACGAGCATCTAGTAATTTTTGGATTTGTTCGGGGGTATAGAAAATGGATCTTTCATGGAGAGATTGTATCAGATAGATCTGCTTCCACGAGTTACTCGACTTATCGTGCTCCTTCTCCCCATACAACTTTTAGAGAAGATGACATGGAAGGGATGTTACGAGATGCATTTAATATGCACAATCATCAGTCGTATGATACAGAAAATTATTGTCAGGATGATGTTAATGATTTCACTGAGATTGGAAGAAGTGGATGTGATGAAGAGCCAAATGGAGAAGCGGCAAAGTTTTACAAGTTGCTGAATGAAATGAATGAACAACTTTATGAGGGATCAAAGTTTTCAAAGCTTTCTTTCTGCATTCGTCTTTTCCACTTAAAATGCCTGGGAGGGTGGACTGGTAACTCCTTTACGCAATTGTTGGAGTTACTAGGAGAAGTGTTTCCTTTTGCAAAAATCCCTCAATCATGCAAAGATATGAAGAAAATGATCAAAGATTTGGGTCTTGGATATGACAAAATTCATAGTTGTCCGAATGATTGTATGTTATATTGGGGTGATCAAAAAATCAGGAGTCTTGTCATGTATGCGGAAAATCTCGATGGATTACTAGAGAGGCAGAAAATGTTACTGAGGATGAAGCTCAAGCACGATCAAGAAAGAAACCGATCAAGATTCTGCGATATTTTCCTCTCATACCTAGGCTACAAAGATTGTTTATGTCCTCCAAGATTGCTGAGTCTATGAGGTGGCATCATGATGGCAGAACCGATGATGGATTATTACGGCATCCTACAGATTCTTTAGCTTGGAAGTCATTTGACAACAAGTATCCAAGTTTTGCGAGAGATCCTCGAAATGTCAGGCTCAGTCTTGCAACTGATGGGTTTAATCCTTTCAAACTCATGAGTACTTCGTATAGTACTTGGCCTGTTGTACTTGTTCCATACAATTTGCCTCCCTGGATTTGCATGAAACAATCATCTTTCATCTTATCCATGATAATCCCCGGCGAGAAAGGCCCCGGAAATGATATTGATATTTACATGCAGCCGCTAATTGCAGAGTTGAAACAGTTATGGGAAGGGGTCGAAACGTACGATGTGTTGACAAAGGAGAACTTTAATTTACGCGCTACTTTATTATGGACAATTAATGATTTTCCTGCGTATGCAAATTTATCTGGTTGGAGTACCAAAGGTCGTTATGCTTGTCCTTGTTGTGCTGCACAAACATGTTCGAAGTGGTTGGTTAATGGAAAAAAGTTCTCTTATATGGGACATCGTCGGTGGTTACCTGATAATCATAGATTTAGATGTCAAAAGAATATGTTTGATGGTGATGAAGAGTTTCGAAATGCTCCTGACCAAACAACCGGCTCTGAAATATTCAGAATGTTGAAAAATATCAATTTTACTTATGGAAAGATGAATCAACCAACTAGTACACGATCAAAGAAAAAGGCAAAACAGGTCAATGAAGAGCTTGAAGTTGATGAACAAACTGATGATGAGTATGATGAAGAGGATGATCCAAATGAGGTAGACTTGTGGAAAAAGAGGAGTATATTCTTCGAGTTGCCTTATTGGAAAAAGCAGATTTTGAGACATAATCTTGATGTAATGCATATTGAGAAGAATGTCTGTGAGAATATTATCGGGACCATTTTGAATGATGGCAGAAAATCTAAAGATAATCTTAAGAGTCGACTTGACTTAGTGGACATGGGAATTCGACATGATCTTCATCCGCAATTACGTCCGAATGGAAGAAATTTCTTGCCGCCTTCTATTTTTTCTCTTTCGAAGAAAGAAAAAGAAGTGTTTTGCACGGTGTTGAAGGATATAAAGGTCCCAGATGGGTATGCATCAAACATTTCTCGATGTGTTAGTGTTAAAGATCGAAGACTTTATGGTTTAAAGTCTCATGATTATCACATATTAATGCAAGATTTACTACCAGTAGCTGTTCGCGGTTGCATGTCGAGTAAGGTGACGTCTTGTATCATTGAACTTTCTAATATAATGAAAGCCATATGTGGGAAAGTTCTAATGGTTGAAGAACTTGATAAACTACAAGATCGAGTTGCCTTGACTTTATGCAACTTGGAGAAGATATTTCCGCCTTCATTCTTCACAATTATGGTGCATCTGTTAATTCATCTTCCTCACGAAGCAAGGGTTGGTGGTCCCATTTTCTATCGATGGATGTACCCTATAGAGAGGTGTTAATTGAATTACACGTTTCAAATTACTACTATTTATACATTTGAATAAAATGTATTTACGTAGTATGTTGTTTTCTGTATAGGTTCTTGGGCAAGTTGAAGTCTTATTGTCGTAATAAGCGTTATCCGGAAGGATCAATTGCTGAAGGGTATTTGGCAGAGGAATGTATGACATTTTGCTCTAGATATTTGGAACATGTTGAAACAAGATGGAATAGACCAAATCGAAATGATGAGTTAGGTACTGATGACTTAACTCAACATTATTTGTTTGGAAGTTATGGTCAACCATTAGGGAAAGTTGAAATTGCACATTTAGATGACACGTCTTGGGTACAAGCACACCGATATGTTCTTTTCCATCACGATTCAATAGATCACTTTCGCACGTAAGTCTTTCGGACCCAATGCTAATGAAATCTCTTTATCTTTTATATTTATCAATTTTTAACGACATAATATTCTTTATAGTGAGTTTAAAGAAGTATTGAGATCTCGAGCACGCTCCCGAAGATTAAATCAGCGAGAGCTACATAAGTTATTCACAGAAACTTTTCATGAATGGTTAGGCCAGACGGTAAGCAACTAAATCTTACGGAACACTTATAAATAATATATGTCTTGCTTTTTATATCGACATCAATGCAAATTAATTCACCATTCATGTGTAATAGGTTTGGAGTGGGAGAGAAGTTAGTGAAGAAGTTAAATGGCTTTCTCAAGGTCCGAATAGAATAGTTAAAAGATATAATGCCTTCCTCATTAATGGGTTCAGGTTTCACACAAAATCTCGTGAAAGATTAAGGAGGACACAAAATTGTGGACTCGTAGTTACTTCATCAACTACAAGTTATGCTACTGTAAGGGACAATAATTCGCAGGATGGAGAGGTCGATTATTATGGAAATCTTACGGACATTATTGAGTTAGATTATTATGGAAAACGAAAGGTTGTGTTGTTTCGGTGTGACTGGGTTGATGTAAACAGATGTATAAAAAGAGATAAATTCGGGTTTTCAATGGTGAATTTCTCTCGATTAATTCACACGGGTCAACGTTTGATGGATGAACCATATGTATTTTCCTCTCAAGTGAAACAAGTATTTTATTGTCACGATCCAATGGATGACGGTTGGTATGTTGTGCTTCGAAATACTCCTAGAGACTTGATAGACATCGGGGATGGAAGTAGAGATGACATTGAAACAAGATCAGAGTGTTTACCTCTACTACCACAAAACTTAGATGAAACTATCAGTAATACAACACAATTTCAATGGGTTCGGGAGGACGTTGATGAAGATATTTATGACAACTGACATTACATAAGACTGTTGTACGATTTTATATCTTCATTTATTTATTTATAATGTTATAACCCTTAATATGTTGTCTTTCAATGTATTCATTAATTAAATCGTTTTTTATTACTCATGTTTGTTTATTATAGATATAATGCCGAGGAGAAAAATATCTGATTTGCGGGTTGTTCGAGCTTCTGAAGACCATGTAGAAAGAAATAACGAGGAAACGAATGCACCTGAGTCTTCCGAAGTTCCTGAAACTGTTGAAGAAGTAGAAATTCAAGGTAATCTTCGAAACTTTATTTACTACTTTGTTCATTTTCAAAACTGACATTTAATAATTTCTTATATAGTTGAAAATGCTGGAACGCGCAAGACTCGAGGACGTACAACTTTAAAGGAATTATACCAACTTCCTCCTGGGCATCGTGTCAAAGTTTCAAGAAACGATGCCGGTCAACCTATTGGCCCAGAATCACGTCTTCTAGCAGGTTACTTAGGCATAGTTGGACGTAATGCGAATCTGTTACCGATCAATTATGAGTCATGGCGCAAAATGCCTAATAGTAACAAAAATCAAGCGTTGGATTTTGTTAAGGTAATAATGTCATTATAATAGATACTCTATATAAATTCAATACTAATTTATACTTACGGTGCACACTTATTTGTTGTATAGGAGAAATTTGTTTTAGAGGTCTCTGACGATTATGTGAAGCAAGCGTTAGGGAAGAGATGGAGGGATCACAAGAGCTCCTTAAAGAAGAAATACTTCAAGAATGATCTCAGCCTTGAAGAGAAGTTGCAAACAGTCCCACCAGGAATGCTCAGGTACCAATGGGAAGATGCAGTCAGATTTTGGAGTTCTCAAAAAGGACAGGTATGATGTATTTTTCATAAATACTTGTAACAAAATTTAAATCATCATTATAAGTGGTTGTTTGACATTGTAGGACCGAGAGCATGTTGGTGTTGCTAGTAGGCAACAACAAAAGTTTACGCACACGGCTGGATCGAAGAGCTTTGCTTGTATAGCTCATGAGGAGGTATTATAGATTATTGAAATATTTTTTTGTATTCCATGTACATACTAACTCATAGTAATTACATTATGGTACATTGTAGGAAAATACATCCGGTTCTAAAGTTGGTCGAATCCAACTCTTCGACATGACACATACGAAGAAGGATGGCACTCCTATGACTGCTGACGCTGCAGAAATTATGGTACGTTTATTGGGTAGATGTTTTAAATTTACCTGACTTTATTTATAGGAGTACCATGACATTTTTTATTTTAATTAATTATTCACTCTATTATTAGGAAAAATTGAGGGAGAAAAGGGCAGAGTATCATGCTACTGCTTCGAGTCAAGGTATTGTTAATGATGATGACATTGAAAACCAAGCTATTAATGACGTTTTGGGTCCTGAAAGATATGGTCGGGTGCACTGTCAAGGATCATTCGTTACTCCCACCAAATATTTTGGATCCAGTTCATCACAGTACATGTCATCACAGTCTCGATCTTCCCAATTAGAAGTTGGTCGTTTAAAAGAAAAGTTGGCTGAGATGGATCAACAAATGGCTAACTTGAAAGCGGAAAATGAAGCAAGGGAAACAGAGAGAGCAGCAGCGGAAGCAGCTAGAGCAGCAGCGGAAGCAGAGAGAGAAGCAGCGGCAGCACAGAGAGAGGCAGCGGCAGAACAGAGAGAAGTAATATATCAGCAGAGATGTAAAGAATTTGAAAAACGACTCAATGATATGATGCTGATGATACAAAAAACGCAACCTCAGAATCCACCATCGTAGCCTCATTTATGTTATGAGCATTATGTTAATGTTACTGAACCGTGTTTAACTTAACCTATATTACGTTAATGAAAACTTTTATTTATTATATTGGATTTGATGTTATTGCTGTTTTGTTTGTTAGATAATGGAACAGGTTGAAAAAAGATTTGGGGTATTAAGTATAATTTTTAGAATTGTTAAATTCTGTGTTATTTAGCGGCGTTTGTAACAAAAATGCTGCAATATACCATACATTTAGCGGCGTTTTTGATAAAAACGCCGCAAAATCTCAATACATATTCGCAGCGTTTGTAAGAAAACGCCAGTAAAAATAAAAATCTACTGCGGCGTTTTTGTAGAAAACGCCGCTAAACATCAACGACTATTGCGGCGTTTGTATGCCAAATGCCGTTAAATATCAACACCTATTGCGGCGTTTTAATGATAAACGCCGCTAAATATCAATACCTTTTGCGGCGTTTGTTGAACTATCGCCGCTATATGTTGTAACCTATTGCGGCGTTTTTTGTTCAAAAACGCCGCAAACTTTAGCGGCGCTATTTTTAGCGGCGCTTTTAGCGGCGTTTTTTTTACGCCGTATGTGTTTTTAGCGGCGTTTAAAAACGCCGCTAGAAGTAAAAAAAAACGCCGCAATAAGCCACTTTTGCTGTAGTGGCATAAATAATTGTAACGAATACTTGTAGTGGTAGTTCTTTGCCATAAATGGAGAAGTGCATGAATTGGTTGGATACATGCAAAATTTGGATTTGTAATTCCCATTTCCATAGTATCCATATCCCCCCACTGAAACTCCTTGCTTCCACCCGAAAAGAATTCGAAAATCCCAACTGTTGTATAATTGAGTCTGCCTTGTGTCGTAACCGGTTTTCGTCCGGGCACGAAATATTTATTTTGGAAGGGAAATTGATGTGAATAAATGGTTTTGAAAATAATTTGGGAGTCGCCATCGGCCTTTTGGGTCAGGTAGGTCGAATACCTAAAAAATCTTTTAAAAGAGTTTTTAAGAAAACATCAATTAAAAGATAAACTGATCTGCGTTTTAACCAAAAATTCGTTCTTTTTAATAATAAAAGGGATTCGTGGTCGGTTACGTTTAGGGAAGGATTAGCACCCCTACAACGCCCAAAATTGGTACTTTTTAATTATAAATTGTCTCTATTATTAAAATTTTAAAAATTCAAAAATATATTTAATTATAATTCTATTATTTCAAAATTAAAAAATATTTTAAAAATATCAGAAAAGAACTTCTAGGTGCCTTAAGACAGCTCTTTTCTTTGATATTGATAAATATTAATTTAAATAATATTGTTTACTTTTTAATTTTAAAATATCAGAATAGGACATCCAGTTGTATTAAGACTGTCCTTTTCTTCGATATTAAAAATAAATATTTAAAAATTACTATTTATTATATATATATTTATGAATATATAAAATATTTAATATAATATAATAAAATAAAAATAAAAATACTATTAAAACAATATATTTAAAAACAATAAAATAAATGAAGACATATAAAATAACGGACTAAATTATAGTAAAAATAAAATTAAAAATCTAATTCATAATTAATCAAATTATAGGGATTAAATATGTTATTTCTTTATTTAATAATTTAGTGACTAAAATAAAATGATCTAAAATTCGGATATTATAATAAAATAAATTAAAAATATAAACTAAGGATTAAAATATTATTTATTAAAATTAATGGATTAAATCTGTAATTTATCCTAAATATTATTTTAATATGAAGGACTAAAATAAAAGAAATTAAAATTCGAAGACTGAATTAAAAATATTATAAATTCAATTTAGTGACTAAAATGTAAAGTTTACAAGTTCGGAGGACTGCGGACGGGGTTTAACTATTTTATAATTACGCGCATAGTCCTTCCCGAAACGACGTCGTTTGGGAAGGACTATATATGGTCCAAACCGGCTGGCCCGAAGGGCCAGCTATCTCATTTCTTCTTTTTCTTTTTTTTTCTCTCAAACAGAGAGAAGAATTCTCTGGCTTCTCTCTAAACTGAGAGAAGCCTTCCCGGTCAGCCACCGCTATCGGCTCCGACCACCGCTGCCGGTCACCGTTAATGGTGGCCGGAAATTACAAAAATCTACCAGAATATAGATCGGGACGGTCTAAAACCGTTTCCGGTGTTCTTTTTCCTTAAAAAGCTCCCAATCGGAGCAGATCTACAAATATACCTTCGGTTTTTGTTGTATCCGGCGACGGTTGGGGTTCTCCGATGATAGGGTAAGCTTCTTTCCTCTCTTCTCTCTTTTTTTCCTTGCTGCGTTGATGCTGACTGAGATCGTTGGTTTAGTTGTTTTTTTTTCTTTCTCTGTTTTTTTTCTTTCTCTCCGGTTCTCTCTCCGTTTTTTTTTCAGGTTGGGGTGGTGGTTTTTATAGCCACCACCGTTGTAGCCGTCGGACCGGTCCGAAGAATGCCCTTTGGTGAGTCACCGGACTCCCAGTGGTGACTCACCGTTTGGGGGAGACGTGTGCGGCTACGGCCGGCCTTCTGGACTCTTTGGTAGACGTGGTGGAGGCTGGAACGTTGGTGTGGCGGTGAAGGCTTCTGGAAGCAGCGGCGGCGGCGCTGGGACGTGTCCCTAGGGTATAGATACCCTAGGGTTTCCTCTGGCAAACTGTGGACCGTTGGATCAAACCAGATCCAACGGCTGGGATTGAAGATGGCGGCTGGTTTAGATTAGGGTTAGGAAACCCTAACTGGAAACCCAAATGTTTAGGGTTTCTGGTTTGATTTGGACCGGTTCTGGTTTGTTTGTAACTGGGCCGGTCCAGTTGTAATTGGTCTGTAATTATTATTTATATATATGTTTAATATATATTTAATAATAATAATAATAATATAATAATAATAATAATAATAATAATAATTTATTAGTATCTTCAGCTGCCCCTCTTTGTTCATTCTTGTGTTAACAAGAATAGGGCAAAGATGAAAAGATAATAAAATTTTTTATCCATTTGGCTTCACTTGATTATAATGGAGATATTGAATAAATTCTTCTCTTTCTTCAGATGAGTTCTTCTCATTATGAACTTTCTGCTGGGGATGATGATCCATCAAATGATGAATTCAAGCAAAAGATTGAACAAGTTCTTCTCATTATGAACTTCTTCTTCCTTCTTCAGATGACGAGTTCTTCTCATTATGAACTCTACCTGGCAAAGTTGATCCATCAAATGATGAATTCAAGCAAAAGATTGAACAAGTTCTTCTCATTATGAACTTCTTCTTCCTTCTTCAGATGACGAGTTCTTCTCATTATGAACTCTACCTGGCAAAGTTGATCCATCAAATGATGAATTCAAGCAAAAGATTGAACAAGTTCTTCTCATTATGAACTTCTTCTTCCTTCTTCAGATGGCGAGTTCTTCTCATTATGAACTCTTCCTGGCAAAGATAATCCATCAAATGATGAATTCAAGCAAAAGATTGAACAAGTTCTTCTCATTATGAACTTCTTCTTCCTTCTTCAGATGACGAGTTCTTCTCATTATGAACTCTACCTGGCAAAGATAATCCATCAAATGATGAATTCAAGAAAAAGATTGAACAAGTTCTTCTCATTATGAACTTCTTCTTCCTTCTTCAGATGACGAGTTCTTCTCATTATGAACTCTACCTGGCAAAGATAATCCATCAACTTGATGAATTCAGAAAAAAGGTTGAACAAATTCTTCTCATTATGAACTTCTTCTTCCTTCTTCAGATAAGTTCTTCTCATTATGAACTTTCTCTGGAAAAGACTGATCCATCAAATGATGGATTCGGGTAAAAGATTGAACAAATTCTTCTCATTATGAACTTCTTCTTCCTTCTTCAGATGAGTTCTTCTCATTATGAACTTTCTCTGGAAAAGCTAATCTTTCAAATGATAGATTTGAATCTTTGCTAAAATCTTTGAAATTCCTGTTAAAAATTCAACAAGAATAAAAATGAATGAAAATGCACCTATTTTTGTAAACCCCTAAAATATGATGCATGAATGTTAAGTTATTTGATTTCAGATTGGTGAATTGAGTATTTCTTCAATTGTAAAAACCCAATAGATCTTTCTTCTTCAAACAAAGAATCTATCATCTTTGACAAATGTAGATGTAGATATAATGTCACAAAACCTCTTGAGAATAAAACTCAATAGTATAGGCTCTTGAAAAGCTTGCATTCAGGCAACATGTTGATTCTGATAACAATTCATCTGATTATGAAGTGACCTTTCAAGATGATTTCACAGATATCGATAGTTCTTCTAATACCGAGAAATCTTGACTTCTGATTCTGATGAGGAGAATAAACTGTTATACTTGACAAAAATGGGATTATCATGGGCTGAAACTTCAATAGCCCTGGAGAAATGTGGTCCAGATTCATCAATTGCAGAATTGGCAAATTTATATGTGCCGCTCAAATGACTAAGGCTGCTGATGCACTTCTTCTGGTAAAAAATAGGAAGTCATTATGCAATGATCCCAATTACAAGCAAAGGCAAAACTTGGGCTATGATTTTTGAAAAGGAAGAAGCAGAGGAAGCTTGAAAAGAAGCTTCTTAATGAAGATAATCATGCAGTTCATCTTTTAATTCTAATGATTGGTTCTGTAGTTCTTACCAAACCAGATCAGATAACTCAAAGAACACTTCCAGAAGATGCTATTAGCAAATTCATCTTCCAAATTCAATGATTGGTTCTGCCAAACCAGATCAGATAACTCAAAGAACACTTCCAGAAGATGCTATGAGCATATTCATCTTCCCAATTCAATGATTGGTTCTGCTAAACCAGATCAGATAACTCAAAGAACACTTCCAGAAGATGCTATTAGCAAATTCATCTTCCAATTCAATGATTGGTTCTGCCAAACCAGATCAGATAACTCAAAGAACACTTCCAGAAGATGCTATGAGCATATTCATCTTCCCAATTCAATGATTGGTTCTGCTAAACCAGATCAGATAACTCAAAGAACACTTCCAGAAGATGCTATTAACAAATTCATCTTCTAAATTCAATGATTGGTTCTGTCCAACCAGATCAGATAACTCAAAGAACACTTCCAGAAGATGCTATTGGCAAATTCATCTTTCATTTAATGTTTGGACTAGGATATCACAATGCTTATTCGATGTAGAGCCATAATTTGTAGATTCGAAGCATTTCCATGCTACTACACTGAAAAGGGCTATATTCATAATTCTGCCAATTAAGAACAGATTTTCTCTTTATTCTGCTTCCTCCATGTGCTGATGCTTTTCCATTGACAAAGAAATGATGGCCTTCCTTTGAGTGTCCAGAAGTATTTTCTTGATGAATGCTGAAAATGGAATCTAGTATGGGTTGGAAGGAATAAAGTTGCTCCACTTGAACCTGATGAGGTGGAAATGCTTCTAGTTTTCTTTAAAAACCATACACAAGGATCTGTATAGAGACATATTTCCCAGTGATATCAATGTCTTGTTTCCTTTTGTTGGAATCAGTGCTGCAAAGATCACCTTCTATTGTCTTAGTATATTTTTGAAAACAAATGTGCAAGAACTGAATGGTGATCGGTTGGAGCAATTGATGAGTAGATTTGGCGGATTCGACTTTGTTGTCGGTAGGATCCCGTGTAATAATCTTGATGTTCATGGCTTTAAGCTAGTGATGATTTGCTTACTTTGTATTCCATGTATTCAAAAGTATTAACATAAAGTGATATTCAGAAATCTTTAAATTATTTCAAAATTATGTTAATTCAATAGAAAAGAATAAATTGAATTTCCAAAAATAAATTGAATCTCAAATAAATTGAAATTGAAATAGATAAATTGTATTCAAAGTTATGGCAAGCATAAGAATAAAAATTCAAATGTCTCAACAAATTATAAGCATAAGTATTTCTAAATTAATCAAGTTGATACAATTTAGAGTAATGATGTAAGCTTTTGTCTGGAAGATCTCAAACGTTGTCAAAATGCTTGTAGATGTGAAGTTTCTCCCAAACTGTCAAAATCTTAAGAGGGTTCAATTGCCAGATGCCTAATATCAACCTGCATTGAGCCGCCTTTTCAGGTTTTCAACTCAAATCCTTCCTTTGGTTACAAGATGCCCTTTGCGGGTTTTCACCTTGACCCCTTTTTCTTTTTTTCCTCTTTTCTTTTTTTCTTTTTTTTTCTTTTTCTTTTTTTTTTTTTCTTTTCTTCAAGCATAATATTTCTTGACAGAATCTGAGTTTATTGGATTTTTCAGAATTTTTCCATCCATTTCTGCCAAGATCAACGCTCCTCCAGAAAAGGCCTTTTTCACAACGTATGTCCCTTCCCAATTAGGCATCCATTTCCCACGGAAATCTTTATGTATAGGCAAGATCTTTTTTAATACTAGATCACCCTCTTGGAATTCTCTTGGATGTACTTTTTTATCATGAGACTTCATCATCCGTTTTTGATACATCTGTCCATGGCAAATAGCTTTCAATCTTTTCTCCTCAATAAGGTTCAATTGATCAACTCTAGCTTGGATCCATTCAGATTCATCCAATTTTGTTTCTCTCAATATTCGAAGCGATGGAATCTCAACTTCAATTGGTAAGACTGCTTCCATCCCGTAGACTAAAGAAAACGGTGTTGCCCCAGTAGATGTTCGAACAGTAGTTCGGTATGCATATAGAGCAAAATATAACTTCTCGTGCCAATCTTTGTAAGTTTCAGTGGTCTTTGTAATGATTCTTTTGATGTTCTTGTTTGCTGCTTCAACTGCCCCATTCATCTTTGGACGATATGCCACTGAATTTGCATGTTTGATCTTAAACTGTGCACAAAGTTCGGTCATCATTCTGTTGTTCAGGTTCAAAGCATTGTCTGTAATGATCCTCTCTGGTAGGCCATATCGGCAAACTATCTCTTTCTTTATGAACTTGCAGACTGTGGACCTCTTAATATTAGTGTATGAAGCAGCTTCACCCATTTGGTAAAATAATCAATTGCCACAAGGATGAAGCAATGTCCATTCGATGCTTTTGGTGTGATTGCCCCAATGACATCTATTCCCCACATAGAAAATGGCCAGGGTGCTGTCATTACATGTAGAGGAGATGGGGGTACATGAATCTTGTCTGCATATATCTGGCATTTATGACATTTCCTTGCATAATCAATGCAATCTGTGTACATAGTAGCCCAATAGTATCCATATCTCATTATTTTTCTGGCCATGGAAAGACCATTTGCATGTGTTCCACATATTCCACTGTGTACTTCTTCAATGACATTTCGAGCTTCGCTGGTATTTAAATATCTCAATAGCATTTGATCATTGCTTCTTCTATACATAATCTCTCCATCAAGAAAATCCAGCAGCCATTCTTCTCAAGGTTCTTTTATCAATTTCCAATGCATTGGTGGATAATTTTGATTTTTGATATATTGCAGGATATCATGATACCATGGTTTACCATCTACCTCTTCTTCCACACTATAACAATGTGCATGAATTTCATATACTTGCATTTTGATTGGCATCATATCAACTTTCTTAGTTGCCTGAAACATAGCAGCTAATGTAGCCAAAGCATCTGCCATTTGATTTTCTTCTCGAGGGAGATAATTGAATGTAACTCTCTCAAATTCTTTCACTAATTCAAGGGTAAAATTTCGATATTCCAACAATTTGGGATCTTTTGTTTCCCATTCTCCTCGCAATTGATACACCACCAAAGATGAATCTCCATATATCTTGAGAAATTTGATTTTTCTTTCTATGGCTGCTTTCAATCCCATGATACAAGCTTCATATTCTGCCATGTTATTGGTGCAAAAGAACTCCAGTCTACTTGTAAAGGGATAATAAACATTTTCTGGAGAAATCAACACTGCCCCGATTCCTCGTCCCAAAGCATTAGATGCTCCGTCAAAATAAAGCTTCCAAGTTGATAATTCATCATTTGTTCTGACTTCTTCATTCATGGATATGCACAACAAATCTTCATCGGGAAAATTGAAGTTCAAAGGCTGATAATCATTTGATACACGACTGGCCAGAAAATCAGCTATGACACTTCCTTTTATCGCTTTTTGGTTGACATATATAATATCAAACTCAGATAATAACATCTGCCATCTAGCCATTCTGCCTGTCAAAGCTGGTGATTCCATTAAGAATTTCAAAGGATCAAGTTTTGATATCAACCAAGTAGTATGGTATAACATATATTGTCTGAGTCTTCGAGTAGCCCACACCAGGGCACAACATAATTTTTGTATTGGTGGACATCGAACTTCACAATCAGTAAATTTCTTGCTCAGATAATAAATAGCTTTTTCTTTCCTTCCTGATTCATCATGCTGTCCTAGTACACATCCCATCGAATTTTCGAAGACCGTCAAGTAGAGAATTAATGGTTTATCAGGCATTGGTGATACTAAAATGGGGGCATTGGATAAATATTTCTTAATAATATCCAAAGTTTCTTGACATTCTTCATTCCAGACTTCAGGATTGTTCTTTCGAAGTAATTTGAACACTGGATCACATTTGTCAGTTAATTGAGAAATGAACCGAGATATATAATTTAATCTTCCCAAAAAGCCTCGAACTTCTTTTTTTGTATTGGGTGGTGGAAGATCTTGAATCGCTTTGACTTTATCTGGATCAATCTCGATTCCTTTTTTGCTGACTACAAAACCCAAAAGTTTCCCAGAAGTTACTCCAAAAGTGCATTTTACGGGGTTGAGCTTTAATTGATATCTCCTCAATCTCTGGAAAAGCTTTCTCAGATTTTGAATATGTTCTTTTTCAGTTCGGGATTTGGCAATCATGTCATCTACATATACTTCAATCTCTTTGTGCATCATGTCATGAAACAAAAGTTACCATGGCTCTTTGATACGTTGCCCCTGCATTTTTCAATCCAAATGGCATCACTTTATAACAGAATGTGCCCCACATGGTTATAAATGTTGTTTTTTCCATGTCTTCAGGATTCATTTTTATCTGATTATATCCTGAAAATCCATCCATAAATGAAAACCATGCGTGCCCTGCAGTATTGTCCAACCAATGTGTCTATGTGGGGTAAGGGAAAGCTATCTTTCGGACTAGCTTTGTTGAGATCTCTGTAATCCACACACATTCGAACTTTCCCATTTTTCTTTGGTACGGGAACAATGTTGGCTACCCATTCTGGGTATTTAGATGCCTGTAGGAAACCTGCATTGATCTGTTTCATCACTTCTTCTTTGATTTGCAACAACATTTCTGGCCTCATTCGTCTGAGCTTTTGTTGGACCGGTTTATATTCTGGATTTATTGGAAGCTTGTGCATCACTATATCTGTGCTTAAACCAGGCATATCTTGATAAGACCAGGCAAAGATATCTTTGAACTCTTGAAGGAGATTTATCAATTCTTGTTTTATCTGGACTGTCAGAGTGGTACCGATTTTCACCTCTTTTATTTCTTCATCTTTCCCAAATTCACAGTCTCAACCTCTTCTTTGTGGGGTAGAATTGTTTGTCTTCTTTTTCTACCAATCTTAATAGTTCAGTAGGAATATCACATTCCAGTTCATCCTCACAACCATTGATTTCTTCCAGACATATAGGATGCTCTAAATTTATCATTGGATTAAATTTAGGAATACACATGCTATTAACACGGTGACACCTGCAAATTTAAATCGGACATATTTCCGAAAGAATATAGTAAATTTATGAAATGTAAAAATGTAATAAAATGTAAAGAATGATTGCCATCTGAAAATTTTAAAGAAAATTTCTTATATTTAACATAATTTCTTTTACAAGATAACAAAAAAGTTTTCATATTTTTGAGCTAAACATAAAGATTAGTTCTGAATATTACTCTGCATTAATATTAAAAACTATAGGAAGATCTTCAGTGGTCCAATTGGTGAGTGTTTCTCCAGGAAGACATGGTCGAATCCTATCCAAGTATTTGCCAGTTTTGTTGTCATTCATGATCATGTTGATAAATAATCCATTCATAGCTTCTTCAACTATGTCTTGATCTTTCGTCAACTTTTCTTCTTTAAAGGCTTCAACAAGCTGCTGTTCCACATTAATTGTTCCCCCTGATCTAAATGTGGTCTTCAACTGTGGGAAAGACATGTGTTTCCAAAGGATTTCTCCCCCTTTCAATTTTGCCTTTCTGTCTTCACATCTTCTTTTCATCTCTTTGTTCTTTTGCTGAAGATTGGGCTTAAACCCTAGCCCAAAACGGTCTTTTTTCATCTTTATACTGATAGGAAATGAAATCCCTTGAAGATTCTTTCCTAAACCTCTCCCAGCTTTAGCTCCGATGCCTAAAGTTTGTTGTACCGTCATCTTGGTGCAATCAGACAATCTGGGATATGGAATTTTGCTTCCTTCTGTAATAAAAGTTGCATTTACAAATTCAAGAGCTCGAAAAGAGCATTCAAGAGCATCATCATTGGTGTCGATATATGGAACATCGCTTGTTACAGACGCAATGATTTCTTCTTCAGCACTGACACATATTAGTTGTCCCTCCACAACAAATTTCAATTTCTGATGTAATGAAGAAGGAACGGCTCCTGCTGAATGAATCCATGGCCTCCCTAATAGACAATTATATGTGGGGTGGATGTCCATCACCACAAAGTCAATATTGTACACGACTGGGCCAATTAATAACGGTATTTCCATTTTCCCAAGCACTTCTTTTTGAGTACCATCAAATGCTCGTACCACATTCTGATAACTCTTCATGTGTGATTGATCCAGAGGCATTAGCTGAAGTGTAACTAGAGGCATCAGGTTGAGAGCGGATCCATTGTCAATCAATACTCCTGGCAACACATGACCATGACAATGTGTCGTGATGTTCAAAGCTTTTACTGACCCCATTCCGCCTTCCGGTATTTCATCATCTGTGAACGTTATGTAATTGTCAGCGGCTATATGTCCCACAATTCTGTCAAGTTTATTGAGGGATATATCTTCGGGGATAAATGTTTGATTGAGGATTTTCATCAAAGCATTTCTATGTGCTTCTGAATTCATCAAGAGATCAAGAATAGAAATTCTCGCTTGTTGTTTGTGTAGTTGTTCAACCACACTATACTCACTATGTTTCAAAAATTTCAAAAATTCTTGGGCTTGTTTTTCTGTCACAGGCTCATTAAATGCTGGAAGGGATTCATCCTCAAATACCTTCTGAGGTATTGCCATGGTTTTTCCTTTTGCTTTCACTTGTTCTGAAGCATTGGATGTTTCGGGAGAGTAACATCTCCCACTTCTTGTAAAGAAACCGACCTCGCTCACTGCTTCAGACTTCGATGTTGTACTCAGGCTTTGTATTTTCTCTTCTGTTTTTCTAAAGAAACAGGTCCTCCTACCATTGAAACATTGGTAGTATAATTCCAAGGTACCCTGCGGGTATCTTGTATGGAAATGGTAGAGGAGTGGTAATAACTACTTTCGGCTTTATTGGTGCAGGAATCGCCGTAGATGATTTCACATTAATGATCACAGGATCATTTATTCTTTGACTTGGTTTAGAATCCTCTGATGAGCAAACATCATCTTCTTTTTTCCTTGGTTCTTCTTCAAAGAATTCTATTTCTCTGTTGTTCATCAATTTTTGCACCAAATCCCTAAACTCAGGACATAGTTGAATTTTATGCCCTTTCTCCTGATGATATTCACAATAATTCTTGCCTTCATTCTGCTTTGGCTTGAATTGTTGTGGAATTATACCGGTTAAAGAGAGTTGTTGGAATACCCAAACAAACGGAGATTTAATTTCAGAAATGTTAGTCTTTGCTTTCTTTCTGTTCTCTTCCTGAATTGCATTTACGTTTTTATCTCCATGATTTGGCAATGGATGATTTGATGCAGATGGTGTATTGAATTCCAACTTCCCAGTGTTGATCAAATTTTGAACCACCCTTTTGAATGCTAAACAGTTTTCAATGGAATGACCCGTAATTCCTTCATGGTAAACACAGTGTGCCTTTGTATCATACCAAGGAGGGAATGGTGGTTGCATGGGAACCAAAGGATAAGGCCGTATAACATCTGCTTTTAACAGCGAATCATAGATCTCTGCATACGGTACTGGTAAAGGTGTAAAAGACAACCTTTCATTTTCCTTTCGAGATCCTCTGGACTCTGCTCGATTAGTGTTTGTTTCCTCTTTCTTAACCCTTGGCTGGGTTATTGTAACACTTTTCGATGAATCTTTGCTGTAAGAATTTGCATTGTTGACTTCATTCTCCTTTTTCCGGTATGTAGGTCTTTTGGAACTAGACCCATCATTTGATTCAATTTTGCCACTTTTCAAGACAATTTCAATGAGTTCTCCAGAAATGACCAAATCTGCAAAATTCCTGGTTGCATTCCCCATTAGATGGTTTAAATAAGGAGCCTTTAATGTATGGACAAACATTACTGTGGCCTCTTTTTCTGACAAAGGTGGTTGAACTTGGGCCGCAGTGTCACGCCATCTCTGGGCATACTGTCTGAATGTTTCATTATTCTTTTTCTCCAAATTTTGGAGAGTCCATCTATCAGGGACCATGTCTGTCACATGGCGGTACTGCTCTAAAAATGCTTTAGCCAAATCTTTCCAGGATCTAATGTTGGCTTTGGTCAATTGAGTATACCATTTTAAAGCCGGTCCTGTCAAACTATCCTGAAAGCAGTGAATTAACAATTTCTCGTCCTTCACATATCCTGCCATTCTTTGACAAAACATAGTAATGTGGGATGAAGGGCATGTAGTACCATCATATTTATCAAATTCGGGAGCCTTGAACTTGATGGGAAGGATTAAGTCTGGAACCAAACTCAACTCACTAGCATCAAACCCATAGAACGATTCAGTTATTTCCACGGATTTCATTCGTTCTTCTAAGCTCTTGATCTGTCTGGTCAGTTCTTCATTTACTTTTTGTTTCTCATTCAGCTCATTCAAATCTGGGATCAAATGCTCAGTATTAAGATCCCCTATTTTCACATCGGATATAAGCGGATTTTGCTTGAAGATGCAGGATCCACTTGTTGATCCTCATGTGGTTTGACTTCTTGTAACGCAGATGTACGAGCATTGATTTGTATAGGTGTAGTACCAGAATGATAAATTGGTTCTGGTGGGAAACCTAGAGGATACATAGATTCTTGATCAAAAGATACAGGATTTTCAGGCATTTTTCCAGTAATAGCCTGCCTTTTAAACATATCCTCTATTTTCTTCATCATACTGTCTTGTGAATTTGCAATATTGGCTTCAATTTTTTCCAACTTCATTCTCATTTCTTCTTGTTCTTTATGATGATGTTCCTCAATACGCTGTATTTTATCCTCCATAATTCTCTTAGTAGCTTGTCTAGTACCGTAGTGATGTAGTATTTCTCTTTGGCCAGAGTAACTGCGATTGAAAAATCTTTTAATATTATTTTTCAAATTTTAATTAATGAATTTTAACTTAATAAATAAATAATTCATAGTGAAAATTATGAAATGAATGATGAATGTATGCAAAATGCATGTATGAAAAAAACATTGATCCCAAAAGTTAACTGTCATAGAACAACTTTCATCGGCATACAAAAGTTTCTTTATAATAGTTCAGAACTACAGATAAGGCGTAGCTTTCCTATTAAGCTCTATAATTTCTTTCATTAACCATGACACCTTCTTTTCGCACTTAGAAACTGGATCAACGTGATGCTCAATTATTTGGCTTCAACAGCTAGTTCCCCAACATATCTAGCAACTTCGCTCATTTGTACCATGGCCTCGAACACCATATTACTTCTTTCTTCACTTCTTTCAACATAGAACTCAGTTGACTTCTGCCATTGTTCATTTGTTCCTTCAAGAGTTTGCTCTAACTCAGTGATTCTGACTTGACAATTGTGCAGAATTTTTTCAAGATCTCTAATACGTCTTCGCAGTGAAGCATTTTCCTCATTACTTTCCTTGAGATTATTAAGTCCTAGATGAACCTTTTCTTGAAACAATGATTCTTCAAGTTGCAAAATGTAAACATTAAACTCTGAGTTTTTGTTTCTAGACTGATCCAGATCTTCTTCAAGTTTTGTTCGTGCTACTTGTGTTCTTTGATTAAGCTTCTGGATTTGAACATCTTTGTTTCTGCATCTTTGCATCCAATTGCTAGCCACCTCCTGCTCTACCTCAAGTCTGGTGTTGAAATTTTTTCTTTCTAGCTCCCATTTTTCTTTTTCAACATTGGATTCTTCCTTCTTTTGGCCTCTGACTTCAAGTTCAGCAATCAAATGGTTCATTTCAGATTCAAATCCCTTGAACATGATATTTTTCTCGCCTTCAAATTTATCAAAGATGTCATTCTTCATCTCTTCTAAATCTTTGGCTCGATCCCTTTCTCTTTGCATTTCATTCATGATCTCGCGGTGTTCAGCCTTGTGTTTTATAATTCGCTCTCTTCTGTCAACCTCGAAATCTTCCATTTTTGCTTTCCTTTTTCCAGGCTTTTGAGTAGACGGCTATTCTTTCCTTTCAAATCTTCAACTCGTCTTTTCTCAATGTTCAATTCTTTGGTCATCTGTACCGTCGATTGGCTGGGTCCTGATGCTTTTCGGGATTTATATAACTCCTGGTAATTTTTCTGTAAGGCTCTGTACTCATCCTCACCTTTTTCTTTATCTTTTCTCAACATTGCACATTGTGATGAATGAAAGTCAATGTCAACCCCCAACATAGCTTTATCTTGTCTCATTTGCTCTAACTCTTTTGACCAACCTTCTCTTTCTGCTTCAAACTCAGCTCTCAAAATTTCAATCTCTGACGGAACCATCTTAATGCGATCTTCCATAGAGATATCCTCATTTTGATCTGGTAGAGGAATATTTTCGTTTTTCCTGACAGATCTCCATTCTTCATAATCAGGAGTTAGCATTTCTTTTGCTGCTTTAGCTCGGATACAAAAATTTGTTTTCCAAGCTGTAACGGCTTCCATGATACTTCTTTTATAATTTTTGCTATGGAATGCGAACTCAGATGACTGTAATCCAGCAGTGACAGGTACAAATTGACGACCTTCATACTGTCTTATGACCAGAAGTGGTGCATATCCAATTCTTCCCCATAATCCGAGCAGCATTATCCAGTTGTAATCTCCACATTTGTAAAAGAATTCCCTTTGGATTTGCCACGGGGCTCGCCAAACAATGTCATTGCTTTGCAGATTTCGAAAGGCATTAATCCACATATCTTTCTTAATTTCTTTCGGCCATTCCTGCTCCAGAAATTCTTTTAATGGTGAATAATCCGTATTAAAGCGTCGGTATGAAACCTTTTCTGTCCTCCAGAAATGACTACGGATCCAAACATATAACAACTGGGTACACCCTGAGAATCGTCCACCTCCTAGCCTTCTACAAGCATTTAACGATCTGAAGGTCTCGGCTAGAATTGCAGAAACAGGATTAATCTTTTTCGGTAGCTGTTCAAACAAATCTACCACTGCAGCTTCAACATATCCCAATACTTTTGGGAAGATGACCATACCATATATACCCAGAGCAAATAAATCGAATCGTACTTTAATATCTGGATGACTCTGAATAAGTTCTCTAATGTTGGTCCAAGCAATGCCTTCGCTTTCGCCTTTTTGTTTGTACGGGCTGCTACCCATTCTTCTCGTACCCCGGCAATCTTTGCTAATTTAACTCGAAAGGGTTGAGTTTTAATTGACTTTGAATAGATTCGATTCTCCAAAGCACCTTCAAGATGTAACAAAGTTGTATATTCTTCAATAGTAGGGACCAAGTCCTCCTTATTGAAAGTGAAGCAATTGTACCCTGGATTCCAGAATTGAACTAGGGCTCTGAGTAATTCATCATCAACTTCAACATAAAGCAAATATGGGATGTCTCCGTAAGTCTGATAAAATTGCAATTTTTTGTTTGAATCCCAACTTTCCCAAATGCTTCGCAAATCTTGCATATCATTTCTTTTTAGTGAAACTGAAGCATAACTGGCCAAGTCAGATACATAATCATCCTGCAAACTGTCTCCTTCTTGTCTTTGTAATCCTCAGCCCACTGTCTTACTTCTGAGTTTAGAATTACTTGACTTGAACACTTTTTATCCATAGATAAAGGCTTTCCAATGAGACAATTAACACAAGGATCAATGTCTTTTATCCTGTATGATGCAATGCAAACAGAAAAATAAAGAACACACAAAAAAAATAAATTAGTTTACATAATAAAGAAATTTAATAATAACATTTACATAAATTCTTTATTAAACATGCTTTCTGAATTTAAATAATTTAAATAAACATGTAATTTAAACAATAAATAAATTAACAGGAAAGACAGAATTCATTTCTCCTGTGTGTACACCTATTTTGGACAAAATTTTGGCATGACTTCGGATCGAAAGAGTTTCTAAGGTTTTTTATATGCAAGGTTTCAGATCTAAGAATAAAGGTACCCGAATTGTCCTTGTTAGTGCCCCCTTGGGTTGCTAACCCTCAATCCTAGTCCATTACAGACTAAAGTGGATCGAGTTCAATTCGAGGGGATACATTTCTCTATGCCTGACACGGAGATAAATTCTCACGAAAACATAGAGTATATGAACCCCGAAAGTTACTTGCTAGGTCTGACACGGAGAATAATTCTCACGAAGACGTCGCTTTCACTCCCACTTAAAGGGACAACTCAATTATAGAGCTTTATGTTATGCAATGCAAGTGTTGTGTGTGAGGAGAAATGTTCAAACCTTTGACAGAAAAATAATGAAATAAAATACTTGCAAATAAAATAAAACATATAAATATTATAATAATAAATAAATAAAAATTTGAAAAGAAAGAATTAAATATATAAATTTTTAATTTTTAATTAATAGAGACAATTTATAATTGATTTTTAAAAGTTTGACCAGTCCCCAGCGGAGTCGCCAAGCTGTCGTAACTGGTTTTCGTCCGGGCACGAAATATTTATTTTGGAAGGGAAATTGATGTGAATAAATGGTTTTGAAAATAATTTGGGAGTCGCCATCGGCCTTTTGGGTCAGGTAGGTCGAATACCTAAAAAATATCTTTTAAAAGAGTTTTTAAGAAAACATCAATTAAAAGATAAACTGATCTGCGTTTTAACCAAAAATTCGTTCTTTTAATAAAAAAGGGATTCGTGGTCGGTTACGTTTAGGGAAGGATTAGCACCCTACAACGCCCAAAATTGGTACTTTTTAATTATAAATTGTCTCTATTATTAAAATTTTAAAAATTCAAAAATATATTTAATTTATAATTCTATTATTTCAAAATTAAAAAATATTTTAAAAATATCAGAAAAGAACTTCTAGGTGCCTTAAGACAGCTCTTTTCTTTGATATTGATAAATATTATTTAAATAATATTGTTTACTTTTAATTTTAAAATATCAGAATAGGACATCCAGTTGTATTAAGACTGTCCTTTTCTTCGATATTAAAAATAAATATTTAAAAATTACTATTTATTATATATATATTTATGAATATATACAAATATTTAATAATATAATATAATAAAATAAAAATAAAAATACTATTAAAACAATATATTTAAAAACAATAAAATAAATGAAGACATATAAAATAACGACTAAATTATAGTAAAATAAAATTAAAAATCTAATTCATAATTAATCAAAATTATAGGGATTAAATATGTTATTTCTTTATTTAATAATTTAGTGACTAAAATAAAATGATCTAAAATTCGGATATTTAATAAAATAAATTAAAAATATAAACTAAGGATTAAAATATTATTTATTAAAATTAATGGATTAAATCTGTAATTTATCCTAAATATTATTTTAATATGAAGGACTAAAATAAAAGAAATTAAAATTCGAAGGCTGAATTAAAAATATTATAAATTCAATTTAGTGACTAAAATGTAAAGTTTACAAGTTTGGAGGACTGCGGACGGGGTTTAACTATTTTATAATTACGCACATAGTCCTTCCCGAAACGACGTCGTTTGGGAAGGACTATATATGGTCCAAACCGGCTGGCCCGAAGGGCCAGCTATCTCATTTCTTCTTTTTCTTTTTTTCTTTCTCTCAAACAGAGAGAAGAATTCTCTGGCTTCTCTCTAAACTGAGAGAAGCCTTCCTGGTCAGCCACCGCTATCGGCTCCGACCACCGCTGCCGGCCACCGTTAATGGTGGCCGGAAATTACAAAAATCTACCAGAATATAGATCGGGACGGTCTAAAACCGTTTCCGGTGTTCTTTTTCCTTAAAAAGCTCCCAATCGGAGCAGATCTACAAATATACCTTCGGTTTTTGTTGTATCCGGCGACGGTTGGGGTTCTCCGATGATAGGGTAAGCTTCTTTCCTCTCTTCTCTCTTTTTTTCCTTGCTGCGTTGATGCTGACTGAGATCGTTGGTTTAGTTGTTTTTTTTTCTTTCTCTGTTTTTTTTTTTCTCTCCGGTTCTGTCTCCGTTTTTTTTTTCAGGTTGGGGTGGTGGTTTTTATAGCCACCACCGTTGTAGCCGTCGGACCGGTCCGAAGAATGCCCTTTGGTGAGTCACCGGACTCCCAGTGGTGACTCACCGTTTGGGGGAGACGTGTGCGGCTACGGCCGGCCTTCTGGACTCTTTGGTAGACGTGTGGAGGCTGGAACGTTGGTGTGGCGGTGAAGGCTTCTGGAAGCAGCAGCGGCGGCGCTGGGACGTGTCCCTAGGGTATAGATACCCTAGGGTTTCCTATGGCAAACTGTGGACCGTTGGATCAAACCAGATCCAACGGCTGGGATTGAAGATGGCGGCTGGTTTAGATTAGGGTTAGGAAACCCTAACTGGAAACCCAAATGTTTAGGGTTTCTGGTTTGATTTGGACCGGTTCTGGTTTGTTTGTAACTGGGCCGGTCCAGTTGTAATTGGTCTGTAATTATTATTTATATATATATGTTTAATATATATTTAATAATAATAATAATAATGATAATAATAATAATAATAATAATAATAATAATATGGGTAAAAAATTAGTATCTTCACCTTGTGTCCACTTACTCTCGTTTCCAATAATGCAACAAATGAAGGGTTATGATCCCTCATGATTTACTTGAAATATCGACGATAAATAGGGCTAGCCACACCCTGACTATTCCAAAAATAAACAATCAACCATAGTAAATATCAATGATGAGTTGTTTGTTTCTCGCCAACTTTCAGCGCTTCATCTATCGAGGTAACCTCGTTTTCTTGTTCATTCATGTATTCCGTAGGATCTTAGGATCCATTTGTGGGGTTAAGTAAGGCTTCGTCCAACTTCGTCGTAGCCGTTTGTACCCATTCAGCAAGTTTAGTTCGGTTCGGTGCTTTATGTTGAAATGATTTCTTAACCCGTAGTCCTTTAAAGTTATCTTTTTTTGTTGTCATCGTTGTCTCAATTTTCTATTTGTGGTTCTTTCCCTTATATGGGGTTGTTGCTTATGTGAATCCTCAATTATTGTAACAACATTATGTTGTCTCCCTCGAGCTCCTCCTTCTCGGATTTGCACTTGGAGTGTTTCACCTTCTACCAAAGCACTAACTTTAAAATAATGGCTTCCTTTGTTCATAGATGATCCTGATGCCTTGTTATATCAACTTTACTCTCTCTCTATCTTGAGCACCTCTTGTCATCAGCTCATTGTCTCCATCTGAGTTCCCGATCCCAGTATTAGAATTACGGCGTGTACTTGTCGTGGTGATGTGGGAAGTGCAGAAATTACCTCTTTCCCTTTACTTTTTGTGCACTCCTTATATTTTCTGCTATATCAATAGAGGTCACCTCCTTTGCCGGCTCGGAAGAGACAAGTTTATCATCGTCATTAATCGTTTCTAACACAGCAAAGCGTGATGTATTTGCTTTAATAACCTCCCGATTTATGATCTTTTCTGCTTCATTCTTCTTCTTTGGTCCTCTTTGACGATCTGTAGCCACCATCCAAGGGCCATATAATTCACTCTCGTTTTCTCCGATTCAGGCCTCATAGTCTCCCTTGGTGGTTGTGAAGTGTTATTTCCATCTATGACGATTTTTTCTTTAGGTATACTACAGGTCTCTGTGAGTGACCGTAGATGCCACACTTGAAACATATATTCTGCAAGCTTTCATATTCTAGTTGTTGTATAAAATTATCGATACCAATGCATGGTAGTTAGGGTTTATGGAGATCCATTGCCACTGTCAATCTTGTAAATTTACCTCTTTCACCTTCTGTCATGTTGTAGTCAATCTTAATTACTTTGCCCAGTTCAGCAGCAAGAAATCGGAATAAAGATATCGTATAGTATCGATATGGTAGTCCTAGTAATCTTACCCACACTATCACTTTTGATGGGTGATTTTCCGATGTTGTGAAGCCCTTGCTCCAAGGTTGCACAGTGAGGTAACTCCCAAAGATCATCCACGGACCATCCGTGAGTACCCTTGCATAATCTTCCTTGTTTTCAAACGCGCTAGATAATAATTATTTTCTAAGTCAACCAGTTGAAAACGTCCCTGTGGTTGCCATAGAGCGTTAGTTTTGTTCCAAAGCGCCTTATATCCAATGGATTTCCCCAACAGTCATATAATAGCAGTTTGTTGCATGTTGTAGTCTATTGAATCATGTACCCTGTCAAAAAACTTAATGATAGGGTATGGTCCGCTTCGATCCACGAACACGTCTCCATCCTAAATGGATACGTCATCCTCCCCAAAACTGGAAACGCCTGTGAACTATTCTTCCATCCTCCTGTCATCATCGCAACATAAGTCTGTTTCTTCAATGGTTAGCTTGAGCCCTACGTCTTTTCATGGCGGTCTAACTCTTTTATATTACCTTCTTCTGTTACTTCTCCATGTACTTCAAGTCCTAACTCCATGTTATCCTCGATAACTTTCTCTGCTATATCTTCTTTAATTTTCTGGGTGCACGTTGGACTTCAAGCAATGGGGGATCCTGGTCTTTCGAGCACCGGGGGAGATACATAACCAGCGGTTTCATCGACCGGTTGTTCAAATTTAATCATGCAAGCCTTGACAAAGCGAAACCCTAGCTAAATTCACGGAGCAAAATTTTTTGAAACGAAAAAAATCTTCTATTAGATCTCAGTTCTATATCTTAGAAATTTTAATTTAACATAATAATAAATTGTATTTTATTCCCTGAATTAAATATGAAATGTATATGACATCTTTAATATATTTAGATCTTTAATATAAATTATTAAATGCATTTTTAACTAGCAAATAAAGGAATGGAGTTTTCTCTCATTGACGGTTACCTTCACCATCGTGGCCTTACTCATCATGTTGGGTGTCTTCCACGAGCCCGAACGGAGAAGTTTTGAAATTAGGGATCTCGAATGATGATATGAAATTAGGGATTGTAGGGATTGAGAATTGTGTTCAGTTGAAAGAAGACAAAAGACTTTAAGTGATGGTTGCCAAAACGACAACATTTTGATTAAAGATAGATGGAAGTGGATTGATGAAGATGATACGAGGATCAATACTGAGAAGCAGGTTGGAGAAGACCCATTAATGTTGGATAAGAAAGCCACATAGCTAAAAGAATTTTCATGGAACAGTTAGGTTGTTAGTAAGCACAATTGACAGTAATTACTTGGTACCTGTATAGCATAAAACAACAGGTTGTGAATGTACCAAGTATCTATGAAAAATCAATACAAGTTTCTAAATTCCTTTTATTATTTCTTCTCTTCTAAACCCTCTTCTCTATCTAAGCATTACAATTGGTAATTAAGCTCGGTTGATTGATGCCAATTTTTTTTCCAAGCTGGGTAAAACTAAACGGACACGGAAGATGGTCAAAACCAGATCTAGCGAGTCAGAAGAACCATAGACAGATCTTCTGAGAAGGTTATTCCAAAATGGTGGGTGACTCAACAAGCAAAATTGGAGGAATATTTTTCTTCCTTGGAGGCTAGTTCGGCAGAAACAAGAGGCTTCCTTCAAAGGATTCTACATTTAATGGCAAAAAATGCTGAGGATGTGGATGGATGACACCTGAGAGCAATGCCACAGCTGCAGAAAAATGAAAGGTAAGTCTGATGACAACTTACCTACTGAAATTACTATCCTTAATGAACATGAAAAATTACTATCCTTGGAGGAATCTTTTGCTGCTACTGCTAATTAATCCTTAAATTTTAACTTGGGGAAGGAGGTTGTCAACTTGGGAGAACCTTCCAATATGGCTCAACAAGGTAGTGTGGATAAGGACAATGACAGTCCCCACAATAATGTTTATGTTCCTCGCCCACAAGTTTGAACTACCATTTTTAAGGCACAAACTGGTATTCCAATGGTATTTATTTCATTTCTGTATTGCAACGATATCAAGAAATGTCGACGTGCTTGATTCTTGGTTCAAAACCCTTAAGGACAGTATGACATATATCATCAGTGTTTCCAGACTTATCTAAGTCATTAACTTAATTCTAGGTCTTTGAGGGTATTTAGGTCATTTAGTAGTTAAGTATATCCCGACCACTTCGGAGTTTCCGGGGTAATTTTGTCATTTCTGCAATTCGGATACACACAATACTTCCATTCAGTTCATCTTGGTCATATAATTTAGTCATTTCGAGAAATTTAGACGTGTAAAGTACCTTTGAAAATTTAGTCTCCGGGTGTTTGCTCAAGAAATAAAAATTCTAGGTCATTTGGTATTCGAAGTTAATTTCATTTCAGATCTTGAGGGTATTTAGTTATTTCATGGCTTGGACGTACTTTCGGGTCATTTTACACTTCGTGGGCATTTCAAATAATAGGGAATTTAATCGATGATTTCAAGGTTCAAGTGGATCAAAGTATGAGTTCTCAGTCGTCTCCATTATCATAGTCATCCATAGTCCTTTTTACAGTCTAAGGTATTATTGTAATTTCTTATGCAGGTATATCCGACATTTAACCTTTAACGAAAAAATCAAAGTTTAAGGATCTTGAATTCAGTTGATTTACTGATTAATCATTGAACTTGAATTTATTTCTTATCTAACTTCTAATTCCTTACGCGAGTCATTCGAATCTTATGTCTTTTACTACCCTCTTATCGTAATCATATCGGGTTTACCTCAATCAACGGTATCCATAAGATCAATCGAACTCATCCATGCATTTACCAATTATCAACGTGTGTCATAAAGCATACAAAAGGTAGTAGAGTATTACCTCGATTTATGAGCCATTTTTATCGACCATTTAAACTTCATTCGATCGCTCTCGAATTTTAATTCCACGTCCCATAATGTCTCAGATACATAGCAAACGAATTTACGTTAGAAATTGAACTTAATCAAAAAACCAAATTGAATCCAAAGTTAAAACACTGAAAACAGCTTACTGAGTGCGAATTTGGCAAAACAGACTTCGGATTTGGACTCAGGACATCGAAAAACATAAAATATGTCTTTTAAAAAAATTTGACTTTTTGGTCAAGTCAACGGTCAACTCTAGTCAAAGTCAATGAGTCGGTCAAAGTTAACGTGTCAGGTCAAACAGACCTAATTCAGACCAGGTTGACCGGTTTGAGTCTATTCAAACCGACTTGATCGGTTCTAGAAGGTTTCCTGGAATGTGGATGAGCCCCACGTGCACTGTCACGCGTGGCGACAATAGGGGTCGAAACGCACAATCAAACACTCCCTAAGCATTCTCACACTAAAACAATCCCAAATCAACTCAAAAATCAAACCACAATCAAGTCAAACTCAATTAAAATGAATGAATAAGAATCGAAAATGTTTACCCTACGTCGGACGGACCAAACAACAACGAGGGAGCGTCCATTGATTGGGTCTTGATCGGAAGGGACAAAGATCTCAACCATGGTGACGATGAGGCAACTAACGTCGGGATTGATGCAAAACTACGAAAATAGGTGATGGTTGAACCTTTCCAACGAAGCTTCGAGTTGACCTTTACGTCGAACGAAGGGGCTAACTGGAACGGACGTCTGGTTTTGCTCCTTGTGGGACGAGTCGATTGATGATGATGATGGTGACGAGTCGAGGGTTTTTTTGGTTTCGATGAAGCTTCGCGGGGCTTTTCACGTGATTGGTGATGGCTTTCGAGAAATCGACATAGGGCTTTTAACTGGGGCTGAACTGCGGTCAAGATGGCGATGTCGGTGTACTCCACCGCCGAGCAGATGAGGTTGAACGGAGATGGACGACGAAATGCCTTGAAATCGGGTAGGTTAGGGGTTGAATTTTGGGGTTTGGTTTATGCTGGGGGTTTGAAATGGGTTAACATCCAAAATAAATGGGTTAACAGTGGCCTAGCTCGGTTAGTAGGGGTGGCCGACCATTCCTAGGGTTAGGGGTTTAAACCTCCCAACCACCCATTATTTTATTTTTTGTGTCATGTGGGTTATGGGTAAATTATTGGGCTAGTCCCTAAACTTTCAAAATTACCCCATGAATTTCAAAAATTATCATTCTAGTCCTTTAATTAAATACAATAAATTAATATTGAAAATTGGGGTGCGACAAGAACTCCGGACCAGAATCGAGGCATAGGAAGGGGTATTTGTTGCGGTGCATCAATCGCCATCCGTGTCTCCAGCTTCCCCCATCAGCCTGCATCCGGCAGCCTAAGTTGCATAACCAAGTCGCCATCAGAATTTCCTGTAGGATGCTTTGGGTCGGTCATGAAGAGAGGATGACTATAGAATCTTATACCACAAATCAATATAAAATTATAAAACTGAAGTTAATATTAAAATAGAGTAGTTGGTTTCCCTATCGAACATATTCTCCTATAGAGAATATAATTGTAAAACGCGTTTACTCAAATGTGAACATAAACTATATTAACAAAAGAAAATGTAGAAATGGATGACTAAAAAAAGAGAAGAAATTTGAACACCAAAACTTCAATATATGGAAAGAGGAGAGAAGATTCGTCGTTATAAAAAAATGCAGCAGAAGGGAGCATCTGGGTAATGAGCTCTAATCGAAAGTTCCGTACAATTTCAGGTATTGTATTTTTTTTCCTTTCATTTTTCTGTATATAAGACTGAAGGAAGATGCAACCTTCGTCATCATCAACAACAACGAACTATTCTCCCAGACTCCCACTACAACCATTTTATCCAAATATGGAGCAGCAGTCAGGAAAAGTGTTGGACGACGTCGACGAGTATCTGGCCCCAGAAGTTGGCTATGTACGTGGGATTCAAGGTAAGTCCGTCACCGCACCTGCGGTTCAGAGAAGATCCGTCATCGCACCTGCGGTTCAGGGAAGTTCCGTCACTGCACCGGCGGTTCAGGTAGGTTCCATCACTGCACCAGGGATTCAGGGAAATTCCTCCACTGTGCCCGGTTTAGATGGGCTTCCTCTATGCGGTACATGGGAATTTATGGCCCCTGAACAAATAGCCGTGTTTAAGGCTCGTGGACTTACACCGCCATGGGAGAGATGAGCTATTTATGGCTTCTTCGAATTTAATTTATTTCCTCCTATCATCTTCTTTGGCTATTGTGATATTCTGCGTCTTCTTTTTGTTTTTGCATCTTCATTGGCTATTGGGCTTGACATTGTGTTGTATGCTTCTTATTTATTGTCTTTCTAAATTCAATAAAATTTAAAATTTATAAACACGAACATTTTCAAATGTTCATTTTACTGTGTAAGCACCGTACTTGTAATGTTATATTTATACAAGGGTAGTATAAAAATCGTCTTCTAACTATAGGCGTCCTAACTATCAAAAGTTATAAAATGATCTTCAATTATAAGATGTTGTTTTGTTGAGTTCCGACAATTAAAAGTTATAAAATGTTCACTTGATTATTTATTATGTTACAAATTTGTCATTTTCGTTAAAAATTTGACAACAATTTGAGCCGGATGTTAATCTGTTGTCTAAATATGATCCCAAATCTTGAACAACTATAATTTCTCAAACAACATATTAACATCCAGCTTAGACTGCCGTTAATTTTTTTAACAGAAATGATGAGTTTAAACATAAGAATAGTTGGGTGATTTTGTAATTTTTAATAGTCAATGGACTCAACAGCAACGTCTATAGAGAATTATTTTATAACTTTTAAGAATCGAGAAACTCAAATGATATCTTATATCGTAGACCATTTATATACTTTTCCATTTATAAATCACTTAAATTCTATAAGCGATAAAACCAAAATCATTAGGTTTTCAAAAAATGTAAGGATGAACATGTATGTTAGCAAAAGACATCGATATGAACAAGTAGATATTAATTTAATAGACGATAGTAAAGACTAAAGTGGGTAGCTAGAGACCTTGACCCCTCCCCAATGGTCAATTTCTTTTATCCGCCCTTTAGATTTTAGAAAAATTCAATTTAACACACTAATAAATTGCATTTTGTTCCCTTACCAACTTACTGGGGGTTCAAGCAGATTCCATCAATAGTTTGATGGCAGTCGGGAAAAGATAGCGTTGTACGTGGGATTCAAGGACATTCCGTCACCACACCTCCGGTTCAGGGAAGTTCCGTCACTGCACCTCCGGTTCAGGGAAGCTCCGTCACGCACCGGCGGTTCAGGGAGGTTCCAGCACTGCACCTGGGGTTCTGGGAAGTTCTTCCACCGCACCCGGTCTAGATGGAAAACTCTGGTCGCTACATGGTTTTATATGGCCCAGTTGAAGCCATATTAGGGCTCGTGGAGTTACACCGCCATGGGAAAAGAAATGAGCTATTTATGGCAGTTGGATGTGATGTCCGTTGGAGTTTTATTAATTTCCTTTTCTTGTTCTATCATCTTTCTTGGTGATTGTGATGTTCTGCGTCTGATTCGCTTGTTGGGCTGGACCTTGTGTTGTATGTTTTTTGTTGTTGTTTCAATCAAATTGAAATTGGTAAAGTTAAAAAAATGGCTACTAATGTCTCTCAAAATCATCTTTTTAAACGCTGACTTCAAAAGTTATAAA